>NC_053396.1:97131953-97439787 GCF_905171765.1 Bufo bufo
CTGACCGCTCCGAGCTGGGATCTCAAATGCGCCGAATACAGCCGCGCACGGCGCATGCGCGAGAACTCGTCCGCTGCGTCACACGGAGGAGGACATGGGCGGGCTGGAGGGACGCGCTGGGCGGCGGCTGTGTATGAAGGTAGACGGAGCCTCTAGGTGCTAATGACGCCCACATAGCACCTAGAGGCTCATTAGCATATTTATAAAAGTTCGTTTTTTAGCAAAACCGCTGCCCCACAAGTGATTATAGTAGGATGGTTGGCCAGAGCAGACACTAGCAGATCGCTAGTGTCTGACAGCTAATTATGTCATATGAAGTGATAGAAACCCTTTAAGGACTAATACAGATTGTATAGCCATGTGCATAGAGGATGTATAGCTGTGCACAGAAATGATGTGTGTCAAAATGTCAGATTATTTTTATGTCAGATAACTGGTGTACAGGGTATGATAAATTCCCCCATAGCCCTTTCATTCACCCTATTATAGCACCCCAGACCTGGGTGTATTATGATTTGTATATAGTTTGCATTGTTGTTATGTATTTTATTGTTTCTATCCTTAGTTCCCAGCAAGGAATTGTTGGAAAAGTTTGGCAAGGAACAGGGCTAAACCACCTTGTTCTTCCCCTCTTGGTAGGGGTGGTCTGGACCTGCTCCCTGCCAAATGGGGGATTTCCTGTCCAGAGTCAGAGAGGAGAGGAAGCAACCTGCAGAGCTACTGCTCCTGTTACCAAACTTTCCAGAGAGAACTACTTTAATTGTCCTCAAGTGAAGCCTGGAGGTTCCAGACAGCAGCATGAACTGCTACATCAGCTTCTGCAAACACTGTTGTAAGGTGAGGGACTACAGCCAAGCCACCCATCACCAAACAACCCCTAGGCCAGTGTCACCTATGTGCGGAATTGCTGCCATCTAACCTGCCTCCACATTCCTTGCTGGTACCATAGAAGGACTGCACTTAAAGCCTGCTGCTTTTGTACGTATTTCAAGCTCTACTTGGCATTTAGTAAAAAATACTTTGTTATGTTTAACTCTAACCTCATTCTTCAGTACTATAATTCAACTGCACTGATTCCCAGGGAGCAATGGCCTGAGGGACTACACAGTGAGACAACACTTCATGATGGCCACCACCACTCCTATCCTCTTCACCGGCTCCTCAGGGGGTCACTGCACATGCCCTTATGTTTCTGAAGGTGGACCCACAACAATTAACTGCCCAGCGACCTTCATTTTAAAAAAAAAGGGGTTTCCTTCATAAGACAACCCCTTTAAATACCTAAGCTCCATTGTGTTGTTCAGCGTGGCACTTGAATTGCTCTGCTCCATCAAAACTAATTTTAAGCACTTATAAAATGTAGAGTTATTAATAAAAATATATTGACCTGATGGACCTGTTGGCTACACTGGTCAGGATAGCAAGAAATCCATTTTTCCTAGAGGCTTTAAAATGTGACTTAATATATTGATGTCTTGCAACCAAATTGAAGTGACCAAACCTTAGTGACAAACAATGGCAACTGGCTCTTCCACCTCTTCCACACAAGTCTTCCTGAAGGAGACTGAAGAGAATTCCTTCCAGGATTACATTTCTCCCATGAGTAATATCACTGGCATTAGAATCAGTGTAACCATGTAGTCAGCAGGGAAGATGATAGTAAGAATCTCCAGTGTAGCTTGAGCTCCCCTTTAATTAGCGCTTTTTCTAGAAAAGGAGCGAGAAGATGAGCGCTTGCCTATCTAATCACTCTTCTGCACCTAATTAGACCATTTTATTGATACCACGACCCAGACGTTTACCAGTGTTAAAGGGGTTATCCAACCCCAAAAATGTCCCAAATGCCCCTGCCCCTCACACAGATTGTACTGACCTTGCTCCCCGGCACCCGCGTAGCTTCTGCTACCTGCATGACTGCCACTCCAACTCCCCGTAGCACGGATCGAAACGCGGGGGCCAGCCAATAGCAGGCCGCAAGGGGAACGAGCCTTCCTAGCATCGTGGATGACAGTAGGGAGGGTCGTTCCTGTCGCGCTTTTTTTTCCATTCACCAAGCTGTATGAGAGCTTATTTTTTGCAGGGACAAGTTATACTTGCGAGCTGTGATCCTGCTCTAACAGTCCAGACTGGCAGGAGCACTGATCTGGGCTGTTTAACCCCTTACATACTGCTGGACTCCCTCTGTAGCCCATCGGCACCCTGCAAATGAGATAGTGGGGTACCGATGCCAGTGAAGACAGGTCAGGGCCTAGTGTAGTCCTCTGGTCTGCCTCTAGAAGTCTAGAGTTTTCCAGCAGGCTGTGCCTCTCTGGAGCAGACTGCTGGTCAATGTCAGTATAGCACTGACATTAAAAATACAATGCACTATAGCAGGAATGGCCAACCTACGGCTCTCCAGCTGTTGTAAAACTACAATTCCCACCATGCCCTGCTCTAGGCTGATAGCTGTAGGCAGAGAGTTGTAGTTTTGCAACAGCTGGGGAGCTGCAAATTGGCCATCCCTGCACTATAGGGATGATATCTTTTAGAAGCGATCAAACGATCGCCTGTTATAGTCCCCTTGTAGGACTAATAAATGGTTAAAAATATATATATTTTTTAAAACTATTTAATAAATCACAAAAATTCCAAACTACATCTTTCCATTGGAAAAAAGCTTTTTAATTGAAAAAAATTGCAAAAATAACGTGTCCCCCACAGGTTTGGTTTTGTGCATCCGTAACGACCCACACTATGCAAATATCATGTAAATTATCTTGTATGGTGAAAACTGAATTGCTGCTTTTTGCTTATTCTCCACCAATGTAATAAAAAGCGATCAGAAAGTGTTATGTATCCGAAAATGTTACCAATCAAAACTACAAGTCATCCCGCAAAAATCAAGCCCCCACACAGCTCTATAGAAAGAAAAATAAAAAAGCTATGGGTCTTGGGATGAGGCGTTGCAAAATGATTTTCTTCTTTTATAGGGTTTCTGTCACCTGAAAAATGGGTATTGAGCTGGCTGACATCAGCGATGTGCTAATGTCAGCTGAACATAACTATATTACTGCCATCTCACTGCCTAAAGCCTTTCTTGAGAAAAACAAACTTTTATAATATGCTAATTAGCCTCTAGGTGCAGGGGGGGGGCATTGCACCTGCTCCTAGAGGCTCCGTTTGTCCACCTTTTTTCACGCCCTTCTTCTCTTGATTGACAGGGCCAGGGCAGCGCTGCTCTCCTCCCGCCGGCCATGTCTGCAGTGTAAATCTCTACTTGTTGAAGCTCTACTTGGAACCTTGTTAAGATCCAACAATGTAAAATATGATTTTTTGCCATTTTTCAAGTGTTCTAAAACTTTTGATCAGGACTGTATGTGCCCCCTCACAGTAGTTATGCCTAGATATGTGCCCTCTCACAGTAATATGCCTAGGACTGTGTCCCCTCGCAGTAATGTGCCCAGAACTGGGCCCCCTCACAGTAATATGCCCAGTTGTGCCCCCTCACAGTAATATGCTCAGGAATGTTCCCTTAATCCCACTCAGTCCCCTAAATGCCCCCACGTAGTATTTTCTCCCCCTTTATGCCACCACACAGTAGTTATGCCAGCATTGTGCCCCCTTCACAGATTATGCCCAGATATGTGCCTCCTTCATAGTAGTTATGCCAAATATATACCCCTCAGTAGCAATGACAAGATTTGTGCCCCCTCACAGTAGCAATGCCCAGATATGTGCCTCTCACAGTAATATGCCCAGTTGTGCGACCTCACAGTAATATGCCCAGGATTGTGCCCCATCACTTTAATATGCCCAGGACTGGGCCTCCTCACAGTAATATGCCCAGGACTGTGCCCGCTCACAGTAATATATCCAGGACTGTGCCCTGTCAGTAATATGCCCAAGATTGCGCCCCCTCACAGTAATATGCCCAGTTGTGCCCCCTCACAGTAATATGCTCAGCTGTGTCCTCTCACAGTTATATGCCCAGGATTGTGCCCCCTCACAGTAATATGCCCAAGATTGTGCCCCCTAACAGTAATATGCCCAGTTGTGTCCCCTCACAGTAATATGCCCTGGACTGTGCCCCTCACAGTAATATGCCCAGATATGTACCCCTCACAGTAATATGCCCAGGATTGTGACTTTTTCACAGAAATTAAAAATAATAAACTCCACATACTCACCTCATTCCCCAGCAGCAGCAGGATACACCGAGCTGCTGGCTGGCCCTGCCCCCTGTACAGAGCAGTATGGAGTGCAGACAGGTGGGAGGAATGATGGAGAAGGGAGCCGACGGACGGCTCTCTGCTTCATCATTACAGTCAGCTGTCTCTGCTTTCAGCTGTCAGAGAGCGGAACATACCTCCCCCGTACCGGGGCCACGGGACAGCCACTGAAATCCGGTAATGTCCCGCTGGATCCGGTACGGTTGGGAGATGTGCACTCCTGTGTTATCTTTGCTGTGTGCTTAGGGTCATTGGCTTTTTGGAAGGTGAACCTTCATCTTGATCTGAGGACCAGAGCAATCTGGATCAGGTTTTCAAAAAGAATATCTCTATTCAGCTTTCCCTCAACCCTGACCAGGCCATGTCCCAGATGCTGAAAAACATCCCCACAGCATGATGCTGTCACTACCATGCTTCACTGTATGGATGGTATTGGGCAAGTGATGTGCAGTGCCTGGTTTCCACCAGACATGACGCTTAGAATTGAGGCCAACAAGTTCAGTCTTGGTTTCATCAGAGAATCTTGTTTTGGACAGTTCGAGAGTCCTTTAGATGCTTTTTTTTTTGTAAACTTTAGATTGGCTTTCATGTGTCTTTTACTGAGGAGAGGCTGCTTTCTGACCACTCTGCCACAAAGCTCTTATATAGAAAGGAGTGTTTCTTTCCACACACATCACACATTTTCACACTTGTTAACCCCTTAAAAGGATACTGATAGGCCCAATAAGCATATTTAGCTATATATATGTATGCACAGGTCTTCTAATGTGTATTAAAAACATATAAGAGTAACCCCTGTCCACCTTATGAATACTTCAAAGTGATGTTTTATAACCTGATGTAATCGGTCTTCTTTCTGCCCAAGGGGCGGCGTTTCAGCTTCACTTCTGCCCATCTAGCCTCAACCGCCATTTTGAAGCGCCGCCCAGATCATCAATATTCACTTCGCTGGGCGGCTTCTGCTGTCCCCGATGTCTTTGAGAGCAGCGCTCTAAAGCGCTGCTCAGAAGAGTGCTCGGCGCAGGCGCAGAACGGAGAGGCTAAAGCGGCCTCAAAGAAGCAGAGGGGACGCAGGTGCGACGTGATCCCGGCGAGTAAGGGTGCCGGGCGCATGCGCAGAAGCTCATAGCTTTTTTATTGGGCGAGCGCTGCTCTTAAAGACATCGGGGACAGCAGAAGCCGCCCAGCAAAGTGAATATTGATGATCTGGGCGGCGCTTCAAAACGGCGGTTGAGGCTAGATGGGCAGAAGTGAAGCTGAAACGCCGCCCCTTGGGCAGAAAGAAGACCGATAACATCAGGTTATAAAACATCACTTTGAAGTATTCATATGGTGGACAGGGGTTACACTTATATGTTTTTAATACACATTAGAAGACCTGTGCATACATATATATAGCTAAATATGCTTATTGGGCCTGTCAGTGTCCCTTTAAGGACACAGACATATTTCACCTTAAGGACCAGGCCATTTTTTGCAAATCTGACCAGTGTCACTTTATGTGTGAATAACTTTAAAACGCTTTTAATTATCCAGGCCATTCTGAGATAGTTTTTTCATCACATATTGTACTGCATGACAATGGTAAAATGGAGTCAATAAAGTTCATTTTTATTTATCAAAAAATACAAAAATTTACAAAAAAAATTGAAAAATTTGCAAATTTCCAAGTTTCAATTTCTCTACTTTTATAATACATAGTATTACTTTACATTCCCCATATGTCTACTTCATGTTTGGATCATTTTGGGAATGCCATTTTATTTTTTGGGATGTTACAAGGCTTAGAAGTTTAGAAGCAACTCTTGAAATTTTTCTGAAATTTTCAAAAACCCACTTTTTAAGGACCAGTTCAGGTCTGAAGTCACTTTGTGAGGCTTACATAATAGAAACCAGCCAAAAATGACCCCAATCTAGAAACTACACCCCTCAATGTATTCAAATTGATTTTACAAACGTCGTTAACCCTTTAGGTGTTCCACAAGAGTTAATGGCAAATGGAGATAAAATTTCATAATTTAGATTTTTGGGCAAATCTTCAATTTTAATCATTTTTTTCCAGTAACAAAGCAAGGGGTTAACAGCCAAACAAAACTCAATATTTATTGCCCTGATTCTGTAGTTTATAGAAACACCCCATATGTGGTCGTAAACTACTGTACGGGCACACGGCAGGGCGCAGAACGAAAGGGACACCATATGGTTTCTGGAAGGCAGATTTTGCTGGACTGGTTTATTTAAACCATGTCCCATTTGAAGCCTCCCTGATGCACCCCTAGAGTAGAAACTCCATAAAAGTGACCGCATCTAAGAAAATACACCCCAAGGTATTCAAAACTGATTTTACAAACTTTGTTAACCCTTTAGGTGTTCAACAAGAGTTATTGGCAAATGGAGATGAAATTTAAGAATGTAAATTTTTTGGCAAATTTTCAATTTTTATCCATTTTTTCCAGTAACAAAGCAAGGGTTAACAGCCAAACAAAACTCAATATTTATTGCCCTGATTCTGTAGTTTATAGAAACACCCCATATGTGGTCGTAAACTACTGTACGGTCACATGGCAGGGCGTGGAGGGAAAGGAGCGCCGTGTGGTTCTTGGAAGGCAGATTTTGCTGGACTGGTTTATTTAAACCATGTCCCATTTGAAGCCCCCCTGATACACCCCTAGAGTAGAAACTCCATAAAAGTGACCCCATTTTGGAAACTACGGGATAAAAGTGGCAGTTTTGTTGGGACTATTTTTAGGGTACAAATGATTTTTGGTTGCTCTATATTACATTTTTGTGAGGCAAGGTTACCAAAAATAGAAATTCTGAAATGTCATCTCCATTTGCCATAAACTGTTGAAGAACACCTAAAGGGTTAATAAAGTTTTAAAAATCTGTTTTGAATACCTTGAGGGGTGTAGTTTCTTAGATGGGGTCACTTTTATGGAGTTTCTACTCTAGGGGTGCATCAGGGGGGCTTCAAATGGGACATGGTGCCAAAAAAAAAGGCCATCAAAATCTGCCTTCCAGAAACCATATGGCGTTACTTTCCTTCTGCGCCCTGCCGTTTGGTCATACAGCAGTTTATGACCACATATGGGGTGTTTTTGTAAACTGCAGAATCAGGGTAATAAATATTACGTTTTGTTTGGCTGTTAACCCTTGCTTTGTAACTGGAAAAAATGGATTAAAATGGAAAATATGCCCAAAAAATTGCTGTTTTGCCACGGTTTTTATTTTATTTTTTGGACAGTGTTCATCTGAGGGGTTGGGTCATGGGGTATTTTTATAGAGCAGATTCTTAAGGACGCGGAGATACCTAATATGTCTTATTTAAATTTATTTAGGTTTTACACTATATCATCCTTTTTTAAACAAAAAAAATACATTCTAGTCTAAGAGTCAGTTTTTTTTTTTTTTTGCCGATTGTCTTAGGTAGGGGCTCATTTTTTGCAGGATGAGAGGACGGTTTTATTGGCACCATTTTAGGGGGCATATGACTTTTTGATCGCTTGCTATTACACTTTTTGTGATGTAAGGTGACAAAGAAATACCTTATTTTGCACCGTTTTTTTTTTTTTTTTTACTTTGTTCATCTGAGGGGTTAGGTCATGGGGTATTTTTAGAAAGCAGATTCTTACGGACGTGGCGATACCTAATATATCTACTTTTTTTATTTTAGTTTTACAAAACATCATTTTAAAAAAATTATAATTTTTGGGGGTGTCTCAAGTATGAGAACCATTGTTTTTTTTCGAGTGGCTAAATTGAATTAAAAGTGGGGAAGGGGATAATAAATTTAGTACTCCATGGAAGTGTGGTACTCCCTGAAGCAACCAATAATGCAGAGGCCCGGATGATCGGGGCACGTGTCACACTAAGTGGTGGTGTCCTTCCGTATCCCCCTCCTGTGACACACTCTGCACTTTTTTTGGGTCCGTCCCTTCTTTCTAGTATGGGGGAAGTGTTGGCCAGGGACGATCCGGGTGCCTCCAGTTCCCGAGGTACTTCGGCCTGCTCTTTCCTGGTCAAAAAGGATCAGGTCCTTGAGGACTGCCTCATAGAACTGAAGGAATTTCCCTGTGTTGCCAGCGCTCTGGGACAGCACAAAAGAGTTGTACAAGGCAACCTGTACCAAGTAGACCGCAACTTTTTTGTACCATGCCCGGGTTTTGCACATGGCGTTATATGGCTTGAGGACTTAATCAGAAAGATCAACTCCTCCCATATACCGATTGTAGTCGACGATACAATCGGGCTTGAGAACCGTTGCCGCGGTACCTCGCACAGGGACAGGGGTGATGCCTTTACCGTGAATTGTGGACAGTACAAGGACATCCCTCTTGTCTTTATATCTGACCAGCAACAGGTTTCCACTGGTACGGGCACGGGTCTCACCCCTGGGGATAGGTACCACAAGCGGACGTGGATCTGTGGGCGAGGGACTAGAACAAGGGGATACTAATATAAAAGTTATCCATGTACAGGTGGTAACTAGAGTTGAGCGAACACCTGGATGTTCAGGTTCGAGAAGTTCGGCCAAACTTCCCGGGAATGTTCGGGTTCGGGATCCAAACTCGACCCGAACTTCGCCCCGAACCCGAACCCCATTGAAGTCAATGGGGACCCGAACTTTTCGGCACTAAAAAGGCTGTAAAACAGCCCAGGAAAGGGCTAGAGGGCTGCAAAAGGCAGCAAAATGTAGGTAAATCCCCTGCTCGCAAATGTGGATAGGGAAATGAATAAAAATAAAATAAATAAAAATTAACCAATATCAATTGGAGAGAGGTCCCATAGCAGAGAATCAGGCTTCATGTCATAACAGAGAATCAGGCTTCATGTCACCCAACACTGGAACAGGCCACTGTCAGATATTTTTAGGCCCCGGCACCCAGACAGAGGAGAGAGGTCCCATAGCAGAAAATCAGGCTTCATGCCATAGCAGAGAATCAGGCTTCATGTCACCCACCACTGGAACAGGCCATTGTCAGATATTTTTAGGCCCCGGCACCCAGACAGAGGAGAGAGGTCCCATAGCAGAGATTCAGGCTTCATGTCATAGCAGAGAATCAGGCTTCATGTCACCTACCACTGGAACAGGCCATTGTCAGATATTTTTAGGCCCCGGCACCCAGACAGAGGAGAGAGGTCACATAGCAGAGAATCAGGCTTCATGTCATAGCAGAGAATCAGGCTTCATGTCACCCAACACTGGAACAGGCCACTGTCAGATATTTTTAGGCTCCGGCACCCAGAGAGAGGAGAGAGGTCCCATAGCAGAGAATCATGCTTCATGTCACCCACCACTGGAACAGGCCATTGTCAGATATTTTTAGGCCCCGGCACCCAGACAGAGGAGAGAGGTCCCATAGAAGAGATTCAGGCTTCATGTCATAGCAGAGAATCAGGCTTCATGTCACCCAACACTGGAACAGGCCACTGTCAGATATGTTTAGGCCCTGGCACCCAGACAGAGGAAAGAGGTGCCATAGCAGAGATTCAGGCTTCATGTCATAGCAGAGAATCAGGCTTCATGTCACCCACCACTAGAACAGGCCACTGTGAGATATTTTGGCCCCGGCACCCAGACAGAGGAGAGAGGTCCCATAGCAGAGATTCAGGCTTCATGTCATAGCAGAGAATCAGGCTTCATGTCACCCACCACTGGAACAGGCCATTGTCAGATATTTTTAGGATCCGGCACCCAGACAGAGGAGAGAGGTCCCATAGCAGAGATTCAGGCTTCATGTCATAGCAGAGAATCATGCTTCATGTCACCCAACACTGGAACAGGCCACTGTCAGATATGTTTAGGCCCCGGCACCCAGACAGAGGAGAGAGGTCCCATAGCAGAGAATCAGGCTTCATGTTATAGCAAAGAATCAGGCTTCATGTCACCCAACTCTGGAACAGGCCACTGTCAGATATGTTTAGGCCCCGGCACCCAGACAGAGGAGAGGTTCATTCAACTTTGGGTTGCCCCGCAATATAATGGTAAAATGAAAATAAAAAGATGATTGAATGAGGAAGTGCCCTGGAGTACAATAATATATGGTTAAGGGGAGGTAGTTATAAATGTCTAATCTGCACAAGGGATGGACAGGTCCTGTGGGATCCATGCCTGGTTCATTTTTATGAACGTCAGCTTGTCCACATTGGCTGTAGACAGGCGGCTGCGTTTGTCTGTAATGACGCCCCCTGCCGTGCTGAATACACGTTCAGACAAAATGCTGGCCGCTGGGCAGTCCAGCACCTCCAAGGCATAAAAGGCTAGCTCTGGCCACGTGGACAATTTGGAGACCCAGAAGTTGAATGGGGCCGAACCATCAGTCAGTACGTGGAGGGGTGTGCACACGTAGTGTTCCACCATGTTAGTGAAATGTTGCCTCCTGCTAACACGTTCCATATCAGGTGGTGGTGCAGTTAGCTGTGGCGTGTTGACAAAACTTTTCCACATCTCTGCCATGCTAACCCTGCCCTCAGAGGAGCTGGCCGTGACACAGCTGCGTTGGTGACCTCTTGCTCCTCCTCTGCCTTCGCCTTGGGCTTCCACTTGTTCCCCTGTGACATTTGGGAATGCTCTCAGTAGCGCGTCTACCAACGTGCGCTTGTACTCGCGCATCTTCCTATCACACTCCAGTGCAGGAAGTAAGGTGGGCACATTGTCTTTGTACCAGGGATCCAGCAGGGTGGCAACCCAGTACTCCGCACACGTTAAAATGTGGGCAACTCTGCTGTCATTGCGCAGGCACTGCAGCATGTAGTCGCTCATGTGTGCCAGGCTGCCCAGAGGTAAGGACAAGCTGTCCTCTGTGTGAGGCGTATCGTCATCGTCCTGCGTTTTCCCTCAGCCACGCACCAGTGATGGGCCTGAGCTGCGTTGGGTGCCACCCCGCTGTGAACATGCTTCATCCTCATCCACCTCCTCCTCATCCTCGTCCTCCAGAAGTGGACACTGTCTGGCCACATTTGTACCTGGCCTCTGCTGTTGCAAAAAACCTCCCTCTGAGTCACTTCTAAGAGACTGGCCTGAAAGTGCTAAAAATGACCCCTCTTCCTCCTCCTCCTGGGCCACCTCCTCTTCCATCATCGCCATAAGTGTTTTCTCAAGGAGACATAGAAGTGGTATTGTAATGCTGATAACGGCGTCATCGCCACTGGCCATGTTGGTGGAGTACTCGAAACAGCGCAACAGGGCAGACAGGTCTCGCATGGAGGCCCAGTCATTGGTGGTGAAGTGGTGCTGTTCCGCAGTGCGACTGACCCGTGCGTGCTGCTGCTCGCACAGTCTGTCCAGCATGTGCAAGGTGGAGTTCCACCTGGTGGGCACGTCGCATATGAGGCGGTGAGCGGGAAGGCCGAAGTTACGCTGTAGCGCAGACAGGCGAGCAGCGGCAGGATTGAAACGCCGGAAGCGCGCACAGACGGCCCGCACTTTATGCAGCAGCTCTGACATGTCGGGGTAGTTGTGAATGAACTTCTGCACCACCAAATTCAGCACATGCGCCACGCAAGGGATGTGCGTCAAACCGGCTAGTCCCAGAGCTGCGACGAGTTTTCGCCCATTATCGCACACCACCAGGCCGGGCTTGAGGCTCACCGGCAGCAACCACTCGTCAGTCTGTTGTTCAATACCACGCCACAACTCCTGCGCGGTGTGGGGCCTGTCCCCCAAACATATGAGTTTCAGAATGGCCTGCTGACGTTTACCCCGGGCTGTACTGAAGTTGGTGGTGAAGGTGTGTGGCTGACTGGATGAGCAGGTGGAAGAAGAGGAGGAGGAAGCCGAGGAGGAGGAGGAGGCTACAGGAGGCAAAGAATGTTGCCCTGTGATCCTTGGCGGCGGAAGGACGTGCGCCAAACAGCTCTCCGCCTGGGGCCCAGCCGCCACAGATGGCGTTCCGCAGTGCACACTTGATTTTATCGGATACTTGGTTGTGCAGGGAAGGCACGGCTCTCTTGGAGAAGTAGTGGCGGCTGGGAACAACATACTGTGGGACAGCAAGTGACATGAGCTGTTTGAAGCTGTCTGTGTCCACCAGCCTGAATGACAGCATTTCATAGGCCAGTAGTTTAAAAATGCTGGCATTCAGGGCCAGGGATCGAGGGTGGCTAAGTGGGAATTTACGCTTTCTCTCAAATGTTTGTGAGATGGAGAGCTGAACGCTGCCGTGTGACATGGTTGAGATGCTTGGTGACGGAGGTGGTGGTGTTGGTGGTGCATCCTCTGTTTGCTGGGCGGCAGGTGCCAACGTTCCTCCAGAGGCGGAGGAAGAGGCCGAGGCAGCAGCAGAAGAGGTAGCAGGGGGAGCCTGAGTGAGTTCCTTGTTTTTAAGGTGTTTACTCCACTGCAGTTCATGCTTTGCATACAGGTGCCTGGTCATGCAGGTTGTGCTAAGGTTCAGAACGTTAATGCCTCGCTTCAGGCTCTGATGGCACAGCGTGCAAACCACTCGGTCTTGTCGTCAGCACATTGTTTGAAGAACTGCCACGCCAGGGAACTCCTTGAAGCTGCCTTTGGGGTGCTCGGTCCCAGATGGCGGTGGCCAGTAGCAGGCGGACTCTCTTGGCGGCGGGTGTTCTGTTTTTGCCCACTGCTCCCTCTTTTGCTACGCTGTTGGATCGGTCTCACCACTGCCTCTTCCTCCGAACTCTAAAAGTCAGTGGCACGACCTTCATTCCATGTGTGGTCTAGGACCTCATTGTCCCCTGCATCATCTTCCACCCAGTCTTCCTCACTGACCTCCTGTTCAGTCTGCACACTGCAGAAAGACGCAGCAGTTGGCACCTGTGTTTCATCATCAGAGACGTGCTGAGTGGTATTCCCATGTCCTCATCATCAGGAAACATAAGTGGTTGTGCGTCAGTGCATTCTATGTCTTCCACCGCTGGGGAAGGGCTAGGTGGATGCCCTTGGGAAACCCTGCCAGCAGAGTCTTCAAACAGCATAAGAGACTGCTGCATAAGTTGAGGCTCAGACAGTTTCCCTGATATGCATGGGGGTGATGTGACAGACTGATGGGCTTGGTTTTCAGGTGCCATCTGTGCGCTTTCTGCAGAAGACTGGGTGGGAGATAATGTGAACGTGCTGGATCCACTGTCGGCCACCCAATTGACTAATGCCTGTACCTTCTCAGGCCTTACCATCCTTAGAACGGCATTGGGCCCCACCAAATATCGCTGTAAATTCTGGCGTCTACTAGGACCTGAGGTAGTTGGTACACTAGGACGTGTGGCTGTGGCAGAACCAGAGGGTCCACTAACACCACCACGACCATGTCCGCGTCCGCGTCCCTTACTAGATGTTTTCCTCATTGTTACTGTTCACCACAATAAGAAAAAAATTATTTGGCCCAATGTATTGAATTCAAATTCAGGCCTTTTTTTTACAGGCACCTAACACTATCTGGCTATCTACTTAGGTACCGTATTACACTAATACAGGCACAGCAGTAACCACAGATTTAGCTGAATATAAATTGTAGGCCTAGTATTTAGGCGGTGGATGACAGGTATACGTTTACGGACAGAATTAGACTTGGTGATGCACGGTAGCGTTTGAAGTTATTGAGAATGACCCTATCCGCACCTTCAATCTAATATACCCTTTTATGGATAGATTTAAACTTGGCCTGATACAGCAGAAACCACTGATTTAGGGAATTGCTAAGTTGGGAATTGTATTTCAACCCAGAACAAAAACTGTGCTTTGGCGGACACTAAATAACTTTACCAGCCACAGCAGTAAACACAGATTTAGCTGAATATAAATTGTAGGTCTATTATTTAGGCGCTGGATGACAGGTATACGTTTACGGACAGAATTAGACTTGGAGATGCACGGTAGCGTTTGAAGTTATTGAGAATGACCCTATCCGCACCTTCAATCTAATATACCCTTTTATGGATAGATTTAAACATGGCCTGATACAGCAGAAACCACTGATTTAGGGAATTGCTAAGTTGGGAATTGTATTTCAACCCAGAAAAAAATATATCCTTTGCCAGACAGCAGACAGTATTACAATTGGCTAGCCACAGCTGAAACATCAGATTTAGGGTACTGCTATTTTGCCAATTGTACTTCACCCCTCAATAAAATAGCAAGCACAGCAGCCAAGCCCCTGATGTAGGATATAGCAAAAAAAAAAAACACACACTATTGATGGTTAAATGTACTTGGTGGCAGCTTGTGCTGGCGCACCACAAGACACAAAATGGCCGCCGATCACCCCAGAAAAAAGTGACTGAAAAACGCTCTGGGCAGCCTTAAAACAGTGAGCAATTAAATAGCAGAGGTTGTATGATACACAGCTGTACATCGATCACTTCAGTAAGTAAATCACTGCCTAATCTGGCCCTAACAGCAGCAGCTGCATCCTATCCCTACACTGATCAGAGCAGAGTGACGTGCGGCGCTACGTGACTCCAGCTTAAATAGAGGCTGGGTCACATGCTGCACTGGCCAATCACAGCCATACCAATAGTAGGCATGGCTGTGATGGCCTCTTGGGGCAAGTAGTATGGCGCTTGTTGATTGGCTGCTTTGCAGCCTTTCAAAAAGCACCAAGAAAGCGTCGAACACCAAACCCGAACCCGGACTTTTACGAAAATGTTCGGGTTCGGGTCCGTGTCACGAACACCCCAAAATTTGGTATGAACCCGAACTCGGACCTCTTCCTTCCAAGGGGCATGGTGAGGCGATCCGGACGCCGTGGGACCCGATTTCTTTTCGCAGCAGCAGTCCCCTGCTTCTCCCTCCGGCGTTTCCAAGATGGCGCCGATGAAGGGGACGGGACCAGACCCGGCAGAACAGACACTGCTCCCACAGGTACGAGCACCAGAGTACCTGCTCCCTGGATCTCCTGCCTCCCCAGGCTTGTGCTTTGGTGGGGGCACGGCGGCGCCCGCATCGGCCCCGTTCTCATTTACTCCGGGCCCATGGGCCACACAACACCTGGCCCCTTCTCCAGCTGCAGCGGTTCCTGTGAGCGTGGGGACAGGGGTGAGTTTGACCCAGAACTCTCCCAGCCTCTCTGCGCAACAAGCCCTGGCGCCCTCATCGCCTTCTTCCGCAACAGTTATGTTGGGGGGTAGCCCCCATCAGGCACCTATCACTGCCGCAGAGGGCCCCTTGCCGCCGATTCTGCAGACTGACCCCCAGGCATCGCCCCCAGTGGCCCTAGGGGAATCCTCGCCACCCTCAGACATGGAGGGAGTAGCTACTCCAGCAGAGGACACCGCTCTGGGGCTGCAGTTGCCCCAGGATATTCCAGCCACCCCTGCCATTTTCCGTACTCAGATGGCTGCACAGGCTTCAGATTCATCATCCTCAGCCTCCTCTTCTCCTAGCAACCGCTCTAAGAGGCCCAAATTGAGGGACATCTGGTCGCTGCTCAGCTCTCTTCCTACTAAAACGGACTTAGAGTGTAACGGTCGCGTACACACACACACAGGGGGAAGGGAAGTGACCACTGCGCTCCACCCTTACCCCTGGCCCTGCCTACTTGCCTCGCGAGTCCTAATGACAGGGGACAACTGGACGGCAATCCCTAACTTGGAGTAAGTGCAGGGATGACAGACAGACAAACAACAGGACGTGAACGGACCGAGTCAATACCAGGAAAGCTGCAAAGTACAAATGGAGCAAGCAGAGAATTGTCAGGAGAAGCCGGGGTCATAAATACCAGGAGAGCAGAGAAGTACAAGAGGAGTCCTAAGAGAGTAGTCAGGTGGGAGCCGAGGTCACAATACCAGGACGGATGCGCAGTACAGGAGGATCAGGCAAAAGGATGGTCAAGGAACAGGATCAGGTAAGTATTCAGCAGTCCAACAAATACCAGGAACCTAGAAATTAACAGGCAACCTGTAGCCAGCAGGCTGCCTGTATTTATAGTGGGGAGTGAGGGTCATGTGACGTGGCCAGCGTCACATGACCGACAGACCAACCAGTCGAGCACCGAGTGATCAGCTCGGCGCTCAAGGCAGACTTAGGAGCAAGGAGCCACCCAGCTAGTAAAGCCGCCCTGGGAATGAGGTCAAACACAGAACCTCATTCCAAAAGCTAAGCAACAGTTCTGCGGGCAATGGGGGACCGAGTGCACCTTCGGAACCCCGTGACATAGAGTCTATGCTATTGAAGCTTGAATCTAAACAGGACAAAGCCATTGCGTCCGTTAAAGCTGATATTGCCGCAATCTCCACTAAAGTGACCTCCCAGGAACATGTTACTAGCTCTCTGGACTTACGTCTAACACAGGTTGAGGCGAGCATGTCCTCCCAGCAGGCCCTAAACAGACACCTATTGCTTCAACTTGACGACCAGGAGAATAGAGGGCGCCGAAACAATGTTAAGCTGCGGGGGATTCCAGAAGACATCCAACCTTCCGGATTGCGTAAAGCAGTGATGGCTATTTTTAACACCTTCCTCGACAGACCGGATGAGTTCGAGATTGAATTAGATAGGGTTCACCGAGTCCTGGGACCCCGTCGAGTAAATGCCTCCAACCCGCGGAAATGTGCTCTGCCGCGTTCATTTCTTCAGAGAAAAAGAGGATCTGATACAGAGAGCCTGGAGACGAGGCCCAGTGCCTTTTTCAAACTCTCAAATCCAAGTTTTACCGGACGTGTCCAGGAGGACCTTGTTGATGAGGCGCACCCTGAAGCCGATCCTCCAAATTATCACTGAGGCTGGGGCCTCGTACAGATGGGGACATCCTTTCTACTTGATTATTCGCAGGAACGGAACCACGTTCGCGCTTCACACACCGGACCAGGCGGAGGACCTGTCCCGCTTTTTGGAGGTGCCTGTTCTGTCCCTGCCGAACTGGTTGGACGTCCCGATTCTAACATCCTCGGCTATGGCCTCGTCTAGTACCCAGGGACAGGGTGACGGTCGGGCACCGCCTTGTGGGGGACCAGCAAGGAGGCAGGAACGTTCTCCCCGATCTGCTCCGGATTAGTGGACGGGTGGCGGGCCTTGAGGGCCCTCTTTGTCGCTGCTACCAATAGGCTCTCCTGGGGCTTCTGGGTGGGTTTGTCTTGCACCCGCTATCTCTCGCACTCCTATAGCGAGGGCATGTCGCTTTAGTTTTAGAATGTTTTTGATGCATCCGGTGGCCAAGTGGATTTTTGGGACCTGGGTCCAGGGTCGGGGACGCATCTCCTGATTGCTCTCCCTCTCTCCAACTAGGTCAGCGAGTCTTGGTCGACTCAATTTGAGTCTCCCAAGAATCGCATAGTGGGGGTTTTCCCCACCTTTTCCTGTGGAGGGTTACTCCGCAGGTTTACCCTCACTGGAGTAGCCGGTTTGGGTCTGACTGTCAAGTCTTTTTTTTTTCTGTCTTGTTTTTTACCCTCCCCCTCTTGTCACTTCCGCTTGTTCTTTTGTGTCTCTCTTCATCTCTTTTCTTTACAGATTGAATCCATGTCATCTATAAAGTTCTCATCTATCAACGCCAATGGGCTGAACACCCCTGAGAAGCGCTCCTCCATCCCCTAGATTTCCTGATACCTATCACAGCTGCTTTTCAGGGTCCAAGTCAAGGGGAGTGAGCATACTCATAGCCAGGTCGGTTCCTTGGGAATTCCTAGATGCTCAACTAACGACAATGGTCATTTTCTGTTTCTTAAGGGATGGCTAGCTGGACAGTTGTACACCCTAGCAAATGTATACCTACCAAATACCAAACAACTCAAGGCTTTGACTGGGATTTTGTCTTGCTTGGATGACTTTGCAGAGGGCAACTTGTTGGTTGGGGGGAGATCTTAATGTGGCGTTAGATCCTGTCATTGATGTATCTAGGGGGACCTCTCATCTTGCACACTCATATCTCCGGAGCATCAAAAAACTTCTCCACACCCATCAGTTAATAGACGTATGGCTGGTACTTAATCCGGAGGTCAAAGACTTAACGTTTTATTCGGCAGCGAGGGACACATACTCTAGAATAGACTACTTCTTACTGAGACATTCAGCGCTGTCTCTCTTGAACTCATCAGCAATAGACCCGCTGACCTTTTCAGACCATGCGATGCTCCATGTTTCCTTGAAGTCCCCTCTCCGCACTCCGAAATCATGGCAGTGGAGATTGAATGAGTGATGATATGTCACCTATCACAGTGTGGGCAGCTCACAAATGTATAATCCGTGGGGAATTCATCAAACATGGAGCAAGACGTAAAAAAGAAAGGGCGGCTGAAATCTCTCAGCTCCTAGAGGAAATTGTTAACCTTGAGCAGACCCATAAAAAATCCCATGAGACGGCTGCGCGCAATTCCCTCCTCCTGGCCAGAAGCAAACTCCAAGAGAAATTGGATGTACATACGAAAACAATTTTAGCGAAGGGCCGTAGACATTTCTTTGAGTTTGGAAAGAAAAGTGGTAAACTGTTAGCCAGATTACTCAGAGATCAAAGAGCAAGGAATTATGTTCCTCGCATAGCCAATGCCCGTGGTTCCCTCCTGAATGACCCCACTGCTATCGCAGAAGCCTTTGCTCAATATTACCAATCTTTATACAACCTTCCACAACCTAGCGCCTCCAATGGGTCACTGTGCTTAGTGATGGATAAGTATCTTACGGACTCAGGTATGCCGAAGATTCCTGCAGATACCCTCCAAGATTTAGACAGGCCAATCGAGGAATTAGTGGGGGCACTTAAAACCATGCAGCCCAGCAAGGCCCCAGGCCCTGACGGCCTCCCGGCCTCCTACTACAAAAGATTTTTACCTCTTCTCCAGACCCCGCTAGCAAAAGCATTAAATGTCCTCAGTATTGGACACTCACTCCCTGCAGATATGTCTAACGCACACATAACGGTCATACACAAGGAAGGAAAAGACCCCACCCTCTGCGGTAACTACCGTCCGATTTCCCTTCTAAACGTGGACCTCAAATTGTTTGCTAAAATTTGCTGCTATCCGAGCTCATACACAATAACCAGGTGGGTTTCGTTCCGTCGCGGGAGGCGAGAGATAACACCACCAAGGTACTTAATCTTATTCATCACACTGGGACACGAGGCACCCCGCTCTGTCTTTTATCTACGGATGCTGAAAAAGCTTTTGACAGGGTGGGGTGGCCTTGGTTGTTCGCGGT
Organism: Bufo bufo; assembly: GCF_905171765.1. NCBI lineage: Eukaryota > Metazoa > Chordata > Amphibia > Anura > Bufonidae > Bufo > Bufo bufo. Next base: position 97,151,253 of record NC_053396.1, read on the forward strand.
GCTGCGCTATGTAGGCATTACTGGCCCTATGGCGACATGGATTCGAGCTCTACATGAGTCTCCGTCCGCGGCCACGAAGGTAAATGGTGTGCTCTCTTCGTCTTTCGCCAAGGATTCCCCCTCTCCCCCCTTATCTTCGTGCTTACTCTGGAACCTCTCTTGAGGACTATACGACAGAACCCGAATATTTCGGGACTTCCGATTGAGGGCAGGGAATTTAAGATTGCGGCATATGCGGATGATTTAATGTTCACACTCACTAACCCCAGGATTTCCTTCCCGAACCTGATGTCGGAATTCCGCACATTTCATGGCCTCTCTAACCTGAAGATCAACCTTCAGAAATCAGAGGCCTTGAATATATCATTACCGGATGCTCTCTTGTCCAATCTGGTCGCATCCTTCCCATTCAAGTGGGCAACCGGAGCAGTGAAATATCTGAAGGAGGTATACCAGAGAAATTATATCCCTCTCCGGGATCGGATAAGAGAAGACCTTAAGAGATGGTCAAAGGGACTGCACACGTGGTTTGGAAGATGTGCTATTTTTAAAATGAACATCCTTCCGCGTGTGTTGTACCTCTTTCAGACCCTTCCCATTAGACTCCCCGCTAGCTTTTTCAATAGGATTCACGGGGACCTATTCAGATTAATCTGGGCAAGGGGCAGTCCAAGATTAGCTAGATCTCTTTTACACATCCCAAGGGACAAAGGAGGGTTGGGCGTTCCGGACTTACGAAAATATTACTCTGCCTCCCTGCTCCAAAGGATTATAGACTGGTGTCGACACGCTCAATACAAACAGTGGGTCTCTATTGAACAAATGTACTCGAGCTCTCCTCTGGCCTCCTTGCCATGGGTGGATCTGAAACTCCCTTCGCCTCTCTCTACTCATCCGACAATCGGTCCCACCATTACACAATTCCATAAGGTTAAAGAAAATCCTCTAATCTCACCCTCTCCCTCCCCGATGTTCCCAATTCTAGGAAACCCCAGTTTCCCGGCGAGTTGTCGGGGTGGACCATTTTTTCAATGGTGTGTTAGTGGTAGGTCCCGTGCTCCCTTTTTTAGAACCTCGAGCAGATGGCGTACGTATGACGAACTGCTGACATTGACGGATCCCTGCTCCCTGGGATCTTGAAGATCCAGACAGCTGACACATTTCCTATCCTCGATTCTGGCTTCCACAGGGTATGACAGATCACTTACCTTCTTTGAGAAGGCATGTGTGGGGTCTGGTACATATAGACATTCACTATCGGAGTGTTATCAGTCATTGGTGGCTCCACGACAGGACTATCTGCCCCCATATGTGATGAAATGGTCGCAGGACCTAGGAGTGGATGTCCCCCCTGACCACTGGCCTAAACTATTCTGCCTGCTCTACAAGTCATCCATTGCGAGTAGGTTTCAGGAAGCGGGCTATAAGATAATGTCCAGATGGTATTATGTCCCGGTCAGATTACGGAAAATGTTCCCATCTGCGTCCCCAATGTTCTGGCGTTGTGAATCAGCCATGGGTTCGATGCTTCATATTTTTTGGGGTTGCCCCAGACTCAGTCCCTTCTGGCAATCAATCCACGCAGCGCTGTCTTCAATTTTTCAGTTCTCAATCCCGAATACGCCAGTTTTTTTCCTATTATTTTTATCGGATTTACCAATGAGCATGCTTCGGAAGTCTTGTCTGTGCTCACTGGTGATAGCGGCGAGGGCATGCATCCCTGCGAGGTGGAAGTCCTCTTCGCCTCCAACGACCGGCTGCTGGATTCAAAAGGTCGAGGAGATCCGGAGAATGGAGGAACTCACTTCGCAGCTACGTTCTAAACATAAAGCCTTTCTGGATGCCTGGGCCCCGTGGTTCTCCTTCCAGGACTCCCAGGGTTTTCAGAGCTTACTGGCGTGAGAAACTAGACAATTCATTCTTAGTACTCTTATGTGTTCCCCCCCCCCTTCCCCCTGTGCTCCTTGTTAGTCATGGTTATGTTGTTGTCTAAAGTCTTGCAGATGAGATCTGATATGTTTGCTTGTTTCTGTGCCTTCAACTTTTATGGGTGACATTTTCCAGTCTCCATAGGTACCTGTTATTTGCACCTTTTCATTTGGGTACGGGTGTGAAAATATGTTCTTACTGGTCACTCTCGTTAAGGGTACTGGATCTACCTCTTGATCAGGGTTTTTCCTTCTTTTTTTTTGTGTTAGATACATGTTTAGTCGATATGTTGTGTTTTAAAGATACATATCACTCTTTGCTGCAAGTGCCATTAAACTATGTACGTTCAATCTATTATGTTGATCTTTTCCCTGTAGTTTTATGCTTTTGAAATATGAGATGCACACTGTTTAATTTACCGTTGCACTTTATGGTATTTGTATACATTTAAATAAAGAATAAAAAATAAGAAAAAGTTTGTACAGCTTCACGCCATACCTCGCCCTCTTAGAGGGAACATACTAGAGGAAAATGAGTCTCCCCTTGAAAGTAAAGAGAGACTCATCAACCGCGACCTCCCTTCCAGGTACATAGGCCTCCAAAAATTTGGCCCCAAAGCAGGGGCGTAACTAGAAGTGACTGGGCACCACAGCAAATAATTGTAAGGGCCCCCACCAGCGCGCTTCGCACCTCCCTTCTCCTGTCTAAACCCCACTCCTTTGGCACAGTGTAGTGGTATACTGTATATTGTGTGGCACAGTGGATGCTATATGTGTATAACATAAACATATTTCATATGAAAACTTACAGTTATTATGCTCTTGGGGATCTCGGACACCACTTCAACACTTGGCCGGGGGCTCGGCGGAGCTGATGTTGTGCTTTATCCTAATGAGAAAGATTTCATAATAAGGATTTGGAGAAGGGGCAGAGGGATAGCAGAGCAGGGAGAGGCTGGTGCTGCAACTAGGGGGTCATACCATGGGGGAGTAATAAAGCCCACCATAATGCCCCCCCCAGTAGTAATAATTCTCCTTATAATGTGACAGTGCAAAAATACACCCTTGTAATGCCCCCAGTTGAGCTAATGTCCCCATAGTGCCCCCATAATGTCCCAGTATAAAATACCCCTATATAGTGCCCCCAGTAAATTCCCCCATAGTGCTCTTCTCCCCCCTTCCTGCTAGTGCCCCCCATAATGTACCAGTATAAAATGCCCCATATATAGTGCCCCAGTAGATGCCCCTCAGTGTCCGGCCTCTGATAGGCTGCCGGCCTAGTGTCCCCCATAATGCCCCCCAATAATGTGCCAGTAAGTGTCCCCATAGATGCCCCCCCATCATGTGCCAGTATCAAGTGCCTCTCTCCTCCCCCCCACATGTCCCAGTATCATAGTGCCATCTCCCCCCCCGATTTGCCAGTATCAAGTGCCTCTCTCCTTCCCACTCCCCATGTGCCAGTATCATAGTGCCAAACCCACCCATGTGCCAGTATCAAGTGCCAAACCCCCCCCCACATGCCAGTATCAAGTGCCTCTCTCCTCCCCCCCATGTCCCAGTATCATAGTGCCATCTCCCCCCCCACAAAAAAAGTGCCAATATCAAGTGCCTCTCTCACTCCCCCCCATGTGCCAGTATCTGGTGCCTCTCCCCCCCCCCATGTGCCAGTATCAGGTGCCAACCCCTCTCCCCCCCATGTGCCAGTATCAGGTGCCTCTCTCCTCCCCATGTGCCAGTATCAGGTGCCAACCCCCCCCAGGTGCCAGTATCAGGTGCCAACCCCCCTCCCCCCATGTGCCAGTATCAGGTGCCAACCCCCCTCCCCCCATGTGCCAGTATCAAGTGCCCCCCGCTCCCCCCATGGCAGTAACAGTCGGGTATTAAAAAAATAAAATAAACACTTCTACTTACCTCCATGTCAGCGATGCGATGCAGCCTCTTCCTGTGTCCCGCCCTGTATGTCCATATATGGAGTCAGTGATTGTATTTCCGAAAATTTTCTGCTGGGATTCGAACCCACGACCTTCTGTATCAGAGGCAAAGAACTTAACCACAAGACCATAAGAGCAGCCTTGCTGCTGACTGAAAAAATATGAGACTTCTACTGTTATAGCTGGCTAAGTGTACATCTATACACATGACAGCTGCTCATATATAGAGATATAGCAGAACTGAGTATGCTGGGACAGCTGTCATATAGAGATATAGCAGTGCTGGGTGTGTTGGGGCAGCTGTCATGTGCATAGATGTACACTTAGCCAGCTCTAACAGTAGAAGTCTCATATTTTTTCAATCAGTTGCAATGCAGCCTTTATGGCTGTGTGGGTAAATGCTTTGCCTCTGATACACTGATACATTTGAGGTTGTGGGTTCAAATCCCAGACACATTAGGAGACAGTAAGATTAGATCACATTAGTGAGGGGGCCTGGTCAGCTGCCGCTGCTGCTGTGAAGGGGCCCTGAACATTAAGACAAGAATCGATATTTAACTAACTTGAAAATAAACTGTCACACACGCTGCCGGGGCGCCGGACCCCAAAACAGCTGCTTTCCCGGTAGTTACGCTACTGCCTGGCTGCCTGTGTGTAGTGTCTGTTAATAAAAAAAAACGGGAAAAAAAACGAAAAAAAAAAAGAAAAAAAAAAACAGAATGCGGTCCGGACGGGCCCCCAGTGGCGTAGGGCCCCATAGCGATGGCGATCCCTACGCCACTGCCCCAAAGTGATCGATGACCAGCCTGATTCTGTACAGGCAGTCATAGGCAGAATCGCATTTCCGAATGGCCTCAAAACAGGAGCGTGTCATGGCCGTACTGTGAAGTAGGATCTGGTAGAGGACGTCCCCACTCCAGTACAGCCTGACACTGGGTTTTTTGACTAGGCCCATGTGCAGCACGAGGCCCCAAAACATCCTCATCTCGGCTGCACTGACCGGAGTCCAGCCACCGGCCCTAGCCAAAAAGGAGCCCGGGTGTTGAGCAATGAACTGTTGGGCGTACAAGTTCTTTTTCTCCACCATCAGATTCACAAAGTGGTCACTGAAAAAAAGACTAAAATAGTCATATTCAGTGAAGCCCACTGTGGGAATCTGGATTCCTGGCTGGCCAACAAAATTAGGAATCACAGGCTCAAAATCCTCTGGGGTACACCATGCAAGTTCACCGGTAGGGGGCTCAGGTGGACTTATCTGGTGGGCCGGAAAACTAGTACAAGCCCCAGAGCTGCTCGTACTAGTGTGGGCCACAGGGTCCCTGGCATGGCAGTCCCCTTGCTTCGCCTGATGGCGTTTCCGCCACCTTGGGGGCTCATCATGATCGCTAGATGATAAGGAAGACGCGGATGACAAGAGGAAAGTGGGGTCATCCTCGTCCTCACTGGGGCTCTCGGAGTCGGAGGCAAGCTGGGCGTATGCCTCCTCAGCCGAGAACATCCGACGGGCCATAGGGGAGTGTGTGTGTGCGTGTGTGGAAAACTTTATTTAGTGTGCGTGTGTGTGGGGGCACAGGTGTTCGCGGACTTTGCCCTAAACCTAACAGAAAAAATAAAACCCCAAAAAAAGCAAAAAAAATAAAAAAGATTCAAACTCGCTGATCAGCCGTCCGAAGCTGATCAGCGGTGGGGTGGACGATGCGCTAACAGTGGCCGGACGCTAAGAGTGCCGGCTACAGTCAGCCTACACAAAAAATGTGTGGGGGGGGGTAAGCTGCAGCACCCCTGGGTGGTCTAGGGTCACACAGCTGTGCTGTGGACCCCAGACACCCGATCAGGGTGATGCAACAGTCAAATTTTTTATTTTATTTTTTCACTAAACTTTCCCTGAATATCCCTGCCTAAACTAATCTTTCCCTAACCTGTCCCTAAAGTACCTTTTAGTGCCAGATGGCACTGTGGAGGGTCAGAACGGGGGTGCTGGGTCAGATCCGTTGCAGGCTGCTCTCTCTCCTTGCTCCTGGATGCAGAATGGAGGAGGAGAGGAGAGCTGGGGGGAGTTAACCCCCGCCCACCCGCGCAGCCAATAACAAGGGATCCTGAGAGGTGATGTCACCATCACCTCTTAGGATCGCAGGATGGTGATTGGTGGTGTATTATCACACCACCGATCACTATCCTATTCCGGGTTATCGGATCATCAGAGATCCGAATAACCCGGAAACGCAGCAAACCGCAGGTCTGAATTGACCTGCTGTTTGCTGCGATCGCCGATGCGGGGGGGGGGGGGGGGGGGGGGTCACAGAGTGCCTGCTGAATGATTTTAGCTGGCACTCTGTTCCGATCACCGCGCGGCTGTAATTTTGCAAAGGGTAGCTGTAATTTTGCAATGTGTTTCTTTTAGCTTTATTGCTCCTATCTTTCATTGAGGGCAGTGGTCATATGGCCATGTCCATGCAGCTCTTTCTTATTTCCTGTGATGTTATGATCATGGAGGTGTCACAGCAGAAACTGGGGCAGTGATAGGGGAATGTCCATGTAACTAGTTGCGTGTTAAAGAAGGTTCTGAAGCTGCGGCAGAGATAGGAAAAGTTTTTACACTATGGGGGAGCTTTATCGAGACCATTATTTTCTATGCTGGTCTTTCTTGATATTCCCTTCACTGCCGGAGGATGTACTTAATTTTATTACACGACACGGAGGCTCCTATTGCTATCTCTTTCTTAACTAAATCTTATAGCAGCAAAGAAAAAACATCAATCAAACAGGTAACCATGGCAACCAACTCCTCCCCACTGTGCCAGTATAATAGTCTCTGACTCTGCTAAATCCTCCTCTTTCTTTGCTGCTCCCTCACAGATAAGTACTTCTCCTATGTATCTGTGGGTGGATGCTATATGTATTTATGTTTTAGGGGATATATAGATATGAATTTTATCTGTATTGTATGAGGTATTTCCTTTAGTTTGCTTTAGGATTGTGCCCTCTGGGCGTTAATATCTTTTTCCTATTGATTTCCTTCCCTTGGTTATTATTTTGCCTTTCAGGTTTTTTTCCCCCTTGTTTTTCACTGTTATCCCCTCCGTTCGTCTACCTTGCACCTCCGCTCGGTTCTCCTTCTGATTATCCCACTTGCGGCGTTGTTGTCCCCTGAGTGCCGATTCTCAGTGCGCTTCTTGTTACGGCCGAGATCTCGCGATATCTCGGCCGCCATCTCCTCTCCTTCTACGGCTGGTTTCGCGCTCCCCGCTGTGTTCTCGCGGGATAGCGCGAGACTTCCGCCTTCATCTCCGTCAGTGACGCCGGGAGTTTGCTTTATTCAGCTCCGTCCCAGGTTTTGCGTTACTGTTCGTTATAAGAGATCTTTTCTGAGCCCTCGGCCATAATAATAATACTATTAGCCTACCTTATTGGCACTTGTTAGTTTAGTCTCTATTAGCCACCGCTACTCATTTCCTATCATGTCCAGGGCACCGTTTCATGCTTCTAGCCCTGTCCCTGAGGGCATGGATCCTGTTCCTCACTCTCAGGATGCAGATGTTATTACTCCTGAGGCACAGTCCTTAGCCTTACAGCGCTCTGTGACTGCTGCTATACAGGCCGCTATGGGGTCTATGTCTACGGCCATTTCAAGTTCTATTACTGAGGCCCTTATGGCCGGCCCTTCCTCCTCGGCGCCTTTAGGGCCCTCACCACTTAATAAACCACTACCTGCCTCCAGAAACACTATGACTGGTGGAAACATTGCCACCCTTGATGGCGCGCATCGATCGCGCAAGAGAGCCTACGCCCGCCAGGCAGAAAAGGCGAGGCAGTGGAAATGCGCCAGAGCGCAACAGGATAAAGAATCGGGTTCTGAACCAGATTCTGATGAGGAGGCTCAGTATCAGTCTTTGGACTTAGTGGATATTGAGGAGGAGGATCCTTTGGATTTGGACCTGCCAGGCCCGTCCTCAGGATCGACAGCTCCCATTGAGGTTCCTTTGGATGCCTCTACTATCTTGGATCCTACAGGGGAACCCCTTTTTGACCCGGATGCTCTCCACCATCCGAGGTCGGCGGAATGGCTACCGTCTTCTCATATTGCAAAATACTTGGAGGCCCGTATACGCCAACCTCTGTCTATAGAGGCGCGAAATAAACTAAAGGCCGAATGTCCCAGACCTATTGTACCTAACAAAGTCTGCGAGACACCCGTGGTTGACCCAAAAATGTGTCAATTCTTAGCTAAGTCAGGCTGGAACCCCAGGAAGGGGCTTGAGTCAGCCCTGAAGTCCTGTCAGGACAAGTTGTTGGACCTTTTGGGCCCATTGACAAAAATTTTTGAATTGGCTGAATCAGCCAGAACCCAGAACACCCTGGTAGACCCGGAAGAACTCCGGGGATGGATACAACGTGCCGTGTGCCTCACGGGCAACGTTAATACTTCGCTATCAATTGAGCGTCGTAAGGCTATCCTATTTAAAATAGAGCCTAAGCTATCCAATTTAGCCCTTACTGAAACAGGAAAGGAAGCTCAGGGCTTACTCTTTGGGGATACCTTTATTAAGGACCTCTCCCGCTTTGTAGGAACCTTTACGGCCCTTGATAAGGCTCAAACTTCCATGAAGAGAGTGTTCCAAGGACGGGTCTCTAACAGGGCCGGCAGCTCTAGGGGCCGCCTGTCCGGCCGTTCTTCATACCAGACCCGCGGGTCCGGCAGAGGCTCCTTTTCTTACCGTCCATCCAACCAGGAATTCCGTCAACCGCCTGCCTTCTTCCCCTCCCGAGGTTCGTCTTGGCGTTCACGTGGAGTCAGAGGTACATCTTCCAGACGTCCTTTCGGTAAGTCCGATGTCACCGTTTTCTTTGACTCCTTGTGTAGGGGGCAGGCTCCGTCTTTTTTCCCATGTTTGGAAATCCATCACGGCGGATCCTTGGGTCCTATCTACTGTTCAGGGGTTTCACATAGAGTTGGTTCACCCCCATATCCAGATTCCGTCCCCGTATCCTACGGTTCTCCCAGCGTCATCTCAACTGCTGTTACATCAGGAACTGTCAGCCCTGTGTCAGAAGGGCGCCATAGAGCGGGCTCTCCCTTCCAAAGAAGGGGTTATCAGCAGCGTTTTCTTGGTGGCCAAAAAAGGAGGCCAGATGAGACCTGTGATCAATCTCAGGTCATTAAACGCTTTTGTAAAATATCGACACTTCAAGATGGAGGGTATCCACCTCCTCAGGGATTTGCTCCTTCAGGGAGATTGGATGGTCAAATTGGACTTGAAGGACGCCTACCTGACGGTTCCGGTAGCCGAACCATCCAGGGATCTCCTTCGTTTTCTCTGGGACTTGGAAATTTGGAGGTTCACCTGTCTGCCCTTCGGTCTCTCTTCCGCCCCTTGGTGTTTCACCAAGCTCCTTCGTCCGGTAATTTCTTTTCTTCGCAGTCAAGGAATTCGTCTGATTATTTATCTGGACGATATCCTGATATTAGCTCAGAATCCTTCTGTTCTTCTAACCCATCTTCAGTGGTCTATGGACCTACTATCCCGGCTGGGATTCCTCCGGAATTTGGAGAAGTCGTCACTTACCCCGGCCCAGTCCATAGAATTTTTGGGATTCACCATCGATTCTTCCACTATGTCCCTCAGCCTTCCATCTGCCAAGGTTCGTTCCATCCGCAAGGAACTTCTCCATACTCTGTCTCTCCATCAGGTTCCCTTACGTCATCTGGCCAGAGTCATAGGTCTCCTCTCCTCGTCCATTCAAGCTGTGTTTCCGGCTCCCTTACACTACCGCGGCATGCAACGTCTCAAGATCGCTCACCTCCAGGCAGGAGCATCTTACGAGGATGTGGTTACATTGGACGAGGACACCAGAGAAGAACTGATGTGGTGGATCCACAACTTGGATACCTGGAATGGGAAGGCCATAATTGGTCCCCATCCGGACTTCACGGTGGACTCGGATGCCAGCCTTCTAGGCTGGGGTGCATACTGCGAGGGTGTGATGACAGGAGGACCTTGGTCTCCAGAAGAATCCAGATTCCACATCAACGCCTTGGAGCTTCTGGCGGGTTCCTTTGCCGTCCGCAGTTTTGCGAGCGGTTTGTCCAAAATTTGCATCAGACTGCGGATGGACAACATTTCCGCAGTTCGGTATGTCAATGCCATGGGAGGCACGCATTCTGCGACTCTATCCAGGTTGGCTCGGGATTTTTGGACATTCTGCCTGGACAGAGAAATCACAGTTGCGGCGGAATATTTGCCGGGACTCCACAATACTCACGCGGACTGGAGCTCGCGTTTTCTCTCAGACTCGGGAGACTGGAAGTTAGATTGCACGGTGTTCTCAGCCATATCTTCCCGTTGGGGTCCGTTCTCTTTAGACCTCTTTGCGTCCCGTTTGAACGCCCAACTTCCACGCTTTTACAGCTGGCGTCCAGATCCGGACGCGGAAGCAGTAGATGCATTCCTCCAGGATTGGACCGGTCACCTCGCGTACGCTTTTCCCCCGTTTGTGATGGTGTCTCGAGTTTTGTCTCAAATCCGCCGCCAGCAAGCGGACCTTGTGCTCATAGTCCCGTTCTGGCCCGCGCAATCTTGGTTTCCTCAGCTGATGGAATGCCTAGTTCAATGCCCTCTACTTCTTCCGGTTTTTCCAGGCCTCTTGTTGAATCCAGGGGGTTTGGATCATCCCCTCACCCTCGACGGCTCTCTTCATCTCCTGGCATGCAGAATTTCGGGGAACCCTGGGACATCGCTGGAATTTCGGAAACAGCTCGACTTCTTTTGGACGAAGCGTGGGCACCAGGAACCAGACGAGCTTATCGATCAGCCTGGAGGTCTTGGACTGATTGGTGCCTGGCTAGGCACCAGGATCCCTTATCATGTCCTGTGACCGAAGTTCTTCAGTTTCTCGCTTCTCTTTTTCAGGACGGTAAGGCTTACCGTACCATCAATTTATACCGCTCGGCCATTTCCGCTTTTCATCTAGGGTTTAACGGGTGCCCTGCAGGTCAACACCCTCTTGTTTGCAGACTTCTCAAGGGTTCCCGCCTATCCAGACCTCCTAGACCTCGGTTCACTTCTACTTGGGACGTCTCTTTGGTGCTTACACTGTTCTCTTCATGGCCGTCTAATACGGACCTTTCTCTTCGTCATCTTGCAGCCAAGCTGGTGTCGTTATTCTGCTTGATATCTTGCAAAAGAGTATCGGACGTTCGCGCTTTGGATCATGACGCTCGTTCATTTACTCCGGAGGGAGTCACGTTCAACATCTCGCGTCGCACCAAAACCAGTATTAGGTCAGTATCTTACCCCAGTTTCCCGAATTCCCCGGCTCTTTGTCCGGTGTTGTGTCTCCAGGAGTATGAGGCTCGTATGGCTGCGCATCGATCCTCTTCTTCTCCGGAACTTTTTCTATCTTATAGGCGTCCTTTCCGTCCGGTCTCGACGGTCACCTTGGCCCGTTGGGTGAAATGGGTTATGTCTTTAGCAGGTGTGGATACTGCGATTTTCACGGCTCATTCCACTAGGGGAGCTTCTGCAACATCTATGGTGGTGTCTGGAGCGCGTTTAGAGGATATTATGAGGATGGCGGATTGGTCCCGTGTATCTACATTCCATGAGTTCTATTTCAGGCCTTCTAGTCACGTTTTTTCCTCAGTTATAGGTCAGCTTTGAACTCGCAATAGGAGCCTCCGTGTCGTGTAATAAAATTACATGATTTTCCTATTTTATGACGTAAAGTCATGATTTTATTAAAGACACGGAGGCGAGTATTGCCCCTCCCTTTTTATATGCCCTCCCTGAGAGTTGCTCTGTTATGCATTATTTATTGTTTTGTGCTTTGATTTTTTCTCATCCACTTATGCTATATGTTCATTTTCATGCACTGATGCCTCTCTTGATGAGATTTTTGGACGTCTTCTACCTTTGTCTTCTTTATTTATTTCTTAGGCTGAATACACTGTCTTCTGGATACGAATTGTATTGAAGTTTCCGGTTTCTGTCTTCCGTTGAAGAGTCGTTCAGCTGGTCCTTGAATTTCGGTTTCCGTGTTTGGAGAGTTTGGTTCTAAGAGTTATGGACATCGGTCGTTATCAAAGAAAGAGGAGGATTTAGCAGAGTCAGAGACTATTATACTGGCACAGTGGGGAGGAGTTGGTTGCCATGGTTACCTGTTTGATTGATGTTTTTTCTTTGCTGCTATAAGATTTAGTAAAGAAAGAGATAGCAATACTCGCCTCCGTGTCTTTAATAAAATCATGACTTTACGTCATAAAATAGGAAAATCATGTAATTTATGACTAGCAATATGCCTGGTCATAAATTAAGTGCATCCTCTGGCAGTCTGTGCACCTAGAATGAAATCTGTGCCAGATCGTAGCTGGTGTAGATTTATGTCATTATTTACACCAGAAAATCGGCATAAATGGTGATAAATGTGCTGGTTCTAGGTGAAATGGGGTCCTGGGGTGAAAAACAATAAGCCCCCTTCCCCCCCATGACACTTGCTGACTTTAACGTCCCGTATTGACTCTGGAGATTTAATTTGTGAACGTTCATACAGAAGAAACTGTATATTGTGTGGCACAGTGTATGCTATATGTGTATGACAAACATATTTTTACATGAAAACTTACAATTACTTGGCTTGGCCCTTGGGGATCTCGGACACCACTTCAACACTTTGGCTGGGTGGCTCGGCGGAGCTGATGTGTTTTATCCTAATGAGAAAGATTTCATAATAAGGATTTGGAAAAGGGGCAGAGGGATAGCAGAGCAGGGAGAGGCTGGTGGTGCTGCTACTAGGGGGTCATACCATGAGGGAATAATAAAGCCCACCATAATGCCCCCCCAGTAGAAATAATTCTCCTTATAATATGACAGCGCAAAAAATACCCCCTTGTAATGCCCCCAGTTGAGCCAATGTTCCAAATAGTGCCCCCATAATGTGCCAGTATAAAATGCCCTATATATAGTGCCCCAGTAGATGCCCTCAGTGTCCCCCATAATTTGTAAGTATAAAATACCCCTTCTTAGTGCCCCCGTAGATGACCCCATAGTACTCCTCTCCCACCTTACCCATAGTACCCACCATAATGTGTCAGTAATAAGTGCCCCCATAGATGTCCCCCAATAATGTGCCAGTAAAATGTGCCCCCATAGATGCCCCCCCATATCATGTGCCAGTAGCCAGAGGCCACCCATAATATGTGCAAGTAGCCAGAGCCCCCCCCCATATCATGTCCCAGTAGCCAGAGCCCCATGTGCCAGTAGCAAGAGCCCCCCCCCATCATGTGCCAGTAGCCAGAGCCCTACCGTCATGTGCCAGTATCCAGAGCCCCCCCCATATCATGTGCCAGTAGCTAGAGCCCTATGTGCCAGTAGCCAGAGCCCCCCATATCATGTGCCAGTAGCCAGAGCCCCCCCATATCATGTGCCAGTAGCCAGAGCCCCATGTGCCAGTAGCCAGAGGCCCCCCCATCATGTGCCAGTAGCCAGAGCCCCCATATCATGTGCCAGTAGCCAGAGGCCCCCCATATTATGTGCCAGTAGCCAGAGCCCCCCCCCATATCATGTGCCAGTAGCCAGAGCCCCATGTGCCAGTAGCAAGAGCCCCCCCATCATGTGCCAGTAGCCAGAGCCCTACCGTCATGTGCCAGTAGCCAGAGCCCTACCGTCATGTGCCAGTAGCCAGAGGCCCCCCATAATGTGCCAGTAGCCAGAGCCCCCCCCTATCATGTGCCAGTAGCCAGAGCTCCCCCCCATCATGTGTCAATAGCCAGAGCCCCCCCTCATATCAGTAGCCGCCAGTACTGTACACAAAAAAATAATAAACACTTATACTTACCTCCATGTCAGGGATGCGATGCAGGTCTCTTCTGGCCTGTGTCCCGCGCTGTACTGCTCAGGCGGCGCGATGACGTCATCACGCCCCCTGTGCGGCCTCTGATAGGCTGCCGGCCCCTGATAGGCTGCCGGCCCAGTGCCGGCAGCCTATCAGAGGAACAGGGAAGGGACACACCACTCCCCTGCTCCTCTGCATCGCTGTCCTGAGGACAGCGATACAGATGACTATGGAGATGAGCGCTTCCACAATGGAAGCGCTCATCTCCCTGTGTGACTGTCCTGCCCCCGCTGCCCCCACTCGCCGCCACGGGGCCCACGAAAATATATTTAGTTACGGGCCGGCGGGGGCCCCTAAGGACTTTGGGCCCCGGGGGCAATTGCCCCCTTGCCCCCCTTGCCTTAATGGAATTGCTGGCCCTGCCAGCGCATCAGGCCCTTTTTCAGAAAGTGATGATGATTTAAAAGTGCAATTTGCTAAAAAAAATAGCATTTACAAAGTCGTTTACGACTTTATTTTTTTTTACACCAGTTGTCTGGCATTGGGCAGCATACATTTCCTAACAGGTTCTCTTTAAAGTAGACAAATCAATTTGGTTAAAAGAAAAGATACTTGTAGGAGATGATTACAAATCACGATTCAATCATTTCTTACATGATGTAACATGGGTTCATGTACCTTTGGTGTTACTGAGTCATGCCAAGTTTCACAAAAGAACTCAACAATCCTTCAGCACAGAACAAATCAATAGTAAAGACGGTAAATAGGGGTGGAGCAGCGGATATTACAGGTAAACAGCACCATGATAATAGCAGACTTTATCAATGACTAGCTGAAGGACCTGGCTTCGCACGGGTATATTAAATTTAATGTTTGTGTGTGTCGTTAAAAGATAGACAGTATCCACTATAACAGTGACATCTACAGTACCCCACCCCTTAACACTGACCCCCCCCCCCCCACAGTGCCACGTCTCCTTAAAATTGGAACCTCCACAGGAGCCCACCCCCTTAACTTTGACCTTCACAGCAGCCTGCCCCTTTAACAGTGAGTTCCACAGCACCCCACCCCCTTGACAGTGAGTTCCACAGCACCCCACCCCCTTGACAGTGACCTTCACAGGGGCCTGCCCCTTAACAGTGCTCTACAGCACCTGCCCCTTAACACTGACCATAGGTTACAGTCCCCTAACTGTGACCCCCACCATTCCCAGCCCCTTAACAGAGACCTCCACAGCGACTGCCCCTTGAACAGTGACTGCCACAGTACCCCGCTCCCTTAACAGTGACCTCACATTAACCCGCAGCCCCTTTAATAGTGGCCTCCACAGTCCCCTCCTCCCTTAACAGTGACCACCACAATGCCTGCTCCTTTAACATTGACCTCCACAGCGGTCTGCCCCTTTAACAGTAACATCCACAGTGCTCTCCCCTTAAACAGTGACCTCCACAGTGGCCGTCCCTTTATCAGTGACCTCCACAGTACCCTGTCTACTTAACAGTGATTTACACATTAACCTCTTTTAACAGTGACCTCCACAGAGCTCCGTTCCCTTAAAATGTGACCTCCACAACACCCCGTCCCCTTAACAGTGACCTCTACAGCACCCGCCCCTTAACACTGACCATAGGTTTCAGTCCCCCTAACTGTGATCTCCACCATTCCCGGCCCCCTTAACAGAGACCTCCACAGCGACTGTCCCTTTAACAGTGACTGCCACAGTACCCCGCTACCTTAACAGTGAACTCACAGTATCCAGCTGCCTTAACACTGACTTCACAATAACCTGCCCCCTTAACAGTGACCTCAACAGAGCTCCGTTACCTTAAAATGTGACCTTCACAACACCCTGCCCCGTTAAAAGTGACCTCTACAGCACCCAAACCCTTAACACTGACCTCCATAGCGGACCATCCCCTTAACTGTGACCTCCACCGTTCCCTGTCCCCTTAACAGAGACTATTATGTCTGAGCGTGAGCTGCAGGGAGAAAGTCACCCTCCCTCCCACTCCTGCAGCTGACAGAAGTTAAATTTTAGCTTTATTTTTCCCCGGACACCTGATGTACCAAATATCGTGATTGTAAATGCGACGGTGCGGAGTCCTTTAGCGGACATACGTACATACACACACACAGCTTTATATATTAGATGATGAATATTGAGCTTTGTGCCATCAGGTAGCTTTGGATGCTCGGATTTAGGGCTTATTTTTATGGGAATATTACAGTTCTGTCTGAGAGTCATCCAGTTTCATGTGACACAGCAGGAATAAAGAAGGTTGCTGTTTGTTGGGCTGCACAAGACACTCAAATACATATTAAATCAGAATGCAAAGGAAATCAAATGGGACTGAAAAAAGTAAGAAATCGAATAACTGTAAGGCTGGGGCTACACGTCACTCGACCAGAGATTTCTGTGTACCAGCGTAGCCATTCAACTGAATGGGGCCACAGCATGACTCGTAAGTTGCCGTGACAGTAGCCCCAGAATTGCAAAAAAAAATTCTACATACGATTCTGGGGTCACACCCATGCCTACTTGTGAGGCGAGCCCATTCAGTTCAATAGTCTCTGGTCGTGGGTGGGTGTGATGACCAAGATCACTGTGTGCACCCAGGCTGAATGTTACTGCATACGTGATACACTGTGATATGAAGAGCATAGAACTTCAGGGGTGGGGCATGACAAACGTATTCTTTGTTGTTCTTTGAATTATAGTGTCATGCACCAAGCCCTTAGGCCTCTTTCAGACGGGCGCTGCAGGAAAATGTGCGGGTACGTTGCGGGAACACGTGTGATTTTTCCGCGTGAGTTTTAAACATTCCAATGCGTTTTGCACTCGCGTGAGAAAAATCGCGCATGTTTGGTACCCAAACCCGAACTTCTTCACAGAAGTTCGGGCTTGGGATCGGTGTTCTGTAGATTGTATTATTTTCCCTTATAACCATGTTATAAGGGAAAATAATACATTCTGAATACAGAATGCATAGTAAAATAGCGCTGGAGGGGTTAAAAAAAAATAAGAAAAATGTAACTCACCTTAGTCCACTTCGCGCAGCCCGGCTTCTCTTCTGTCTCCTTCTTTGCTGATTGCAGGAACAGGACCTGTGGTGACGTCACTCCGGTCATCACATGGTCCATCACAAGATCCATCACCATGGTAAAAGGTCATGTGATGGATCATGTGATGACCGGAGTGACGTCACCACAGGTCCTGTTCCTGCACACAGCTAAGATGAAGACAGAAGGAGATGCCGGCTGCGCGATCAAGTGGATTAAGGTGAGTTAAATTATTATTTATTTATTTTTAACCCCTCCAGTGCTATTTTACTATGCATTCTGTATTCAGAAAGCTATTATTTTCCCTTATAACCATGTTATAAGGGAAAATAATAATGATCGGGTCTCCATCCCGATCGTCTCCTAGCAACCGTGCGTGAAAATCGCACCGCATCTGCACTTGCTTCCGGATGCTTGCGATTTTCACGCAACCCCATTCACTTCTATGGGGCCTGCGTTGTGTGAAAAACGCTGAATATAGAGCATGCTGCTATTTTCACGCAACGCACAAGTGATGCGCGAAAATCACTGCTCATGTGAACAGCCCCATCGCATCCGCACGGAATACTCGCCCGTGTGAAAGGGGGCTTAGGCCCTGCCCTAGGCATAATGTATTAGTTTCAGCTGGAGTTCTCCTTTAAAGTCAGAGGTACACAGATACCTTTTGCAGACCTGCTGATTGATATTTAGAGAGTCAGCTGCATCTCATGGTATTACCGTGGCCTGCTGCTGTAGCTCTATAGTTAAAGTTAATCAGTAGTGCTACAAAAAGGCTTGGAGTATTCCTGGTCAGAGGGTGCATGTACTCAATGTGATCAATATGCTGAATCCATATGCAGATTACTGCTAATTGCCAGGCTGGATCCCGCAGCCAAGCCATACTATGTGCAGGCACTCTTGCTGAGTGTCTGTATCTGATATCCTTATGAGTATTAGCTGATGCAGAATAATGTTCAGTTGCCTCTTTCCTCTGGTAACTCAAAAGCCATAGGGGTGTTCTTTCTGCAGCAATCCCCATTAATCCTTTATTACTGGACGAAGAGGCCCCTAAGCATTTATGTCCTCAGCAATATGAACCATTAAGGTACCACCACACAGGACTTAAAGGGGGATTCTGGATGTTACAAGTTATCCCCTATTCACAGGATAGGGGATAACTACTAGATCAATGGGGGTCCTACTGCTCAATCACAAGAACAAGGACATAAATGGAGCACAAGGTGCACTAGTGTGCATGTTCGACCTACCACTCTGTTCATTTTAGGGGGCTCTAATGGGCATTGGGTCCCTGTTCTTGTGACTGGTGGGGGCCCTACTGCTGGGACCTCAACCAATCTGTTATGCCCCTATCCTGTGGATAAGGGATAAATTGTATGAACCGGAATATCCTTTTAAAATTACACTGCGTGCAGAATTATTAGGCAAATTAGTATTTTGACCACATCATCCTCTTTATGCATGTTGTCTTACTCCAAGCTGTATAGGCTCGAAAGCCTACTACCAATTAAGCATATTAGGTGATGTGCATCTCTGTAATGAGAAGGGGTGTGGTCTAATGACATCAACACCCTATATTAGGTGTGCATAATTATTAGGCAACTTCCTTTCCTTTGGCAAAATGGGTCAAAAGAAGGACTTGACAGGCTCAGAAAAGTCAAAAATAGTGAGATATCTTGCAGAGGGATGCAGCACTCTTAAAATTGCAAAGCTTCTGAAGCGTGATCATCGAACAATCAAGCGTTTCATTCAAAATAGTCAACAGGGTCGCAAGAAGCGTGTGGAAAAACCAAGGCGCAAAATAACTGCCCATGAACTGAGAAAAGTCAAGCGTGCAGCTGCCAAGATGCCACTTGCCACCAGTTTGGCCATATTTCAGAGCTGCAACATCACTGGAGTGCCCAAAAGCACAAGGTGTGCAATACTCAGAGACATGGCCAAGGTAAGAAAGGCTGAAAGACGACCACCACTGAACAAGACACACAAGCTGAAACGTCAAGACTGGGCCAAGAAATATCTCAAGACTGATTTTTCTAAGGTTTTATGGACTGATGAAATGAGAGTGAGTCTTGATGGGCCAGATGGATGGGCCCGTGGCTGGATTGGTAAAGGGCAGAGAGCTCCAGTCCGACTCAGACGCCAGCAAGGTGGAGGTGGAGTACTGGTTTGGGCTGGTATCATCAAAGATGAGCTTGTGGGGCCTTTTTGGGTTGAGGATGGAGTCAAGCTCAACTCCAAGTCCTACTGCCAGTTTCTGGAAGACACCTTCTTCAAGCAGTGGTACAGGAAGAAGTCTGCATCCTTCAAGAAAAACATGATTTTCATGCAGGACAATGCTCCATCACACGCGTCCAAATACTCCACAGCGTGGCTGGCAAGAAAGGGTATAAAAGAAGAAAATCTAATGACATGGCCTCCTTGTTCACCTGATCTGAACCCCATTGAGAACCTGTGGTCCATCATCAAATGTGAGATTTACAAGGAGGGAAAACAGTACACCTCTCTGAACAGTGTCTGGGAGGCTGTGGTTGCTGCTGCACGCAATGTTGATGGTGAACAGATCAAAACACTGACAGAATCCATGGATGGCAGGCTTTTGAGTGTCCTTGCAAAGAAAGGTGGCTATATTGGTCACTGATTTGTTTTTGTTTTGTTTTGAATGTCAGAAATGTATATTTGTGAATGTTGAGATGTTATATTGGTTTCACTGGTAAAAATAAATAATTGAAATGGGTATATATTTGTTTTTTGTTAAGTTGCCTAATAATTATGCACAGTAATAGTCACCTGCACACACAGATATCCCCCTAAAATAGCTAAAACTAAAAACAAACTAAAAACTACTTCCAAAAATATTCAGCTTTGATATTAATGAGTTTTTTGGGTTCATTGAGAACATGGTTGTTGTTCAATAATAAAATTAATCCTCAAAAATACAACTTGCCTAATAATTCTGCACTCCCTGTAGCAGAAAAGACTCAACAATAGTGTTGTACGAACTTGTGTTTTCAAATTCGGCGCACAAGGTTCGGGTTATCTAAGAATTCCGTTATGGATTCCGCTACCACGGACCATAAGTTATAGTCCGTGGTAATGGAATCTATAACGGAATTTTAACGCGAACCTTGTACGCCGAACTTGAAAACACAAGTTCGCTCATCCTTACTCAACAACTAATGCAAGGCAAAATTCACATACAGATACAGACACAATTCTTCCTAGCATTGCAAAAGGTGGCTATCTGCAACACAAACTGACACACAAGGCAAGTAAATTTCTGCAGCGTGTGGATGAGATTTGGAAAAACTAGATTTTTGTACTTACCGTAAAACCTGTTTTTCTTCCGTTCATTGGGGGACACAGGCTTGACAGCGGTATAGCTGCTGCCACTAGGAGGCGACACTAAGCACAAAAGTGTGAGCTCCTCCCTCCAACGATACCCTTCCTACAGGGACTAAGCTAAAACTGTTTGTGCAAAAGCAGTGGGAGAAGCAAAAGAAAAACAGGAAAACCAAACAATGTACAAACCCAGAACCACGCAGGCCACAACGAGGCCCGTAACAAGAGAAAATGGGTGGGAGCTGTGTCCCCCAATGAACGAAAGAGAAGGTAAGTACAAAAATCTAGTTTTTTCTCATCCGTATGATTGGGGGACACAGGCTTGACCGTGGGACGTTACAGAGCAGTCCCAAGGGTGGGCCATAAACGAAGAAGCACTCCGGCCAATCAGAGAACCGCCGTCTGCAATACTCCACACCCCAGAGAAGAGTCAGAAGATGCAAAAGTGTGTGCAAAGATGACCAGGTAGCCACCTTGCACACCTGAACAGCCAAAGCCCCATGATGTACTGCCCAAGAGGCCCCCACTGCCCGAGCAGAATGAGCAGAAACCCGGAAGGGCGGAGCCTGGTCACTGATGCGGTACGCTTCCACAATGGCCAAACTAATCCATCGGGAAATGGAAACTTTGGACGCAGCCAGCCCTCGTCTCGGTCCCTCTGGAATGACGAATAGAGAATCCGTCCATCGGAAAGAGGATGTCTGAAACAGATAGATGCGAATGGCCCGAATCAAAT
This sequence comes from Bufo bufo, assembly GCF_905171765.1. Taxonomy (NCBI): domain Eukaryota; kingdom Metazoa; phylum Chordata; class Amphibia; order Anura; family Bufonidae; genus Bufo; species Bufo bufo. The sequence goes on from NC_053396.1 coordinate 97,172,072, forward strand.
CCAGAGTGTGGAGCGACTGCTCACGAGGATGAGACGGGGCAGGACAAAAGGAAGGGAGAATGATCTCTTCATTGAGATGGAATGCGACACGGCCTTCGGAATGAAGGATTGGACAGGGCGAAGGACTACTTTGTCCTGGTAGAGAATAAGGAAAAGGGACCGACAGGAAAGAGCCGCTAGCTCCGACACCCTACAGATGGAAGTGATTGCCACCAAAAAGGCCACCTTGTAGGACAGGAAGCGAAGGGACACCTGCTGCAAAAGTTTAAACGGAGAGGACTGGAGAGCGCTAAGCACCAGATTAAGGTCCCACGGATTCAACGGAGGACGGTAAGGGGGCGTAGCGTGCGCCACCCCCCTGCAGAAAGGTCCGAACCGCAGAAAGTGAAGCCAAGTTTCGTTCAAAAAGAATGAAAAGGGCCGAAACTTGCCCTTTGAGGGAACAGAGCCAGCCCCAAGTCCATGCCCAACTGCAGGAAAGACAAGAGTCAAGGCAACGAGAATTAAATGGGAGACAACTAGTGGCGTTCGCATCAACTGAAGTAGGACTTCCAGGTCCGGTGAAAGATCCAGGAGGACGACGGTTTCCTAGCGCGAATCATGGTCTGGGCAACCGCATCCGAGAAACCCAGAGCCCTTAGTACGGCCGCTTTAACAGCCATGGAGTTAATTGTAGAGACCCTAAATTCGGGTGGAAGATCGATTCCTGCGACAAAAGGTCCTCCCGAAGGGGAAGACACCAGGGTTAGTCGGCAAGGAGGGAGACTAGGGATGCGTGCCATACTCTGCGTGGCCAATCCGGGGCCACAAGAATGACGGGCAGACCTTCGGATCAGATTTTTCGGAGAAGAATGAGCGGAAGGAGGGCACACGTAAGGAAATGTGAACTGCATCCATGGGATCACAAGGGCCCGACGCCCGAGCCAGAGGATCCTTGGACCTCGCCATGAAGATCTCTACCTTGCGGTTTAAGCGGGAGGCTATGAGATCCACATCCGGCCGACCCCATCACTCACAGATTGCGAGAAAGACTCTGTGAATGCAGAGCCCATTCGCCGGGATCAAGTCTCTCTCCGCTGAGAAAGTTGTCGATCCAGTTGTCGACGCCGGGGATATGAACTGCCGACAGAGCTGGGACATGGCTCTCCGCGCAGGAGAGGATGAACGCTGCTTCCGACATGGCTGCGGGGCTCCGGGGGCCACCGTGGTGGTTTAGATATTCAACTGCCGTGGAATTATCAGATTGAACCCGAACTGGATACCCCCGGAGACGGTCCGTCACAATGAACCAGATAGAGACTAATCGCCTGCAATTCCAGAATATTGATCGGAAGTTGGTGTTCCTCGCGGGACCAGGAGCCCTGGACCGAGAGATTGTCCAGGACTCCCCCCCAGCCCCGGAGACCGTTGTCCGTCGTCAACACTATTCAGTGGAGTGGAAGAAAGGAGTGGCCAGACGTCAGCATCGGAGACCTCAACCACCAACGAAGGTCTCGGCGCAGGGAGACGGATGAGTCGATCCAGGGAGGCTGGGGAACGTCCTAAATGGTCAGAATGCACCGCTGAAGAGCCCTGGTATGGAACGGAGCATAGGGCACTGCTTCGAAGGAAGAGACCATGTGGCCCAGAGCCCTCATGCACTGGCGAATGGGAAGAGGCCGTAACAAAGAGTGGATCTGACGATGGAGAGTGGAGAGTTTGTCCGGGAGGAAGAATATCTTGGCCCGATTGGTGTCGAACAGCATGTCCAGAAACATCAGCTGCTGAGATGGATGAAGACATGACTTTGATAGGTTCAGAACCCATCCAAAGTGTTCCAGGGTGTCCCGGACGACGCGCAGGCTGTCCGCCGTTGCCTAGAATGACGGACCCTTGATCACAATATCATCCAAGTACAGAATCACCACTATCCCCTGGCATGAAGCAGAGCCATGACTGAGGCAACAATCTTGGTAAAGACTCTGGGAGCTGTGGCAAAACCAAACGTGAAGTCCACAAACTGGTAATTAAAAGGTCCCACTGCGAACCAGAGATTTTTCTGGTGACCAGACGCAGATGGAAACATGAAAGATTAAAGGACCTTAACATGTATAGCTTGGAAGAAAGACGAGACAGAGGGGATATGATAGAAACTTTTAAATACATAAAGGGAATCAACAAGGTAAAAGAGGAGAGAATATTTAAAAGAAGAAAAACTGCTACAAGAGGACATAGTTTTAAATTAGAGGGGCAAAGGTTTAAAAGTAATATCAGGAAGTATTACTTTACTGAGAGAGTAGTGGATGCATGGAATAGCCTTCCTGCAGAAGTGGTAGCTGCAAATACAGTGGAGGAGTTTAAGCATGCATGGGATAGGCATAAGGCCATCCTTCATATAAGATAGGGCCAGGGGCTATCCATAGTATTTAGTATATTGGGCAGACTGGATGGGCCAAATGGTTCTTATCTGCCGTCACATTCTATGTTTCTATGTTTCTATGTTAAGGTAGGCGTCCTTTATATCTATCGAGGACAGGTATTCACCTGGGTCCATGTATGCAATGACCGAATGCAGGGACTCCATCCGGAAGCGGCAAAGCTGAAGGAATCGGTTGAGGGCTTTGAGGTCTAGGATGAAACGGACCGTACTCTCCTTCTTGGGGACTACAAAGAGATTGGAGTAGAATCCACGAAAGTGGTCTTGAGGTGGAACAATCACTCCCTGCCGCAGAAGGGAGAGAATAGCCTGAAAAAAAGGAATGGGTGGTGGTGGGGATTGGAACTACAGTTTGTAACCCTCTGATATGACTTCTCGCACCCACACATCCGAGACGTGAGCTAGCCAGACATGCTGGAACAGAGGCTACCCGTCATGCAGAGGAGGACTTGGGGGTATAGGGCTTGGAGCCCTGCTGGCGAGGACAGGGAGAGTGAGGCTTGAAAGATGGTTTGCGCTTCTGATCTGGGGAAGATTTGTCAGCTGGCCGCTTCGAGCTGGAGGAACTCGGAAAGTGCCGAAAAAGAGGTCTGCACTTTTTAGACCTGTTGAGGCGTGTCCTACTCTGCATCAAATGGGTGTTTTTACCCCCTGTAGCATCAGAGATAATCTCATCCAGATGCTTGCCGAAAAGTCTGCTACCTGCAAAGGGGAGGGACGTCAAGGCCCGTTTAGAAGCATTATCCGCCGCCCAGCAAGATAGCCACAGGGTACAGCAAAAAGCCTGAAGAGGGGGTGTGCGTGGCCTGGCGCGGCATGGTGTGAGTCGCATGTGCCGAAATCCAGATTTTTCACCCAGAATACCTGAGGTACGCACTCTGGACCGGCACGAGGAATACATCAGACAGCGGGGATCGCGATACCATCCTCCAGGAGAAGAAAATATGCCCAGGAAGGGTAAACAGACGCCTAGACCCGAACGAGAGCTTCCCTTCCAACATGGCGCTGGTGAGGAGGAGGGGAAGGTCCCGCAAGACAGCAGGAGCCGCAGCATAGCAGAGCGGCTCAGCAAGTATGCCCGCACACCAGAGGGAGAGAGAGAGAGTGGTACAGGGAGAACATGGCGTGCGTCAGAAAGGGGAGGAAAGTCTTCAGATGATAAAGGTCAAGACGATGAGACTTCAGCAAGGCTGCCCTCTAGTAAGCAACAGATGGTGGCTGGGGAGCAACATAACTCCTCTGACAAGGAACCCACTTTAAAAGATGTCATGATGGCGGTTATAAACTGCAATAACACTCTTAAATCACTGTCCCTGCAAGTAGGGAGCTAAAGGGGAGATTTGCCCTTTATGAGAAATGACCTACATAAAATTGCTGAAAGAACCACTGAAGTGGAAAAAAAGAGCGCCAGACCTAGAAGATGTAACAGAACCTCTCAAAATAGCGGCCAAGTCGACAGCTTGAGATATAGATGCTTTGTTTGCCAAGACAGACGCCTTGGAGAATAGGTCAAGGCGCAATAACATCAGAATTGTTGGTGTTCCTGAGAAAGTGGAGGGTGCTAATGCCACTGATTACATAGAAAAATGGATATGTCAAAAGTTTCAAGACAAGGGACTTTTGCCCATATACGCTGTGGAATGGGCACATAGAGTTCCCACTAGACCACTCCCACCTGGGAGACCGCCACAACCAATTTTAGCTAAAATACTTCATTACAAGGACAGGGACACTATACTGAGACAAGCACGAGATTACCCGGATTTCTCAATTAATGGTGTCCAAATATCACTTTATCCGGATTTCTCCACTGAAGTTCAGAAGAAAGGAGCACACTTTCTGGACATTAAACGGCAATTGCGGAACCTTCAAATACCGTATTCCATGCTATTCCCGGCGAAACTGAGAGTAGCGGCTAAGGGGAACACACAATTTTTCGAGGACCAGGAGAAAGCCCTCAAGTGGTTGGATCTATATGAAAAGCGATTGAAGACGAAAGATGTCAACACATCAAGCATAGACAAATGGGAGGACTTGCTGGTCTAATCTTCTAATATGTTTTTCTTCCCCTGAGGGGCTGTTTGAGGTGCTTTATTTCTTGCCTCTCCCTCATTTTTTCTCTTTTCAGTTCACTAAGTTCCAGTTTAGAGAAGGGGGGTCATTGTTGTTGCCGGAAGTACTGACCCCCAAAAGGGATTCAATATCCAGTTGAAATGGTACCTACTATAGTCTTGGTGCAGGAGCGTTAGTGACATGTGGGACTTTATTAAGAGACTTTAGTCTGTGCAATTTTAAGCACAGGACTGGGCCATGTTGCAGACGATTTCTGGCAAAGGAGGGATGTTCAGCCCAGGTGGGGTAGACTGTGAGGTCTATTACATATTGTTTACAGGTTTTTTTTGATTGTAGAGTTGGGCGGGATTTGGTACTTTCCAGCATTGGTAGGTTCTTAAGGGTCGATCAACGACCTATTAACAGAAGGTTTGCGGAGCTTATGGAACAGAACTACTGGACCCTATTTATTAATGACTCACATGACTAAGATAATTAGCTGGAATGTGAGGGGGATGGCCAATGCAACTAAGCACCAAGGTATATTTACATACTTGTCGAGATTTTACCCTGCTATCTATTGCTTACAGGAGACTCATTTGACTAAACAGACATTACACACAGTGTGAAAATCATGGGTAAGTCATTCGGTGTTCTCCTCCCATTCCAGAGGGGTAAGCATTTTAGTACATAGGAACGTCCGTTATGAATGTATTAGAGGGTATGTTGACCCTGAAGGGAGATTTATCTGTCTGTATTGTATCCTAGATGGTGTGCGTATGATTTTGGTAGTGGTATATGTTCCCCCTCCTTTTTCGGTAGTTCCCCTAAGACTAATACTGGATTTCCTGGCCCTGTATGCAGGTACTCCCTGGATTTTAGTAGGGGACTTTAACCCTTTTATGACCAAAGGTCATTGATGCCCCAGTGTCCAGGTCAAAATTTACAAGTCACTTTATGTGGTAATAGCTTTGGAACACTTATTTATCCAAGCCATTCTGAGATTGTTTTCTCGTGATACATTGTACTTCATAAATTTGAGTCAATATATTTCACCTTTATTTATGAAAAAATCCCAAATTTACCAAAAACTTTGAAAAATTCGCAATTTTTAAAATTTCAATTTCTCTGCTTCTAAAACAGAAAGTAATACCTCATAAAATATTTATTATTTAACATTCCCCATATGTATACTTTATGTTTGCATCATTTTGGAAATGTAATTTTATTTTTTTTAGGACGTTGCAAGGCTTAGAAGTTTAGAAGCAATTCTTAAAAATTTAAAGAAAATTTCCAAAACCCACTTTTTAAGGACCAGTTCAGGTCTTAAAGGGGTTATACGAGTTAAATACATTTATGCTAATAACTCTTATAGTATTATATGAAACTATTTTGTAAATCACTTACATTAGCTCTTTTGCTCTGCTTAGCCAGTTCACATGTGACCCCCGACGTCATTAACCCTGCTCAGGCACCGACGTTTCGTTTACAAGCTTCTCCCTGCTTGAGGGAGTGGCCCGGCTCTGTAAACGAGACGTCAGAGCCTTTGGTGCCCGCCCCTCTCTCCCTCTCCTCACACAGCCTCGGTGATGGTAAGCAATCGCTCATGTGCAATACTTACCAGAGCCGAGGTGATAGATTTTCTCCAGCAGCAGCACCAGCAGCAGGGCATGTGTCTGGCTCCTTCCCTCACTTGGGCCAGTTTACACGTTCCCCTCCCGCTTCTGGGGATTGTTATTACAGCCCTGGCCCCCTCAACAAGTCCCCATTATACTGTTAATACCCCCCCTGGGGAAAAAAAGGAAATAGATACAGAGGTAGCTTAGATACAGCGATAGCTTAGAATCAGCGGTAGCTAAGAATCTGCGATAGCTTAGATACAGCGATAGCTTAGATACAGCTGTAGCTTAGATATAGCTGTAGCTTAGATACAGAGGTAGCTTAGATACAGCAATAGCTTAGATACAGCGGTAGCTTAGATACAGCGGTAGCTTAGATACAGCGGTAGCTTAGAATCAGCGGTAGCTTAGAATCAGTGATAGCTTAGATACAGCAATAGCTTAGATACAGCTATATGTCCATCTTATAGATAGAGCCGTAGCTGCATCCTAGCCGTAGCTGTATCTGAGCCGTAGCTGTATCTGAGCTGTAGCTGTATCTGCAATGTGACAGGAAGATCTGCCTGTGTGAGCTAGGAGATGATCATGTGACTGGTTTTTTAAATGCAAACTTAGGTTGTGCAGAGCAGGGTGAGGGGAAGGTCAGATTGTTCACGCCCACAAATATTTATGAGGGAGAGCTCAGGCAATGTTGTTATACGCCCCCTCAGCATGTAAACACAGCAATAACAGAACCATGTAAAGGTGTACGTATGGGTTTCTCTCCTAAGAAATCAAGCTTAACCAATGTATATGCATGTCCTGATGAATTTTATGAGGTTTTAATTTTTTTTCCCATAACTCGGATAACCCCTTTAAGTCACTTTGTGGGGCTTACATAGTGGATACCCCCCATAAATGACCCCATTGTAGAAACGACACCCCTCAAGTTACTCAAAACTGATTTTACAAACGTTGTTAACCCTTTAGGTGTTCCACAAGAATTAAAGGAAAATGGAGATGAAATTTCAAAATTTCACTTTTTGGGCAGATTTTCTATTTTATTACATTTTTTTCTTTAACACATTGAGGGTTAACAGCCAAACAAAACTCTATATTTATTACCCTGATTCTGCGGTTTACAGAAACACCCCACATGTGGTCGTAAACTGATGTAAGGGTACACGGCAGGGTGCAGAAGGAAAGGACTGCAGCATGGTTTTTGGAAGGCAGATTTTGCTGGACTGGTTTTTAGATGCCATGTCCCATTTAAAGCCCCCCTGATGCACCCTTACAGTAGAAACTCCCAAAAAGTGACCCTATTTTGGAAACTAGGGGATAAGGTGTCAGTTTTATTGGTACTATTTTGGGGTACATATGATTTTTAATTGCTCTATATTACGTTTTTTGTGAGGCAAGGTAACAAAAAATGGCTGTTTTGGCACCGTTTTGTTATTTTTAATTTTTTACAACATTCATCTGACAGGGTAGATCATGTGCTATTTTTATAGAGAAGGTTGTTACGGACGCAGTGATAGCAAATATGTCTACTTTGTTTGTTTCAGTTTTACATAATAAAGCATTTTTGAAAAATAAATTATGTTTTTGTGTGTCCATTTTCTGAACGCCATGTTTTTTATTTTTCTGCCGATCATCTTGTGCAGGGGCTTGTTTTTTGCAGAAAGAGTTGAGGTTTTTATTGGTACCATTTTTGGGTACATATGATTTTTTGATCATTCAGTATTACACTTTATGGGGGCAAGGTGACCAAAAAAGTTTCGGAACAGTTTTTATTTATTTATTTTTACAGCGTTCATCTGAGGGGTTAGGTCATGTGACAGTTTTATAGAGCAGATCGTTACGGACGTGGCAATACCCAATATGTATACTTTTCTTATTTATTTAAGTTTTACGCAATAATAGCATTTCTGAAATCAATAAAATTATGTTTTAGTGTCTCTATAGTCTGAGAGCTATAGCTTTTTTATTTTTTGGGCGATTGTCTTAGGCCTCTTTCACACTTGCGTTGTCCGGATCCGGCGTGCATTCCACTTGCCGGAATTACACGCCGGATCCGGAAAAACGCAAGTGTACTGAAAGCATTTGAAGACGGAGCCGTCTTCAAAATGCTTTCAGCGTTACTATGGCAGCCAGGACGCTATTAAAGTCCTGGTTGCCATAGTAGGAGCGGGGAGCGGAGGAGCGGTATACTTACAGTCCGTGCGGCTCCCGGGGCGCTCCAGAATGACGTCAGAGCGCCCCATGCGCATGGATCACGTGATCCATGTGATCACGTGATCCATGCGCTTGGGGCGCCCTGACGTCACTCTGAAGCGCCCCGGGAGCCGCACGGACGGTAAGTACACTGCTCCCCCGCTCCCCGCTCCACTTTACCACGGCTGCCAGGACTTTAGCGTCCCGGCAGCCATGGTAACCATTCAGAAAAAGCTAAACGTCGGGTCCGGCAATTCGCCGAAACGACGTTAGCTTAAGGCCGGATCCGGATCAATGCCTTTCAATGGGCATTAATTCCGGATCCGTCGATGCGGCAAGTGTTCCGGATTTTGGCCGGAGCAAAAAGCGCAGCATGCTGCAGTATTTTCTCCGGCCAAAAAACGTTCCGTTCCGGAACTGAAGACATCCTGATGCATCCTGAACGGATTTCTCTCCATTCAGAATGCATGGGGATATCCTGATCAGGAATTCTTCCGGCATAGAGCCCCGACGACGGAACTCTATGCCGGAAGAAAAGAACGCAAGTGTGAAAGAGCCCTAAAAATAGGGTATCATTTTTTGCGGGGTGAGGTTGACAGTTTGATTGGTACTATTTTGGGGCGTATACCCCTGTTTGATCGCTTGGTGTTGCACTTTTGTGATGTAAGATGACAAAAATTGCTTTTTTTTAGGCTACTTTCACACTAGCGTTCGGGGCTCTGCTTGTGAGTTCCGTTTGAAGGCTCTCACAAGCGGCCCCGAACGGATCCGTCCAGTCCTAATGCATTCTGAGTGGATGCGGATCCGCTCAGAATGCATCAGTCTGGCACCGTTTGTCCTCCCCTCCGCTCAACAGGCGGACACCTGAACGCTGCTTGCAGCGTTCTGGTGTCCGCCTGGCCGTGCGGAGGCAAACGGATCCGTCCAGACTTACAATGTAAGTCAATGGGGACGGATCCGTTTGAAGTTGACACAGTATGGCTCAATTTTCAAACGGATCCGTCCCCCATTGACTTTCAATGTAAAGTCAAAACGGATCCGTTTGCATTATCATGAACAAAAAAAAAAAAAAAAAAAAAAAAATTTTAATTTATTTTTTTTGTTCATGGTAATGCAAACGGATCCGTTCTGAACGGATCTAAGCGTTTGCATTATAGGAGCGGATCCGTCTGTGAAGATACCAGACGGACCCGCTCTGAACGCAAGTGTGAAAGTAGCCTTACACTGTTTTTATTTTATTTTTTATGGTGTTTTTTGGACAGGGTCAATCATGTGATATATTTATAGAGACGGTCGTTACGGACGCGGTTATACCTAACATGTGTGGGTTTTTTTTTTTTTTATAGGAAAAGGCAATTCATTTTTTAAATTTACATTTTTATTTATTTATACTTTTATTATTTTCACATTTTTTTTTATCAAGTCCCTCTTGGATCTTGAAGATCCAGTGGGGCTGATGGCTGTACTATACTTTGCAATGCTCTTGCATTGCAAAGTATAATACTATTAGATTTCCTGTAGGTGGCAACACCGACGTTTTGCAAAGCGTCCGGTTGCCATGGCAAACATCGGGCGCTGCAATCACAGCGCAGCAGCCCCGATGGTGGAGAGAGGGAGCCCCCTCCCTCTATTAACCCCATGGATGCCGCTGCCGCGGCATCTAAGGGGTTACAGCAGAGTGTCGGCATAGAGCTGACACTCGCTGCTGATGGCGGCGGCTCAGGAATGGAGCCGCCACCATCAAACACAGCAGGGGGACCGCATCGGGGGCAGTGGGCACAAATGGGGCAGGGCTGGAAACGGGGGGGTACGGCCAGCAGGAGGGGGCACAGATGGGGGCAGGATGAATGTATTGGGCGGGGAGGGGGCGGACCCGCATCAGAGGCACGATACATGGATGGGGGGCGGGCGGCTGCAGAGTGCAGATCAGAGCCTGAAACCGGCATTTTAACACTGCCGCGATCCGATTGGTTAGTCTGCACAGACTAACCAATCGGATCGATTGCCGGCAAGGGACCACTCTGGTCCCTTGCCGGCATTACTGCACTGTATGCTGTCCGTGACAGCAGCAGGGCAGGGGCAGAAGCTTTAATCCAAGCGCTTTGCAGGGCTTGGATTAAAGAGCTGGCTTGACATTTATACACGTGCTAGCTGCACGGGGTATGTGCAAATAGCACGTATATAAACGGATTGCAGTCGTGAAGGGATTAATAATGTACCCTGAATGTAAAATTTGATAGGTATGGGGTAGCCCGTTATGGAAGACATGCAGGCCCTATATCTCTACATAATTTAATGACGGAAATAGGGCTGCTAGATGTTTGGAGGTTACAGCACCAGGCAGAGCGTAAATACTCATGTAACTCTTCCACTTACTGTTCACTGTCAAGAATTGATTTGGCCCTAGTTAATAACACTATGTATCCACTGATACAATCGTCCGATTACTTACCCAGATCTTTGTCAGATCATTCTCCCTTGAAGGTGGAACTTTCCTTATCTGTAGGTACTAGGCCAGGACCTATGAGGTGGAGATGCAATTCTTTCTGGTTGCAGGTTTTGGGAGACATGAAAGACGTTGAGGCAGCACTGCAGGAGTATTTCCTCCTAAATGCAGGGACAGCTACTGTGCACCTTACATGGGATGCTATGAAAAGCTTTTTAAGGGGGATATTAATTAAATGTATTTGTAGGCAAAAATCCAAATCAAAGGAGGAGGATACACGTATGCATGGTTAAAGGGAGTCTGTCACTACCATATGGTCATATACAGTGCTTACATTGTCCTATTGCTTAAACACTGTTGCCTACTCAGCTATCTAACCACTCTTGTCCCAGACTACTATAACGTAACTTTTACTTAATCATGTTTAAAAAACAACCGAAAATTAAATTGTGAGCTACCTATAGGGTTAAAAACACTGTACCCCATGTGGCTTACTGTATATAAGGACTCACTGGGTGCATGAGTTGGCGGGAGTGCACTAACACCGCTCAGTCATGCAACATATTCCCAGTTGTATAAACAGATTCAAAAAATGCCTGGATAGCTGCTTAGCCCCATGTCTGGGGAGTGACACACCAAAGTTGGATGAACTGAAAAGTATCATGATTATGGTATCAGGCACACGATGCACACTGTAAGATCACACTAGGGTCAGCAAGTTAAAAACCTAACATCCGCCCCCCAACATGTTTCGCCAGCTAATCTGGCTTCATCAGGGGTATCAGACAGACTTGAGTATCTGACGCTGGTGGAGGAATTTAACCTCTCAGCTCTCAATTCCTGTGTGGGTAATGCACCAATCCGCAAACTGTTTGAATCATGTTAGTTACTTCTAACCTATCATTGCACACATTGTTGCAAGGCAGGTTTTGTGGCGTCACTTAGGAGGAGGGACCAGGATGACCCGATGTGCAGAGAAAACCGCCGCACACACTTACCCTTCTTGCAGGTCCCATATGTCGTTCTGCGCTTGCGTTAGAACTTAGGCAGAAAAGCAGAAAACTTCTCTGTGCGCCTGTGCCGTTCCCCCGCATTAGCCTCTCTTCCGATCGTGCTAATTTCTTGCGCATGCGCCAGGACTTGAGAAAAAAAGAGGCAGCAGTATTCCTTGGTGCCTCTATCCTCGTAGCTATATTTGCGCAAAAGATAAATAAAAACCAGGGAAGGGGATATAAATAACAAACTTATACTCTACCTCTAAGTGTCATTACTGCTTGTTAATGCGCATACTAGCAAATCTGAGAGGGAACTTGGGCTGAATAGGGTACTACGGCTGCTCAGATACTACATTCCTATTTGCCACAACATCATATCTATTTTCATTCAAAAGGCCGGGACACGATACTACCCTACCATAAATGTTTATATTACTAGTGCACATATATATATTGCGAATACTGCTAATTACCCAGTATAAGAGATCCCACACTCTTTATCCTATGGTGATGGTTATTCCACTGCTACTTTTAGTTATATTGTTTATTCTAACATCCTGACAGTCAGCTTGTCACTTTCAAGAGTGACCTCCATATAATGTAAGGTTTATTAGCTATATAACTAGTAGCTCCTATTGTCACTGTTATCAGACCATTGGTGTGAGAGGGCATTGGCCCATCTGGGAATGGCTAATCCGGCTCTGTTTCCCACTTATCACAGGAGAGGATTATATGTTACACATAAGTTTAGTATCCAAATTTGGAACTGTTGTTATCAGATTTAAATCAACCAGCGTCTGTATCTGCTCACATAAACGTCTATTCATTTCAAAAAAGATATAATATTAGCTTGTATGCTGTCTTCATTTTACAAGAAAGATGTATAGGTGAAGCCTTCGTTTAAGCCATTTGGGCTAAGGCTAATTCAGGCGGTAAATCCACCTTGTTTCTTCTTTTAGCAGATTTGATCTAAATTCCCTCTCCTTGGTCCCAAAGTCTTTTTGCAGATACCCCAAAACTTTAGGGATTTTGGGTCACCATTGTGAAAAGTTCTGACGTGTCGTGATATTGCTGTGTCAGACTTAGTAGTGATGCTACACATAAGTAGAAACAAGGTGGATTTACCGCCTGAATAGCCTTAGCCCAAATGGCTTAAACGAAGGCTTCACCTATACATCTTTCTTGTAAAATGAAGACAGCATACAAGCTAATATTATATCTTTTTTTAAATGAATAGACGTTTATGTGAGCAGATACAGACGCTGGTTTATTAAATCTGATAACAACAGTTCCAAATTTGGATACTAAATTTATGTGTAACATATAATCCCTCTCCTGTGATAAGTGGGAAACAGAGCCGGATATAGCCATTCCCAGATGGGCCAATGCCTTCTCACACCAATGGTCTGATAACAGTGACAATAGGAGCTACTAGTTATATAGCTAATAAACCTTACATTATATGGAGGTCACTCTTGAAAGTGACAAGCTGACTGTCAGGATGTTAGAATAAACAATATAACTAAAAGTAGCAGTGGAATAACCATCACCATAGGATAAGAGAGTTGGGATCTCTTATACTGGGTAATTAGCAGTATTCGCAATATATATATGTGCACTAGTAATATAAACATTTATGGTAGGGTAGTATCGTGTCCCGGCCTTTTGAATGAAAATAGATATGATGTTGTGGCAATAGGAATGTAGTATCTGAGCAGCCGTAGTACCCTATTCAGCCCAAGTTCCCTCTCAGATTTGCTAGTATGCGCATTAACAAGCAGTAATGACACTTAGAGGTAGAGTATAAGTTTGTTATTTATATCCCCTTCCCTGGTTTTTATTTATCTTTTGCGCAAATATAGCTACGAGGATAGAGGCATCCAAGGAATACTGTGCCTCTTTTTTCTCAAGTCCTGGCGCATGCGCAAGAAATTAGCACGATCGGAAGAGAGGCTAATGCGGGGAACGGCACAGCGCACAGAGAAGTTTTCTGCTTTTCTGCCTAAGTTCTAACGCAAGCGCAGAACGACATATGGGACCTGCAAGAAGGGTAAGTGTGTGCGGCGGTTTTCTCTGCACATCGGGTCATCCTGGTCCCTCCTCCTAAGTGACGCCACAAAACCTGCCTTTGCAACAATGTGTGCAATGATAGGTTAGAAGTAACTAACATGATTCAAACAGTTTGCGGATTGGTGCATTACCCACACAGGAATTGAGAGCTGAGAGGTTAAATTCCTCCACCAGCGTCAGATACTCAAGTCTGTCCGATACCCCTGATGAAGCCAGATTAGCTGGCGAAACATGTTGGGGGGCGGATGTTAGGTTTTTTAACTTGCTGACCCTAGTGTGATCTTACAGTGTGCATCGTGTGCCTGATACCATAATACATGATACTTTTCAGTTCATCCAACTTTGGTGTGTCACTCCCCAGACATGGGGGCTAAGCAGCTATCAGGCATTTTTTGAATCTGTTTATACAACTGGGAATATGTTGCATGACTGAGCGGTGTTAGTGCACTCCCGCCAACTCATGCACCCAGTGAGTCCTTATATACAGTAAGCCACATGGGGTACAGTGTTTTTAACCCTATAGGTAGCTCACAATTTAATTTTTCGGTTGTTTTTTTAAACATGATTAAGTAAAAGTTACGTTTTAGTAGTCTGGGACAAGAGTGGTTAGATAGCCGAGTAGGCAACAGTGTTTAAGCAATAAATAAACCCTTCCCAGATAGGGTCCCTGTTAGAAAGTATTACATTGTCCTATAGCACACCTATACATGAATTTAATGGTACCTTTGCTATTTTCTTCAGACTTGCAGAAGCTGGAAAAACGAAGTTTAATTCATATGCAAATGAGCAGTCGCAAGTGCCGAGGGGCGGTGTTCACTGTTTTGGAGCCCAGGCTGCTCTGCCTTTTTTCATTGTTTCCCCGCCCCAGCCTCTGCCCGCCCTCCTATTCCCTTGCATCATCCTTCGGTCCGGCCAAGATCCCACGCCTGTGCATTGCCTCGCAGGGCTGGAGCATGTGCACTGCGATGCCCATTGTGGGCTCGGCATTGCTTTAACTACTGCGCATGCGCCGGAAAACGGCACACTGCAGCTGGTTTCGTGCCGTTCGCCGGCGCATGCGCAGTAGTTAAACCGATGCCGTGCCAACCATTGGCATCGCAGCGCGCAGGTGCGGGATCTCGGCCGGACCGAAGGATGATGCAAGGGAATAGGAGGGCGGGCATAGGCAGAGGCTGGGGCAGGAAAACAATGAAAAAAGGCAGAGCAGCCTGGGCTTCAACTCAGTGAAGTGCTCTTGCGAGTGCTCAGTTGCATATGAATCAAAGTTCGCTTTTCCAGCTTCTGCAAGTGTAAAGAAAAAGACAAAGGTACCATTACATTCATGTATAGGTGTGCTATAGGGCAATGTAAGCACTGTATATGGCCATATGAAGGTGACAGACTCCCTTTAAGAAAGCAGAAGCAGCATATGTTCTAGCTCCCTCGGTATTGGCAAGCACACAGTTAAAAGTTACCCAAGAAAATCTGAGATGCCACCTGCTTCAAGTGGCAGACAGGAAAAGGTTATTCTTTAAGCAACGCCTTTTTGTAGAAGGATAAGGGGTGGGACATCTATCAGTCATCTCCAAGGCGCAACAGGGGTCGACTTACATGACAGAGCTGGTAGATTCCCAAGGGAAAAGGAGGACAGGCACTGGGGACATTTTGGATACCTTGGAGGATTTTATGCCTCTTTATATACATCTAAGATCTCATGCTCAGAGGTAGAAATAAGGGATTAACCTGCCCAAATTAACTCTGAAGGCAAAGGCCTCACTAGAAGCCCCGTTGAGATTAGACGAACTGGAGGAGGCATTAAAACCAAGGCCAATGATAAAGCTCCAGGGACAGATGGTCTTCTGGTGGAGATTTATAAAAAGTTCCAAGGGGTGTTGTTACCAGAGTTACTGAAGGTTTTTCAATACTCATTAGAGATGGGCACTTTACCTGATTCGATGCAAGAGGCACTTATCGAGGTAATACCGAAGCCTGGTAAAGACCCCACACTACCGGACTCATATAGGCCTATCTTACTGCTCACGGCTGATATAAAAATTCTAGCCAAAGCCCTAGCAATGAGATTATCTAAAGTGATTTCTACCATAATACACCCAGACCAGACTGACTTTATGCCCCAAAAATCTACTTCCGTTAATATACGAAGAATATTTACCAGTCTGCAGTTTGCAGCAGATAATAAGGGGGATAGAGCTGTGTTAGCACTTGATGCAGCAAAAGCCTTTGATAGTGTGGAATGGAGGTATTTGTGGTGCACGCTACGTACAATGGGCTTTGGCTAACATTTTATCAAATGGGTTCAAATACTATACTGAGACCCGAGGGCGAATATAAGAGCCAATGGAGGGATTTACTCGACTTTTAGGCTAGCCAGAGGGACCCCGCAGGGATGCCCACTGTCCCCTTTGCTATTTGCAATAGCGATTGAGCCACTGGCAGCAGCAGTGCATTGCTCTACAATAATAAAAGGCTTTAAATATGGACAAATACACAACAAAGTGGCCATGTATGCAGATGATACCCTCCTGTTTTTAGGGGATACGTTGGCATCTCTTTCGGAAGCCATGTCTCCGATTGACCGATTTGGGAGGTTGTCTGGTCTAACAATAAATTGGCATAAATCAGCATTGATGTTCTTGGATGGACAGATTTCCTCGCCGATTGCTATAGAGAATAATATACCTTGTGTGGATAGCATCAAATATTTAGGGATTAATATTTCACCTCGTCTGTCGGACTTTGAGGAATTAAACTTAATGCCAATGCTCAGTAAATTTCAGCAGAAGACCACTGCGTGGTGTAGGCTGTTCCTATTCGTAGTGGGGAGAGTTAATCTATTAAAAATGATAATGATGCCCCGACTTTTATATACACTGCCTGTCCAAAAAAAAAAAAAAAGTTGCCACCTGGATTTAACTAAGCAAATAGTTATGAGCCTCCTATTGGATAATTACTGCATGGGCGATTATCTTTCAGCTGGCAACAAGTTATTTAACCCCAACTGTTGCTTCTCATTTCTTAAACAACCATGTCGAAAGACACATCTCGTGGTCGTGGAAAATATGTTAGTCTGTTTGAGAAGGGTCAATCATTGGCATGCATTAAGCAGAGAAAACATCTAAGGAGATTGCAGAAACGACTAAAATTGGATTAAGAACTGTCCAACGCATTATTAACCACCTCCGGACCGCTGTACGCACAGACGCGTCCTGGAGGTGGTTGATTCATTCCGCCTGGACGCATATACGCGTCATCTCGCGAGACGCGAGATTTCCTGTGAACGCGCGCACACAGGCGCGCGCGCTCACAGGAACGGAAGGTAAGAGAGTTGATCTCCAGCCTGCCAGCGAACGATCGCCGCTGGCAGGCTGGAGATGTGTTTTTTTTTAACCCCTAACAGGTATATTAGACGCTGTTTTGATAACAGCGTCTAATATACCTGCTACCTGGTCCTCTGGTGGTCCCATTTGTTTGGATCGACCACCAGAGGACACAGGTAGCTCAGTAAAGTCCCACCAAGCACCACTACACTACACTACCCCCCCCCCCCCGTCACTTATTAACCCCTTATTAGCCCCTGATCACCCCATATAGACTCCCTGATCACCCCCCTGTCATTGATCACCCCCCTGTCATTGATCAACCCCCTGTAAAGCTCCATTCAGATGTCCGCATGATTTTTACGGATCCACTGATAGATGGATCGGATCCGCAAAACGCATCCGGACGTCTGAATGAAGCCTTACAGGGGCATGATCAATGACTGTGGTTATCACCCCATATAGACTCCCTGATCACCCCCCTATCATTGATTACCCCCCTGTAAAGCTCCATTCAGACGTCCGCATGATTTTTACGGATCACTGATAGATGGATCGGATCCGCAAAACGCATCCGGACGTCTGAATGAAGCCTTACAGGGGCATGATCAATGACTGTGGTGATCACCCCATATAGACTCCCTGATCACCCCCCTGTAAAGCTCCATTCAGATGTCCGCATGATTTTTACGGATCCACTGATAGATGGATCGGATCCGCAAAACGCATCCGGACGTCTGAATGAAGCCTTACAGGGGCATGATCAATGACTGTGGTTATCACCCATATAGACTCCCTGATCACCCCCCTGTCATTGATCACCCCCCTGTCATTGATTACCCCCCTGTAAAGCTCCATTCAGACGTCCGCATGATTTTTACGATCCACTGATAGATGGATCGGATCCGCAA
Organism: Bufo bufo; assembly: GCF_905171765.1. NCBI lineage: Eukaryota > Metazoa > Chordata > Amphibia > Anura > Bufonidae > Bufo > Bufo bufo. The sequence continues at coordinate 97,190,091 of NC_053396.1, forward strand.
AACGCATCCGGACGTCTGAATGAAGCCTTACAGGGGCATGATCAATGACTGTGGTGATCACCCCATATAGACTCCCTGATCACCCCCCTGTCATTGATTACCCCCCTGTAAAGCTCCATTCAGACGTCCGCATGATTTTTTACGGATCCACTGATAGATGGATCGGATCCGCAAAACGCATCCGGACGTCTGAATGAAGCCTTACAGGGGCATGATCAATGACTGTGGTGATCACCCCATATAGACTCCCTGATCACCCCCCCTGTCATTGATTACCCCCCTGTCATTGATCACCCCCCTGTAAAGCTCCATTCAGACGTCCGCATGATTTTACGGATCCACTGATAGATGGATCGGATCCGCAAAACGCATCCGGACGTCTGAATGAAGCCTTACACGGGCGTGATCAATGACTGTGGTTATCACCCCATATAAGACTCCTGATCACCCCCCTGTCATTGATCACCCCCCTGTCATTGATCACCCCCCCTGTCATTGATCACCCCCCCTGTCATTGATCACCCCCCTGTCATTGATCACCCCCCTGTCATTGATCACTCCCCCTGGAAGGCTCCATTCAGACATTTTTTTGGCCCAAGTTAGCGGAATTATTATTTTTTTTCTTACAAAGTCTCATATTCCACTAACTGTGACAAAAAATTTAATCTCACATGAACTCACCATACCCCTCACGGAATCCAAATGCGTAAAATTTTTTAGACATTTATATTCCAGACTTCTTCTCACGCTTTAGGGCCCCTAGAATGCCAGGGCAGTATAAATACCCCACATGTGACCCCATTTCGGAAAGAAGACCCCCCCAGGTATTCCGTGAGGGGCATATTGAGTCCATGAAAGATTGAAATTTTTGTCCCAAGTTAGCGGAACGGGAGACTTTGTGAGAAAAAAATAAAAAATATCAATTTCCGTTAACTTGTGCCAAAAAAAAAAAAAATTCTATGAACTCGCCATGCCCTCATTGAATACCTTGGGGTGTCTTCTTTCCAAAATGGGGTCACATGTGGGGTATTTATACTGCCCTGGCATTCTAGGGGCCCCAAAGCGTGAGAAGAAGTCTGGTATCCAAATGTCTAAAAATGCCCTCCTAAAAGGAATTTGGGCCCCTTTGCGCATCTAGGCTGCAAAAAAGTGTCACACATCTGGTATCGCAGTACTCAGGAGAAGTTGGGGAATGTGTTTTGGGGTGTCATTTTACATATACCCATGCTGGGTGAGATAAATATCTTGGTCAAATGCCAACTTTGTATATAAAAATGGGAAAAGTTGTCTTTTGCCAAGATATTTCTCTCACCCCAGCATGGGTATATGTAAAAAGACACCCCAAAACACATTCCCTAACTTCGCCCGAGTACGGAGATACCAGATGTGTGACACTTTTTTGCAGCCTAGGTGGGCAAAGGGGCCCATATTCCAAAGAGCACCTTTCGGATTTCACTGGTCATTTACCTACTTACCACACATTAGGGGCCCCTGGAAAATGCCAGGGCATATAACTACCCCACAAGTGACCCCATTTTGGAAAGAAGACACCCCAAGGTATTCCGTGAGGGGCATGGCGAGTCCTAGAATTTTTTATTTTTTGTCACAAGTTAGTGGAAAATGATGATTTTTTTTTTTTTTTTTTCATACAAAGTCTCATATTCCACTAACTTGTGACAAAAAATAAAAACTTCCATGAACTCACTATGCCCATCAGCGAATACCTTGGGTCTATTCTTTCCAAAATGGGGTCACTTGTGGGGTAGGTATAATGCCCTGGTATTTTAGGGGCCAAATGTGTGGTAAGGGAGTTTGAAATCAAATTCTGTAAAAAATGACGAGTGAAATCCGAAAGGTGCTCTTTGGAATATGGGCCCCTTTGCCCACCTAGGCTGCAAAAAAGTGTCACACATCTGGTATCTCCGTACTCAGGAGAAGGTGGGGAATGTGTTTTGGGGTGTCATTTTACATATACCCATCCTGGGTGAGATAAATATCTTGGTCAAATGCCAACTTTGTATAAAAAAATGGGAAAAGTTGTCTTTGGCCAAGATATTCTCTCACCCAGCATGGGTATATGTAAAAAGACACCCCAAAACACATTCCCCAACTTTCCTGAGTACGGAGATACCACATGTGTGGCACTTTTTTGCAGCCTAGGTGGGCAAAGGGGCCCATATCCAAAGAGCACCTTTTGGATTTCACTGGTCATTTACCTACTTACCACACATTAGGGCCCTGGAAAATGCCAGGGCAGTATAACTACCCCACAAGTGACCCCATTTTGGAAAGAAGACACCCCAAGGTATTCCGTGAGGGCATGGCGAGTTCCTAGAATTTTTTATTTTTTGTCACAAGTTAGTGGAAAATGATGATTTTTTTTTTTTTTTTTTTTTCATACAAAGTCTCATATTCCACTAACTTGTGACAAAAAATAAAAACTTCCATGAACTCACTATGCCCATCAGCGAATACCTTGGGGTCTCTTCTTCCAAAATGGGGTCACTTGTGGGGTAGTTATACTGCCCTGGCATTCTAGGGGCCCAAATGTGTGGTAAGGAGTTTGAAATCAAATTCTGTAAAAAATGACGAGTGAAATCCGAAAGGTGCTCTTTGGAATATGGGCCCCTTTGCCCACCTAGGCTGCAAAAAAGTGTCACACATCTGGTATCTCCGTATTCAGGAGAAGTTGGGGAATGTGTTTTGGGGTGTCTTTTTACATATACCCATGCTGGGTGAGAGAAATATCTTGGCAAAAGACAACTTTTCCCATTTTTTTATACAAAGTTGGCATTTGACCAAGATATTTATCTCACCCAGCATGGGTATATGCAAAATGACACCCCAAAACCATTCCCCAACTTCTACTGAATACGGAGATACCAGATGTGTGACACTTTTTTGCAGCCTAGGTGGGCAAAGGGGCCCACATTCCAAAGAGCACCTTCGGATTTCACTGGTCAGTTTTTACAGAATTTGATTTCAAACTCCTTACCACACATTTGGGCCCCTAGAATGCCAGGGCAGTATAACTACCCCACAAGTGACCCCATTTTGGAAAGAAGAGACCCAAGGTATTTCGTGATGGGCATAGTGAGTTCATGGAAGTTTTTATTTTTGTCACAAGTTAGTGGAATATGAGACTTTGTAAGAAAAAAAAAAAAAAAAAAAAAAAAATCATCATTTTCCCGCTAACTTGTGACAAAAAATAAAAAGTTCTATGAACTCACTATGCCCATCAGCGAATACCTTAGGGTGTGTACTTTCCGAAATGGGGTCATTTGTGGGGTGTTTGTACTGTCTGGGCATTGTAGAACCTCAGGAAACATGACAGGTGCTCAGAAAGTCAGAGCTGCTTCAAAAAGCGGAAATTCACATTTTTGTACCATAGTTTGTAAACGCTATATAAACTTTTACCCAAACCATTTTTTTTTTACCCAAAACATTTTTTTTTTATCAAAGACATGTAGAACAATAAATTTAGGAGCAAAATTTATATATGGATGTCATTTTTTTTGCAAAATTTTACAACTGAAAGTGAAAAATGTCATTTTTTTGCAAAAAAATCGTTAAATTTCGATTATAACAAAAAAAGTAAAAATGTCAGCAGCAATGAAATACCACCAAATGAAAGCTCTATTAGTGAGAAGAAAAGGAGGTAAAATTCATTTGGGTGGTAAGTTGCATGACCGAGCAATAAATGGTGAAAGTAGTGTAGGTCAGAAGTGTAAAAAGTGGCCTGGGTCTTTCAGGGTGTTTAAGCACTGGGGCTGAGGTGGTTAAAAACTGGAAGGATAGTGGGGACCCCACCGTATTCGAGGAAGAAATGTGGCGGGGAAAAAATCCTGAATGATTGTGATCGGCGATCACTTAAACGTTTGGTGAAATTAAATCGAAGAAAAACAGTAGAACTCAGGGCTATGTTTAATAGTGAAAGTAAGAGCATTTCCACACGCACAATGCAAAGGGACTGAACAGTTGTGTAGCCGTAAAAAAATAACACTAATCAGTGAGGCAAACCAGAAAAAAAAAGCTTCAATTTGCTAGGGAGCTTAAAGATTGGACTCTGGAGCAATGGAAGAAGGTCATGTGGTCTGATGAGTCCAAATTTACCCTGTTCCAGAGTGATGGGCGCATCAGGGTAAGAAGAGAGGCAGATAAAGTGATGCACCCATCATGCCTAGTGCCTACTGTATAAGCCTGTGGGGGCAGTGTTATGATCTGGGGTGCTGCAGTTGGTCAGGTCTAGGTTCAGCAACATTATGTGCTCCAAGAATGAGGTCAGCGGATCTACCTGAACATACTGAATGACCAGGTTATTCCATCAATAGATATTTTTTTTTCCTGATGGCAAGTGCATATTCCAAGATGACAATGCTAGGATTCATTGGGCTCAAATCGTGAAAGAGTGGTTCAGGGAGCATGAGACATAATTTTCACACATGGATTGGCCACCACAGAGACCAGACCTTAACCCCATTGAGAATCTTTGGGATGTGCAGGAGAAGGCTTTGCGCAGCAGTCAGACTCTACCATCATAATACAAGATCTTGGTGAAAAATTAACCCTTCCCAACACGACGTACTATTACGTCATTGAAGCCACTGTGTTCCCGCAATTTGATGTAATAGTACGTCATGGTGATCGGCGGGCACCGGAGCGGTGCGCGCGTGACCACCGCAGGGGCTCGGCAGTTCCTGTAACTGGGCCCCTGCTGTATCCGCTGGCATCGCTGTAAAAGCAGATGTTGGCGGTTTAACCCCTTCTATGCCTGCGGTCCACGACATGTGTCGGGTGAGGGAGCCGCATCGAGTCCCTGTGCTGCTGTGGCGGGGACTCGATGCGTCAGGAGGCAGCCCGATGCCGTGCAGAGGCTTCCCAATGCTTTGCACGGCATCAGGACCTGCCTTCTACGGGTGCCGAGGAGATCCAGCCTTAGGCTGGGTCTCCTAGGCAACCTGTTTGTGTACTACTCACTGTAGTACACGAACAGGCAATGCATTACAATACAGATGTATTGTAATGCATTGCAGAGGGGATCAGACCCCCAAAAGTGAACATCAGAAATAAAGTAAAGAAACAAAAGTTAAAAAAAGTGTTTTTAAATAAAATTAAGTCATAAAATTTATAAAGCAAAAACAAAAAACAAAAAAACACCCCTTTACGCTTATTTTAAAACACACATATTAGGTATCGCCGTGTCCGTAATGACTGGTTCTATAAATATATCACAGGGATCCACCATGTCCAATAAACACCATAAAAAAATAAAATAAAAATGGTGTAAAAAAAAAGAAGCAATTTTTGTCACCTAAATCACAAAAGTGCAACACCAAGCGTTCAAAAAGGTGTATGTGCCACAAAATGCTATCAATAAAACAGTCACCTCATCCCGCAAAAAATGAGCCCCTACCTAAGACAATCGCCCAAAAAATAAAAAAATATATAGCTCTCAGAACATGAGACACTAAAACATCATTTTTTTGTTTCAAAACTTGTATTATTGTGCTAAAGTAAAATACATAAAATTATATATATATATATATATATATATATACACACACACACACACACATACACAAATTCAAATGGAAATTGAAGATGCAGCACACTTTCTTAATCGGGTGCAAAATCAGGCCAGTGTGAACCAGCACCACGGTCGAATTCAATACAGCGAAAAAAAGCCAGCAGCACACCATGGAGTTCAAAGAAACACGCGCAGTTTACAGCTGCTCGCAATAATGAAAGAGGAGCGCAGGCCCTCCAGATGGCGCACCAACTGACTCCCCAGGACACTCCCCCCACACCCACCGTACAGCGGTGCTGCCACAAGGATCCCCGGCCGAGCGCAGATGTCAGCCGGGTGAGAAGTATCTGCGCCGAGCGGATCGGAAGTAGGCCACAGTAGAAGCTAGGGCCTCAATTTACAAGCTTGAGAAGGGGGAGGGGGGGTTTGGAGTCAAGACTACTTAACTGTCTGGCATCTTATGCCCCCCTGGTTCCAGTAGGGTCACCACCCTTCGGTGTGCAGCCCCTTGTGGAGGGCCGCTACACGGGAACAGAGGGGACTTGTCATGGGCGGCCGTGGTGACTCGAAGGCTTGCGGGATGAAGAGGCTTTAGGAACCTCTGGTCCTCCTTGTCTTCTGGAGACTGGGAAGGAGCAGCGGGCTTGGGGACCCCCTGGTCTCCAGTCTCCTGGGTGGGAGTGCAGGCAGCTAGGACTGCCTGTAGTCCCGCTGGAAGAGAAAAAAAAAAAAATTAAAAATTAAAATCAGCAAACCTGCAAAGCAGGGAGGTCTGCCTCCTACGGACACCAAGCTAAAACCGTTTCAGCTTAGTCCCTGTTGGAAGGGTATAGCTGGAGGGAGGAGCTCACACTTTTGTGCTTAGTGTTGCCTCCTAGTGGCAGCAGCTATACCACGGTCAAGCCTGTGTTCCCTAATAATACGGATGAGAAAAGGTCATCTACTTTTGCTGGTTCCGTAATGCACTGTATTTTCTGCCCATAATTCTGCAAAGGAAATCCCCCAGGGGTGAACACTGTAATGTTAAAAAAAACTGCATAAATAGATATCCTGAAATCAACATTTTTTTATGTCATTCTTTTGGAATATAAAAAACGTGTGCTCCCTGGAAATGATGCTGCCCTTGCCACAAGCAATGGAGACAACACAGGAAATCCAGCTGGGACAGTTAGTGATTGACTGACCACCAACACATGCACGTCCAGCTCCTCTACTTGACAGGCAGTGTAAGCAAAATAAAGCGGACACTTGTGACGTGCTCTGGAAGGAGAGGCTTAGAAATTCCACAGCCTGGTGCAAGTATATTTAGAAAAAAAAAACTACTCTAAAAATAACAAGTAATACAGGAGGGGGGTGGGGGTTCTTCAGGGTAGCTATGAGACCTGAGGCCATACTAAGAAGGTGGACAGATAGGAAGACCCCTAAGAGACAGAACAAAAAGCAACGAGCAGACTGGCTGCAGTGATTAGCTTCTGCTGGAGGTAAGTAGCACCACAAGATTGTTTTATTTACGGAGCAGACTTTAGAGAAAAATTAAACCACTGATTTTGCTTTTCTACTAGGCTGAGATGTGACCAATGCTCAAATGGGGAGACTGGAACTTGCTAGGGAAACTTCTTGAAAAAGCACAAGAGCATTCCACAGTTGTGGGCAAAGTTTTGGTTGACAGTCTTGTTCATTTTTCGAATACTTGTCTTAGGATCAGCAGCTGAAAAAGTTTGGGGAGATGAGCAGTCCGGCTTCACCTGCGACACAAAACAACCCGGTTGTCAGAACGTGTGCTATGACAAAACATTTCCCATTTCACACATTCGATTTTGGGTGCTTCAGATTATTTTTGTATCAACGCCAACTCTCATTTACCTAGGACAATATCCTACATCTTGTATCGCTTAGAAGAAAAGCACAAGCAAAAGGAGAAGTTACGTCAAAGCAAGGAAGGCCCTCAGAGTGACAAACAGCCACTACTTCACCCAACAAAACCCTTGAAGCAACCACTGAAAGATGAACTGGGCAAAGTGCATTTGCGAGGGGCACTTTTGCGCACATATGTTTTTAACGTGCTCTTCAAAACCTTATTTGAGGTAGGATTCATTGTGGCACAGTACTTTCTGTATGGATTTCAGCTGAGGCCGCTCTACACATGTAGCCGGTGGCCATGTCCCAACACTGTGAACTGCTACATTTCACGTCCTACAGAAAAGACAATATTCATTCTCTTCATGTTGGCTGTAGCATGCTTGTCTCTGCTGCTCAACCTGGTTGAGATTTACTATCTGGGATTCACCAAGTGTAGACAGGGCCTATCAGGGTCACATTACGAGTCGGTGCTTAAAGTTCCAACAAAGACTGGAAGCATTACTCATACACATATTATTCCACATTACCCCCACTACGCTCCAGAAAAAGGATCCACTTTCAGCCCATCTCTGCCATTTCCCCTCTCTTCCAGTAAGAACACGCCATCTGCCATAGATAGCAGCCAGGCTGCAAGGAAGCAGAACAGAGAGAACCTTGCTGTTGAACGGCATGGTATTCCAGAGATGAATGTAGCATTAGATAGTGGAAGTGAACTGGATCATAATGAACAGCAGAGGCTACAAAGCAGAAACAGTCGGCAGAGCAGCACCAGGTCAAGGCCCGGGGTGCTTGCAGTGTGAGGGGTGCAACTGGGGGGTTAAAAAGACTGCAGAAAATGATAGCCCACTGAACATGCTTTCAGTCTGTGACTGTCCTGATGATATTGAGCAGTGGTTAGCATGCCTGTGTACAAATTTCCTGATATTTAAATATTTATAATATTCAATAAATATTTTATTTCAAGAAACTTTCACTCTGAGGAATGAATCTGGTGTAAAAGATAACAGGCTGTCACATTACATACACAGCAGCTCTGCTCCGTCTGATGAGCCTAAGCAGGTAACTGCAATACTAACACGAGTGTGTATGACATGCAGCAAAGACAAAAATGCTGCACCTTACAATTCTTTTCCATGTACTGAAATGCGTTGAAATCATTTGCACTTAATCTGCATTAGACCCTCGACAGGGTCAAAGAGGTATTCAGTTTTTGTTTTTTTTATAGGATAGAAAACTATTCAATTTTCAAATATACATGTATTTAAAATGTTGCTTACAAACTTTTCTTATATCAGGTTGTTGTCAGGGCTGAATAGCCCATAAAATCAGTCAATTATGTGTAATGTATCCTAAGGGCTCATGCCCACGAACTTAAGCGTTCATTGTCGTGCTGTGGACCGCAATCCACGGGCACGACCGCGGGGCAGCCACTTGAACAGCGTCCACGATCCACATCAGACAGTCCGCACCGCATACACTACCTTTTTGCGCAACGGAAGGACAGGACGGAACGGAACCCCACGAAAGCACTCCGTAGTGCTACCGTTACGTTCAGCATCTCCGGATTTGCTGACCCATTCAAGTGAATTGGTCCGCATCCGTGATGCGGGAGGCACACGGCTGGTGCCCCGTGTATTGCAGACCCACCGTATGGGGGCCACAATACGGCCACAGCGGGCCAACGGTCGTGGGCATAAGCCCTAACTGAAACATAGCATCAGTCATGTGACACCCCACTGACATTAGGTAAGCAAAAGTGTAAGGCTACATGCACACGAATGTATTTCGTTTCAGTGTTCGTTCCGTTTTTTTTTTTTGCGGATAGGATGTGGACCCATTCATTTCAATGGGTCCACAAAAAATGTGGACAGCACACCATGTGCTGTCCGCATCAGTATGTCCGTTCCGTAGCCCCGTAAAAAAAAAAAAAAAAAAAAAGGAACATGTCCTCTTCTTGTGCATTTTGCGGACAAGGATAGGACCGGCAAAAAAATAAAAAATGATGACATACAGACACGTGCATGTAGCCTTACAACACATATCTTCTGGGTCAGCACACTTCCATTTAATAACTACATAGAGGTATTGGTGGAAACCATTGTGGCCATTCCAACAACCACTTCACTGTATATGTGTTTACATGGATGCCTGATTCCAGGTGATTTGTAAAATGGTTGTCTGTCTCTAGATGTCATGTTGTTAATAAAGTTTACTGTAACAGAAACAAAACACACAACACATACAAGGGAGACGGAGAAAACACCTTCTATACCCAGATGTGATGAGGTGCTGCTACAAACAGTAGCATCTCAAACTACTACTCACCGGTACAAGGGTCGGATTGACGCCACCTTTAGGGCTCATGCACACGACAGTATTTTGCGTTCGGTATGCAGTAACATAGTAACATAGTACATAAGGCCGAAAAAAGACATTTGTCCATCCAGTTCGGCCTGTCATCCTGCAAGTTGATCCAGAGGAAGGCAAAAAACCCTGTGAGGTAGAAGCCAATTTTCTCCACTTTAGGGGAATAAAAAATTCCTTCCCGACTCCAATCAGAATAACTCCCTGGATCAACGACCCTTCTCTAGTAGCTATAGCCTGTAATATTATTACATTCCAGAAATACATCCAGGCCCCTCTTGAATTCCTTTATTGTACTCACCATCACCACCTCCTCAGGCAGAGAGTTCCATAGTCTCACTGCTCTTACCGTAAAGAACCCTTTTCTATGTTTGTGTACAAACCTTCTTTCCTCCAGACGCAGAGGATGTCCCCTCGTCACAGTCACAGTCCTGGGGATAAATAGCTGATGGGATAGATCTCTGTGCTGACCCCTGATATATTTATACATATTAATTAGATCTCCCCTCAGTCGTCTTTTTTCTAAAGTGAATAACCCTAATTTTGATAATCTTTCAGGGTACTGTAGTTGCCCCATTCCAGTTATTACTTTAGTTGCCCTCCTCTGAACCCTCTCCAGCTCTGCTATGTCTGCCTTGTTACAGGAGCCCAGAACTGTACACAGTACTCCATGTGTGGTCTGACTAGCGATTTGTAAAGTGGTAGGACTATGTTCCTATCACGGGAATCTATGCCCCTTCTGATGCAACCCATTATCTTGTTGGCCTTGGCAGCAGCTGCCTGACACTGTTTTTTGCTGCTTAGTTTGCTGTTTATTAAAATTCCTAGATCCTTTTCCATGTCAGTGTTACCGAGTGTTTTACCATTTAGTATGTACGGGTGACTTGCATTTTTCCTTCCCATGTGCATAACTTTACATTTATCAGTGTTAAACCTCATCTGCCACTTATCTGCCCTAGCCTCCAGTCTATCCAGATCCCTCTGTAGTAGTATATTGTCCTCATCAGTGTAAATTACTTTACACAGTTTAGTGTCATCTGCGAAAATTGATACTTTACTATGCAAGCCTTCTACAAGATCATTAATAAATATATTGAAGAGAATAGGGCCCAAGACTGACCCCTGAGGTACTCCACTAGTGACAGTGACCCAATCTGAGTATGTACCGTTAATAACCACCCTCTGTTTTCTATCACTCAGCCAGTTACTTACCCACTTACAGACGTTTTCTCCGAGTCCGAGCATTCTCATTTTATATACTAACCTTTTATGTGGTACAGTGTCAAATGCTTTGGAGAAGTCCAGATATACGACATCCATTCATTCGCCGCTGTCAAGTCTAGAACTTACCTCCTCATAGAAACTGATTAAATTAGTCTGACATGACCGATCCCTCACGAAGCCATGCTGATATGGCGTTATTTGCTTATTTCCGTTGAGATGCTCTAATATAGCATCTCTCAGAAAACCTTCAAACAGTTTACCCACAACAGATGTTAAACTTACCGGCCTATAGTTTTCAGGCTCTGTTTTTGGCCCCTTTTTGAATATTGGCACCACATATGCCACGCGCCAATCCTGTGGGACATTCCCTGTCAGTATAGAGTCTGCAAATATCAGAAATAAGGGTCTGGCTATGACATTACTTAATTCCTTTAGGATACGGGGGTGTATGTCATCCGGTCCTGGCGATTTGTCTATTTTAATATTTTTAAGTCGCTGATGTACTTCTTCCTGGGTCAGACAGGACACTTTTAATGGGGAATTTATTTTTACATTCTGCATGTCATCTGACAGTTTATTTTCCTCAGTGAATACATTGGAGAAAAAAAATATTTAACAGCTTTGCTTTCTCCTCGTCGCTCTCTGCGACTCCCCCCTCGTTACTCTTTAAAGGGCCAACACCTTCAGATTTATACTTTTTAACATTTATATAATTGAAGAACATTTTAGGGTTAGTTTTACTCTCTTTGGCAATTAATCTCTCGGTCTCTAGTTTGGCCGCTTTTATTTGTTTTTTACATGTTCTATTTTTTTCCTTATAGTTTTTCAGTGCTTCCGTGCTACCCTCCTGTTTTAGTGTTTTATAGGCTTTCTTTTTGTCATTTATTGCTTTCTTTACAGTTCTGTTTATCCACATTGGTTTCTTTTCGTTCCTTAACCTTTTATTACCATACGGTATGTACCTCTCACAATGAGTTTTTAGGATGTTTTTAAAGATATCCCATTTTGTGTCTGTATTTGTGAGGACTTTGTCCCAGTTAGTTTGGCCTATGGCCTCTCTTAGTTGGCTAAATTTAGCTTTTTTGAAGTTTGGTATTTTTGTTCCTCCCTGTAGAAACGCTCTTTTGAATGATAATTGGAAGGTTATTACTTTATGGTCACTATTTCCCAGGTGTCCCCCAACCTGCACGTCTGTTGTTCTGTCAGGTCTATTGGTTAATACTAAGTCCAGTATGGCCGTCCCTCTAGTCGGGTCCTGAACCAGTTGGGAGAGGTAATTGTCTTTGGTTATTGCCACGAACCTGTTTCCCTTATGAGATATACAAGTTTCAGTTTCCCAGTCTATATCTGGGTAGTTGAAGTCCCCCATAATAACCACCTCATTATGATTTGCCGCCTCGTCTATCTCGTTTAGTAGTAGATTTTCTGTGGACTCTGGTATATTCGGTGGTTTATAGTAAACTCCTATTAGTAATTTATTGTTGTTTTTAGCTCCATGTATCTCTACCCACAGTGACTCCACATGTTCATGTCCCTCACTTATATTTTCTCGGACTGTGGGCTTTAGACAGGACTTTATATAAAGGCAGACCCCTCCCCCTCTCCGGTTTTGACGGATCCTTTCTAAACAGACTGTAACCTTGTACATTAACTGCCCAGTCATAGCTTTCATCCAGCCATGTCTCAGTTATTCCCACTATGTCATAGTCCTCCTCACACATCACTAATTCCAGTTCACCAGTTTTATTAGTCAGGCTTCTGGCATTAGTATACATACATTTGAGAGGTTTATGTATATTTTTTACCCTACACCTTTCCTTCTGAACTGTTCTAGTCCCTCCTTCCATTCCTCCCCCATTTTTATTACCTTGCCCCCGGTCTCTATCTGGACTATCTTCCCCTCCTATAAGGTAAATACCCTCCCCCCCAGTCCCTAGTTTAAACACTCCAACCTTCTAGCCATCTTTCTCCCCAGCACAGCTGCCCCTTCCCCATTGAGGTGCAGCCCGTCCCTACGATAGAGCCTGTAGCCGATAGAAAAATCGGCCCAGTTCTCCAGGAACCCAAACCCCTCCTTCCTACACCAGTTTTTGAGCCACTTGTTAATCTCCCTAATCTCCCATTGCCTTTCTTGTGTGGCTCGTGGTACAGGCAGTATTTCGGAAAATACTACCTTTGAGGTCCTTGCCCTCAGCTTTTGACCTAAATCTCTGAAATCATTTTTAAGGACTCTCCACCTACCTCTAACTTTGTCATTGGTTCCGATATGGACCATGACCGCTGGATCATCTCCAGCCCCTCCCAGTAATCTGTCAACCCGATCCGCGATGTGTCGAACTCTAGCGCCAGGAAGACAGCACACTGTTCGGCGATCACGGTCTTTGTGACAGATTTCCCTATCTGTTCCCCTAATAATGGAGTCTCCCACTACCAGCACCTGTCTGGCCTGCCCTGCTCTCCTGGTTCCCTGCTTACTGGAGCTGACATTCCCCTGACTGGCAGAAGAAGTGTCTGGCTGCAGCAGTGCCGTCCCCGGACTGACATCCCCCTCATCTGCCAAACGTGCAAACTTGTTGGGGTGTGTCAGATCAGGGCTAGCCTCCCTGGCACTCTTCCCTCTACCCCGCTTTCTAACTTTTACCCAGCTAGCTAGCTCCCTTTCCTCAGCCTCCTCTCTGTCACCCTCCCCCTCATCTACCCCAAAGAGTGCTTGCTCTGTGAGAAGCAAACTCTTTTGCAAATTATCAATGCCTCTCAGTGTTGCAACTTGCCCATTTAGAGACTCGATCTGCGATTCCAAACGGGTAATTTGCTCACATCTAGAACAAAGATATACACCCTTGAACTCCTGTTCCAGGACTGCATACATCATGCAAGATGTGCACTGGACTGCGTTGTAAATTGTGCAACACATACTAAATGGGGATTACAACAGTAAAAAAGTAAAACAGTATAAATGATTTAGATCCTGTCTGCTGTAGTCGAAGGACCACGTAAAATTAAGCCAACAACACACAAGGAAATTATATCCAACCTTAGTTCCCAAACTCCTTTTCTAGAACTCCTGGTTTTTTAACTCCACTTAATAAGAAGCCACTTAGTAGAGCAAGCCTCAGAAAGAGCAGGCTCTGAAGAGTGTAAGTGGTTCAATTTATAGCACCTGGTTGCCCCAGGCACTCGCCTTCGTTAAGCAGAGAGAGAAAAAAATAAATAAAAAAAAATCAATTTTAAATGCAAGTACTAGAATACAAACACTTAACTTTCAATGATCTCTGCTGCAATCCACACTCAGCCACCTGCAATCACTCCCACAAAACCACACACAGCTCTAGAACTCCTGTTTTTTTAACTCCACTTAATAAGAAGCAACTTAGTAGAGCAAGCCTCAGAAAGAGCAGGCTCTGAAGAGTGTAAGTGGTTCAATTTATAGCACCTGTACATACACTCACCTAAAGAATTATTAGGAACCCCATACTAATACGGTGTTGGACCCCCTTTTGCCTTCAGAACTGCCTTAATTCTACGTGGCATTGATTCAACAAGGTGCTGATAGCATTCTTTAGAAATGTTGGCCCATATTGATAGGATGGCATCTCTGGTGACTGTTGGGGCCATTTTAGTACAGTGAACTCATTGTCATGTTCAAGAAACCAATTTGAAATTATTCGAGCTTTGTGACATGGTGCATTATCCTGCTGGAAGTAGCCATCAGAGGATGGATACATTTTCTCATTCTGTTTATGCCAAATTCGGACTCTACTATTTGAATGTCTCAACAGAAATCAAGACTCATCAGACCAGGCAACATTTTTCCAGTCTTCAACAGTCCAATTTTGGTGAGCTCGTGCAAATTGTAGCCTCTTTTTCCTATTTGTAGTGGAGATGAGTGGTACCCGGTGGGGTCTTCTGCTGTTGTAGCCCATCCGCCTCAAGGTTGTGCGTGTTGTGGCTTCACAAATGCTTTGCTGCATACCTCGGTTGTAACGAGTGGTTATTTCAGTCAACGTTGCTCTTCTATCAGCTTGAATCAGTTGGCCCATTCTCCTCTGACCTCTAGCATCCACAAGGCATTTTTGCCCACAGGACTGCCGCATTCTGGATGTTTTTCCCTTTTCACACCATTCTTTGTAAACCCTAGAAATGGTTGTGCGTGAAAATCCCAGTAACTGAGCAGATTGTGAAATACTCAGACCGGCCCGTCTGGCACCAACAACCATGCCACGCTCAAAATTGCTTAAAATCACCTTTCTTTCCCATTCTGACATTCAGTTTGGAGTTCAGGAGATTGTCTTGACCAGGACCACACCCCTAAATGCATTGAAGCAACTGCCATGTGATTGGTTGACTAGATAAGTGCATTAATGAGAAATCGAACAGGTGTTCCTAATAATTCTTTAGGTGAGTGTATACTGAACCATTCATTTAAATGGTTTAGCAAAAAAAAAAAAAAAACTGTCTCCGTATGCATTCCGTTTCAGTATTTCCGTACCGTGAAAAGATAGAACATGTCCTATTCTTGTCCACAAATCACGGTGCTTGGCTCCATTCAAGTCAATGGGTCCGCAAAAAAAAAAAAACGGAACACATACGGAAATGCATCCATATGTCTTCCATATCAGTTTGTGCGGAACCATCTATTGAAATATGTTATGCCCAGCCCAATTTTTTCCATGTAATTACTGTATATGGCATACGGAAAAACGGAATGGAAAAAAGGAAAGGAAACACAACGGAACGGATCCGTAAAAAACAGACCGCAAAACACTGAAAAAGCCATACATCGTGTGCATGAGGCCTTAGTCCTATTCAGATCTCCTATGGATGCATGTTACAAGACTAAACAAATTTTTCCTCTAGAAAGCCTATTGTGGGGTTCTAATAAAAGGTCCGAGAGCAAATTTTACACATGTATATTAGAAAATTGTAAAACTACATTTATTTTTTAGCGAATAAATCATTAAAACCGGAATACCTCTGGACTATCAGGCACTGTGTGTCTCCAGTTAATTAACAGGATGAAAGCAACAGATTCAGTTTTAATTCAACAAGAGGAAAAAAAAAGAAAATATTTGTACAAATATTGGAGGTGCAATGAAATTTGTCGTAACACAATTCATGCCAAAACGTCACTAACTAAACATCTCATTTACTGCAGGCAAATCGTGGTAGTATATATTAGGCTACTTTCACACTAGCGTTTTAGTTTTTCAGTACTGAGATCTGTCATAGGGGCTCAATACTGGAAAAAAAAAACCACTTCAGTTTTGTCCCATTCATTGTCAATCCGTCATAGGGCTCTTTCACACGAGTGGATGCCATGCGGGTAATCCGCTGAGTGAAAGAGCCAGGCTGCGCTCTGGACAGCAGAGACACAGAAAATTAACATGACTGATAATGCTCCGTGCCTCTCTGTGATCTCTTTACTACAAAATCAGTGACAACCTTCTCTCACTGTGATTCTGTAGTAAAAAGGTCACAGAGAGGCACGGAGCATTATCAATCATGTTTATGCTCCGTGTCTCTGCTGTCCGGAGAGCGGCTTGGCACTCTTTCACGCAGCGGATTACCCGCATGGCATCTGCTCGTGTGAAAGAGCCCATAGGGGCTCAATACTGGAAAAAAAAAGCTTCAGTTTTGTTGTCATTGTCAATGGGGACAAAACTGAACTGAACGGAATGCTCCAAAATGCATTCAGTTCAATTTAGGTGCGTTCCCATACCAGAGAGCAAACCGCAACATGTACTTTGCTTTCTGTCCTGGGATCCGGAGCAAGGCGGATCTGGCATGAACCCCAATGCAAGTCAATGGGGACGGATCCGTTTTCTCTGCCACAATCGAAGACAGATTCGTCCCCCATTGACTTTTAATGGAGTTCATGATGGATCCGTCCTGGCTATGTTAAAGATAATACAACCGAATCCGTTCAGATGCAGGTGGTTGTATTATCAGTAACGGAAGTGTTTTTGCTGAACCCTGCCGGATCCAGCACTAGTGTGAAAGAAGCCTAAAAGAGTTGTACAGCCTATTTAAAATCGATGACCTATACTCAAGATAGGTCTTCAAAATCTGATTGGTGGGGGTCTGACACCCGGCACCCCTGCCGATGAGCTGTTAGAAGACTAGGCAGCGCTCCATGCGAACACTTCTTCCTCTTCATTACACTATGCGTAGTCAACCCCCGCCAGTCAGATATTGACAACCTATTCAGACCATAGGCCACCAATACAAACAGGATGAACCACCCCTTTCAATTTTGCATAGTTAATATTTCCACTGAATGTGACACTCTCCATCCCCAGGGGTACAAATAAACCCATCTTTGCTCTGCTTGGCCACTAGAAAGCCAACAAGCCCTCAGATGCCATAAATGGGGAGTGTAATGAAACCACGCCGGGTGTGGATGGGAGAAGCCGTGTGTGTGAAAGGCAGTGAATACGATTATGTTCCCAGGAACAAATATTCATAATAAAGGAGAAGAATGTGGTGAGGTTAGATAACCTAAATCCTATTTAGAGAAAGCCAAATTGCAGTTCAGCCAAATGGCCTCTGCTCTTCATATTTTTCAGAGGTGCCACCGATACTACACAATCATCAAAACTCTGCATCAATACATAGCATGTGTAGTGTCCTAAGTGCACAGGGTCATTGCACTGCTTGTTCTCCAGTTTATTTTGGGAGGTGTATGTGTGATGACAGCAGCTGTGTGCACCCTAGGGTCTACAGATATGGATGGGTGGGGGGTAGCAGTATGCCAATCATGCAAGAAGGATGGTGGCAGCTTCCACAAAAGCTTTAGTACTTAACAACTCAACAACTTCTGGTGCTAAGCAATTTTTTTAGGCGACGAAAAGACTCTCGGTACCCCAGATGTGGCTGAGGTTGGCTAGATCCATCACCCGTACACGTACGCAGAAAATTCATATCCACTCACAGAGGAAATTAAAATCTTTATTTGCAATGAAACTTTCCCACAACAGGGCTGCTCAGGACCTAGCACATGACAACCGAGAACATGAGGCGAGTGCCAAGGGTACACTCTTAAAAACAGTATGTACATATCTGAAAAGCAGCCAAACTGTTCAACAGGTTAAAAAATGTCAGAGGAAAATAAGCGTCTTTCACAGAAAAGAAAAAAAAAAATCCCCAATCGTCATCTGCATAAACAGTCTCCTTTTAATAAAAATGGCCTTGACAGGGGATTGATCACTTATGACGACACAAAAGCATGAAAGATGGCGATTCAGGCTATTTCGTTATGAAGACGTTTACAACCCTGGCTTTTCTCGAAGTATGAAAACTCATGTGGTTACAAGGACACTTGCTGGCCAATGGGAGAATTACAATGTGCTAAACCAATGATGGAGACAGGGTAAAGACCTAAGGGTTATCTATCACTGGGAAGAGTGTGTCAGCTGAAGAAATGATGTGACGTTCTGGAAGAAACTAGGGAAGACCTCTATAATGTCATTGCGAGGCTCATCGATCAGTGAGGGTGTATGAAGCAACACCAAGTTAAAAACAGGTATCTCATAAATGGTGTAACTAAGTGCACTGAAAGGGGGGGAATAATGTGAGTCAGAAGCAGGAAAGCCTACTATGTACTGGAGTGATGCTAAGTTCTCCATGACACTGGTCCTATTGGCCCTAATCCAACTGCATCTAGAATATAAAAACAAAAACTAAAGTAACACAAAAGTCAGCAGCCCACTCCCTCTCTCACTTGCCCTCCTATGATGTAGAGGATGTGAGGACAGAACATTGACAGATCACTGCAACATAAAGCTTTCAGGAAGGTCTGATGGGGAAGTGTCCAGCACTTTATTGTGCTAACGTCTGTGGTAGATGAATTCCCAAAGTGATGTCCTTTATCGTCTCCATTGGGCTTGAAGTTCAGTAATTCAAGGGCGGTGGGCTTACAATCCTTTAGAATGTACTGTTTACCCCCCACCTTCTTGTCCATTTAATCAGTGTCCTCGCCTATAGTGCCCCCTCGTAACTGTTCTTCATACACCTCTCTCACAGCTAGAATACGGCTCAGCATACTCTGCAACATGATTTTGTCCATGGGAATAACAGAGTACCAAAGGGGAGATTCTGCCACACATGATCGCTCTGGCTGCATGTAAAACACATCAGTGCGGTTTCGAAGATTTTCAGGGCTGTTACGGTGAGAAGAAAATGAAATTAAAGTTAGATGGAAAAATTCTAGAGTCATTGCACTGACATTTAATTGTCCTTTTATGCATGGGGGGCATAAAACGTAGAGAGGCACAAAATATGTTGTAATATGTAAAATATACGGCTCACTTTAGTCTGGAAGTAACGAGATCACATGATTATCCAACCTAATCCCTTAATACAAAATAATGAACATGCACGTCATCAGCGTTACAGGGACGTATGGCATGAGCTCACATCCTGAGACTGCTCCATACATGCCAGGTGCTGATCCAGTCATGTAACCCCTCAGATGCCGCTGTCAATAACAACCGCATAATCTGTGGGGTTTAGGCAAAGTCATTTTGATCATTTTTTTGGGGTGTGTAAAAAATATTTAATTGGCCATTCTGATTTCTTTTTCAGTTACGCCATTCACCATACAAGATAAAAACTTTTATATCGTATTAGTAAAGACATTTTGGTGATACTTTTCTTTATTGGCCATTTTTAAAATGGGGAAATGTTGAGGATTTGAAAGG
Organism: Bufo bufo; assembly: GCF_905171765.1. NCBI lineage: Eukaryota > Metazoa > Chordata > Amphibia > Anura > Bufonidae > Bufo > Bufo bufo. The sequence goes on from NC_053396.1 coordinate 97,209,765, forward strand.
GTTTTATTTTATATTCTCACTTTATTTTTTTACTCCATATTTTTAGTCCCCATAGGGGACTTTAACATGCAATTGTCTGATCACTTCTCCCATAGACTGAAATGATTTAACATTGCAGTCTATGGGAAAATCAGTGCACTATGACATGCCTCAGAGCCTTCAGAAGGCCTTAGCCTACCATAGCAACTAAATGGCGCCCGCAACCTCGTCGCGGGAGGAGCCGTCCAGACAACAGTAGCATAGCTCTCCTGACCGCTCAGATGCCTTGGTTACAATTGAGGGGTCCATGATTGGCGTTACTGGTGATCATGGACTTTGCCACCGGGTGTCTGTAGTATTAAACTGGCACTTGGCAGCTATGATGCCCACGCTTCTGAGAAAGCGCCATCTTTACAGACCCGACATCAGGTGTACATGTATGCCTAGACTACTTATGAACAAACATACAGTTGAGTGTTCCCAGTTGTCAGTGTGTCCCTGCAGTCTATCACTGGCGGCACTGATAGAACAATGTCAGACTGTGGAGGGACACAACCCTAACTGGTAACACCCAGTTGTAAAAAAAATTATTTACTAAAACAGACATGTCGGGAGAGATGACAGGTCCACTTTAAGCGAACCAGTGACAAACGACCTCCCTATCCAACTGTTTGCAGGGACACAACTATATAGTTTGTCTGATTAAAACATTATTTTTTGTTAATATGCAAATTAGAACATTGGGGCAATGAGGGCATCGCCGTTGCACCCAAGATCTGCTCCTGTATGTGACCAGCCCCTGTCAATCAAAGCAGTGAGGGTGGGCTGGCCACATAAATGAGAGCTTGGTTGCAATTTGCACATTATGATAAAGTATTATAACTTGAGGATGGAGCCTCAAATCAACAAAATAAAAAAGTCAAATGAACTACAGCTATGTATATATGCACACAGTTGTATATAGAGGTCATTGGTGACAGTTTCCCTTTAACCCCAGGAAAATCTCAGTTTTTGCATTTTCATTTTTTACTCTCTGCCTTTCCAGAGCCATAACTTTATTTTTCCATTCTCAACGCCATGTGGGGGCTTGTTTTTTTCCCCAGACAAGTTGTACTTCCTAATGGCTCCATTTAATACTGCATACAATGAAAGTGGGAAGCTGGAAAGAAACTCCTAATGGAATTAGAAAAAAAAAACAAAAACTAAATTCTACCAGAGTTTTACAGGTTTGTATTTGGCATTTCATATGCGGTAAAACTGACCTGTTACCTTCATTCTCTGAGTCAGTACTATTACGATACCCCATTTGTGTAGTTTTTATAGTTTTAATACTGAAAAATGTTTTTAAAAAATTTAGAATTTTTTTAAATTGCCATATTCTGATACCCCCATCAACTTTTTTAGATTTTAGTCTATGGACCTCTGTGGGGGCTCATTTTTTGCAAGGCAATCTGCATTTTTTTCACCAATACCATTTTGGGGCGTGTATGACTTTCTGCTCACTTTTTATTTATAAAAAAACAAAAAAAAAAAAACAAAATTGCCAATTATGCCATAAGGGACAAATTTCTTTTATTTCAATAGTATGGGCGTTTTTAGATGCGATGATGCCAATGTTTATTTATTTAAAGGTTTATTTTTATTTTGTGGAAAGGAGGGTGATTTGAACTAGTTGCATACTATAATGACTATCTATTACATACAGCATTCAGTATATTTGAATAGAGTGCTGTCAGATGCAGGCGTGTATTGGAATATACCAGTGACAGTCATCGGAGCCTCAAGCAGGGTCTAAACATATCACTGTAATGTAACAGCTTCCTCGATCTCAGCCGGGGGAGGCTGTTACCATCGTGGGAACACGTGGCTCCCACTTTTTCACCGCTCAGATGCCGTGGTTACTTTTGAGCATGGCGTCTGAGGAGGAAAATGTCTGCAATCGGCGATATCGCTGATCGAAGACAAGAAACCCAGCAGATATGATGCCTGCTGTGCTTGTGAGCACCATAGTTAAAATCAGGTCCTGAAAGGTGATTTCACCCACAACACAACTGTCCCATTCATCAGAATGGAGCTTGCAGCAAATCATCTGCCTGTCACAGTAACAGAGCTTCACTGTGCATGGAATACCTGTAGAATCCACGGTGCTAGATAGGCCATCGATATGCAGGGTGTGAAAACACATTACAGGCTCTTTCAAAGTAGAGTGCTAACATGAAAGTTTTGGGGGATATTGAGTACTTATTTTAGCATACTTGTCCGAGTTAATTCAAAATATATTTTTATCATCAGGTGAAGATAGTCTGTATGTTATTAGCAACAACTTCTGTTACAAGTCATACCATTTAGAAAGGTAAAACTCATAAAACTTGACAGGGCATCGTAGAGGGTTCATCTTATTCTCATGCTGCTCCATTACTGGTTGCTGATCATCCTCACGCTTCCGCTTTGCTAAACTTTCTTAAGAGACAAAGGAAGAAAGGAAAGTCATTGTCTAATGATAACAAACGGTTCACACAGACGAGGATAACCAATATAAGGAGACAGCAGCTAGTTGGTTAAATCCACTAAAATTACAGAAAAGCAAGGCGACTTCTTATCTGAGAACTTCTGCTTAATGTGACCTACCTCTGCCTTTCTTTTGTCGCGCAGGAAAATAGTATCTGATGCTCACTACTTTCGAGGTTCCTCTGCTGGTTGCACATTTGCGGGAATGGCGAACAACATTGGTAAAGGACAACTGCATATGCTCCTCTGCAGTCCGCAGGCCAAAGAATTTGGTATTAAAGAACATGAGTGTGTTCAGGAGCACATAGGGAGAGTACACGCCCAGCTGCTTACAGTCCCACAGATGTTCTTCTTCCACTCGTGAGAATATCAGCCCTGAAATTGGCCACATGTCAGGTACAAACACTAGAAGGCCTCATCTGTATAAACTCTACCAGCACATATATTACCAGAGGACCCTCCCCATAGCTTTATATGTGGTGTGCAGTCTGAATTAAGACTACACGTTCAAGCTGTGTGCCAGGTAGAGCCATTATTGCTGTCTCTGCAGCACTATACCCCATTTCTTACTACTGGGCGTCAGGCTGCGGTGCCACGAAGTCAGAATCTTATTCAGTTCTTGAACGAAGGTCAGGTAATAGAGGTCAGTGAAAATGTTCACCATCCGGCTGTTTTCAAGGAGGTACTGTAAAAAAGAAACACACACAAACTAACCTTTAAAGGGTTTGTCACAAAGAATATTGCATTTATGAACAAGCACCAAAACTATGAACGTTCCTCATTTCACTATTAAACTAGAAATTTGTGAATAGCGCCATCTACCACAAAGATGGGAATCTATTACACATCTTTGATAGGAATTTCTACTGCTGGCTGATATTCTTGCACAAATAAATACACCCAATAACCTCTCCCTAAAACAAGGCGAGACTAGTTGGACCTCTTTGGCTGCCAAGTAGCCATGCATGGTTGAACAGCTGTTTACCACTAAAGTGGAGAAAGAATAGGTGAGGAAGTACGGCTCTCCATTTGTAGGGCTGATGAGGCTGAGCTTGTGCTGCATTTTACCAGAATTACTACTAAATGTATAAAAACTAAATGCAAACTCACCTGCTGGATGCCCAGGCATAGGTAGTAAATGCTGTCTGGCTCATATCGTTCACCATTTGGTCTAGTTATCTCCTTCACAAATTGTGCTAAGCCATAATTAAGTTCGGCTGCTGTACAGGCCAAAATGTCTTCTTTTATACGCATAGGTTTAGCTATGTAAAAAAGATACAAAAAATAAACATATAATTATACATTATGTATTTGACTTTTTAGACCTGGGGCAAACCAAGTCACCATGGCGGCTCAAAAATCATCCCTGGCTGGCACATTTTACTCCCATTCCTTTCTACATCCAAACACATGAAGCCAGGCTTCCACTGACAGCTTTCAGCTCTATCCTTTCTGGCATGTGGTCACAAACCAATCCTACCAAGGAAAGAAAGCAAACTGTACATATAAAATATGGAGTGAGAGACCTGCTGAGACTATAGAAGTAAAGGATGCAGGCAAACAGGAAAAACTGCTGTGACTATTAGGGAGGAGGAGGGGACAGTGCTGTAGCCAGAGTGCTGTACCACTGGATAAAAAGGGGGCAATGGCACTGTTACAACCATAAGCTACAGGGAAAAATACTTCTGCACCCACTAATGGAAAAGAGGGGAACAAACAAACTTATATTTTGATTAATATTTTGTACTTACGGCCAAAGCGCAATTCCTCTCCTTTGCTGGGCTCACCCCCTTCATACTTTCGCTGCACCCAAGTTTTCCAGGCATTTACACCATAAGTAAAACTTAGGTTTGTACTGCTCCGTTGGCTTAGAAGAGAGTCCCGAGAGCTGCTCTCTTTTTCTGATAAAAGCATGCGTTTTGGGCCCTGTATGCAAATAAATTATTTTACAAACGTAAAATAGCAAGTCATCTACGGATATTAAGTCTTTATAACAAAAATCATTAGGGAAGCACCAACCTTTCTTAAAACTCGAGAAGGATCTTGCTCGGAAGCATCATCAGAGCTCACTAAACCACAATCCAGCAGGAAATCCACACTCTGATTTATATCTGCAGAATCTTGACATGAGCCGTACAAAAAGAATGAACAATCATGTAAAAAATAAAAATAAAAAAAGTTTGTTTAAGATTTATAAACCTTTATGGAAGAATGTAACTAATACCAGTATTAGAAAAGCTTACTTTTTGGGAAATCAGCCTCCAAGTCCTGCCCTGGTTCTTCGAGCACATTTGCCATTTTAACTGCCATTGCCAGAACATCATCTCGCGTGGGCCCAAATATGTCACAGTCTTCCAAAAGACCCTCAGCACTCTGGTCACTGGAAAGCTCTGTAGAAAGCATGGATAGAACAAAGAGGAGACAATTTTTCAATACACGGTTTTCCTGGATACAGAGGTTTAGCATAGTAATAGTTTTAAATTGGACCTTTCCCCACTCCTGACATGCCTGTTTAATAGCTTAAAGGGGTTCTGCAGTTCGTTTAAACTGATGATCTATCCTCTGGATACATCAGCATCTGATCGGCGGGGGTCTGACCCCCGGGACCCCTGCCAATCAGCTGTTTGTGAAGGCAAACAGCCTTCTAACTTTTTACCGTAGGCCGAGTGACGTCACGACTAGCATCACTGGCGTGGGCGGGGCTAAGCTCTGTTCACTTCAATGGAGCGCAGCCTTCTCAAACAGCTGATCGGTGGGAGTCCCAGGTGTCGGACCCCTGCCGATCAGATGCGGATGATTTATCCAGGAGGATAGATCATCAGTTTAAACATACTGCAGAACCCCTTTAATGCACAGCCCATGTAATAATTCTGGAACATCTATTCTTATGGCTCTATGTTGTGCCATTCCTTTATTATTTCAACTAGAAGTTAGGAATTAATTGCTAGCAGTCTGCAGTAAGGGTACAGGGGGTGGTAACAAGTTGGGGGCAATCCGGCAATCAGAAAAACTCCCTGGATCAATGACCCATTTTCCGAATTCTCATAACTATAAAATGTTACTACTCCAGAAAAACATCCATGTCCCTCTTGAACTCTTAGCGAGTTCACCACCTAGTCTGATTTTAAAGTTTAATCAGACAGACAATGAGGGTATATGGCAAACTATGCCCTCTTTGTCCGATAGGTGAAGGTCCTACCTTTGGGACCCACACCGATCTTGTAAACAGTCGGCAAAATAAAAGAGGGCGCACTACATATGCACTTAATTTCTCTAGGGCCGCCTAAAGTAGCCGAGCGCTGGCTTGACAATTTCCATCTGCCCCACAGAAGTGAATGGAAGCAGTGGCTGCGCAAGCGTAGTGCACTCCCATTCATTTCTATGGACCCGCACCTTTCAGACAATAGAGGCATATCCTAGTGATATGACCCCATTGTCTGAGATGGAGATACCCCTTTAAAGTTTAGATCAGGGATCAGCAACCTCCAGCACTCCAGCTGTTCTGAAACTACAACTCCCAGAATACTCCACTGAATTTTTTGGAAATTACAAGAACAGATTAGCAAGGGTGTATGGTGGAAGTTGTAGTTTCACAGCAGCTGGAGTGCCAAAGGCAATTACCAGCTTTCAAACAAGACCAGATACATATCTCTAGCTGCTACAGAACAGGATATGAAGGGTTAACGAAGTCCTCATCCCTTCAGATGGCTGTGATCTCAGCCAGCATGGAGGAGGAGATGGGGGGTCGGTTGAAGAGCTAACAGGTTGCAGGGAGGAGAGAAAACACATTCTCTCATGAGCCCAGGAAGAAGTAACATGGAATTCTGCATGTGCTACCTATTCTCTCCTCCATCAATCAGGGGGGGGGGGGGGGGGGTCTTTTTTTTCTTGTCTAGGAAAAGAGTGAGAAGATGAGCACTTGCCCATCTAATCACCCCTCTGTGCCAAATTAAGCCATGTACTGATGCCGTGACCCAGATATTTACCAGCATCTGGATCACGGCATCAAATAGGTCACACAAAACACTTTTACCCCACGAACATCTATACACAAACTGTTCCTCCTGTTTATATCCTATCTTTACCACAAAATATGTGGACTGCTTCTCTAGTGATACCCATTACATGCTACAGTAATAGTGATAACGCCATATTTAATGGGGAGAAATATAATATAAATATATAAAATATATATATATATATATATATATATATACATACATACACATACATATACACACATATATACACACACACACACACACACTCCTTTCTCCTCATCACCCTCTACAACTCCTCTCTCATCACTCTTTAAAGGGCCAACAATTTCAGTTTTAACCTTTTTACTATTTGTATATTTTAAGAAAATTTTCAGGTTAGTCTTACTTTTTGACAATGAGCGTGTGTCTCCAGCTTGGCTTTCTTTATCTGCCTATAGCAAAGTTCACACATCAGTTATTTCCATCATTGTGAGCCAAAACCAGTAGTGAAGCTTACTCCGATCAGGTGTAATGTAAAGATTGGCACCTGTTCTGTGTTTTTGACCCAGAAATAACTGATCAAAATAACTGAAGTGTGATGTCAGCCTTACATAGTGTTTTTTGTTTTCCTTATAGTTTTTTTAGTGCTTCTTCACTACCTTCCTGCTTCAGTAATTCACTTTCCTGTCCCAGTCACTTTTATTCCCATAAGGTATTTATTGTATACTTCGGACTACAAGACCCCCCACCCCCACACTTTTTTCTGACCGCGCACAGCGGCAGGATGTAGTGCATATAGCCGCGCACTATGACCTGACTGTGCGCCGTCAGGTCATAGTACACAGCAGAACCTGGATGAAGCGATGGAGTGGTGAGTCCTGAATATGCGGCGCTGTCTGGAGCAAGGTAAGTTTATTTATTTGTTTTGAAACGTCTGATCTGAGTCTGATGGAGGCTGATGAGAAAAAAAAATAAAAAATCTTATTTTCCTCCTCCAAATCCTAGGTGAGTCTTATGGTCTTGCGAGTCTTATAATCTGAAAAATACAGTAATTTAGGATGCTTTTAAAACCCAATTTTGTGGCTGTATTTTCACTTTTGAGAAAATTGTCCCAGTTCGTAAAGCTAAAGCTAATGGCCTCTGTAATCTGATCAAATTTAGCTTTCCCGGAGTGCAACGTTTTTGTGGCTCCCCAACAATACACCCTATTGAATGGCAATTGAAAGTTTATTATATTATGGTTACCATTTCCTACTATGTCTGTTGTTCTGTCAAGTATATTGGTTATTAATAAAATTCATTATGGCTGTCCCTCTAGTCACATCTTGAACCAGTTCGGAAAGGTAATAGGTTCTTGGCAATAACCAAAAACAGTTTCCTTTATGAGATTTACAGCTTTCAGTTTTAAGTTGAAGTCCCCCATAATTACGACCTCATTACGCCTCGTCTATCGCGTTTAGTAGTAGATTTTCTGTGGACTCTGGTATATTAGGTGGCTTATAATCCACTCCTATCAGTATTTTATTATTGTTTTTGCCTCCATGTATTTCTACCCACAGTGAATCCATATGTTCATGTTCCTCACTTAGATCTTCCCATAGTGTGGGCTTTAGACCGGACTTTACATAAAGGCCCCCCCCGGGTGTCTGTGTGAACTTAGCCTTATAAAGCTGGGGTTTCTCCCCCTCAATCAACTGCAAAACAGACTGCAGATTTTTTTCCTCTAGATTCAAAGCAGCGCACTTCCATCACTAACTCACTTTTCCTTAAAATGTGACCTTACCGCACAAGTCAGAGGATTTGTCCAGCCCTTCTGCCTCTGCAATCATTTCAGCCATGGCTAGAATATCAGCTTCTAATGGGTTGGAAGGAATTTTAACTTTCAGTTCTTCAATGGTTTCCACAATTTTATCAGTATTTTCCAAAGTGGTAGGTAGCAGCAGGGGTACAGGCACCTAATGCAATAACAATGGTAGCAACATTAACACCACTATACAAATGTAAAAGGAGCGATAAATGAAATAATAATAGGAACGAGGACAAGAAAATTAAAACCCCACTCACCGGAATAGGTATAGAGAATGGAGCAGGCACTTTTTGAGAGTATAAATTCATAGGTACGGGCACAAATATGGGCACAGGGATAGGTAGAATAATAACCTGTGGCTTCCAATCCTCATCTACAGTAGAAAATAAAGGAAAGAAACATCTGTTTAAAAGGATGTGCAAAGCATGGATTTGCAGAATACATTTAGTAAGAGTGTTGGTCCTTACTTATTTTTTCCCATGTGAAATAGGCACCTAGGGAGTCATTTATGAAACAGAAATATGCCTATTTTTGGTCCTTTGCACCGCAAGCTGCGTCTTAAGAAATGTTCAGGTGCCTATGGTGTTCTGTAATCTGTACACTTGTACAGTGCTGGGAGTACAGATTCCACAGCAGGGCCCAGTGAGCTAAGTACAGGCAAGACAACACATTGCTACTCCTGCCTGTCCGCTCTGGTATAGCCTGGCTGGTATAGATGTGCCCGCTCTACTATGCCAGCCACACTATAGCAGAGCGGAAAGGCAGGAGCAGCAATGTGTGCTCCTGCCTGTAGATTGCTCACTGGGCCCCACAAAAGGAATCTGTATTCTCACACATCACTGACAGCGGTGTGAGTATATAGTTTGCAAAGCGCAATAGGCACCTGAACTTCAGCTACATATTTCGCATGAAAAGCAGAAAAAAAAGTATATTAGAAAAATTCATTTTAGGGCATTTAGAATGGGTTTTAATAAAAACTTTATTTGAAAGTTTAGGTACACTTTTGTGTGCCTTCTCCAGGCAGATCTCACTCCCATAGTGACATCAGGCATGGTAAGATGGAACGCCATGCTGGCTGGTACAGTGACTGAGGCAACTGTATGATGCCCAGAAAACATTGTGTACAGGTTCAGTCTATTACAGGAGCTGCAAATCTGGTCACCACAAGATGGGTCTGACAGCTCCCAACAGTCAGTTACTGCAGTAAAAGCTTAACTGGATAAAAAAAAAAAAAAAAAGTTTATAGAGTGGAAACTGACATAGCGGCAAGAAACTAGGGTTGCACCGGGTATCGAATTATCCATACCCAATCAATATTTTTGTACCGTATCGGTTCAATACCGGGATTTGCTTTTTACCGATACTAGGCTGCGCTACTGCACAGCCTAGTATAACAGTACATGGCACGCACTGCTTTCAGTGCGCGCCATGTTCCCTCAGCAGCACAGGGGAGAAGGAGTCACTGCCTCCCTTCCCACTATGCTGCTGCTACCACCAATGACAAGTGATAGGGGAGGAGGGGCTGTGGCCACCAATGAAGATAACTTACCCATTATTACAGATAGATACAGATGGCGTGTGTCGGCTGCAGAATCGCATAGCTGGCACTCGACCTCTATGACAGGGAGCTGCGATCAGCGGCAGTTAACCCCTCAGGTGCCCCTGAACGCAGCTCCCTGTCATAGGTCGGGTGCCAACTATGTGATTCTGCAGCTGGCACACGCCATCTGTATCTGTATTAAACTTTAGTCATCTTCATTGGTGGCGAAGGGCGCCCTCCCCCCCACCCCAGTATTAAAAACATTGGTGGCGCAGTGCGCCCTGCCTCTCCCCCAACCGCTGTATTATAAAAACATTGGTGGCGCAGTGGGCCCCCCCAAACCCCCAGTATTAAATTCATTGGTGGCAGTGGCCACAGGGTCCCCTCCACCCTCGTCATTGGTGGTGCAGTGGCAGTTCCGATCGGAGCCCTAGCAGTGTAATCCTGGGGCTCCGAACAGTTACCATGGCAGCCAGGATGCTACTGAAGCCCTGGTTGCCATGGTAAGCTCCCTGCTGCCGTGTGCACAAAGCACAGGACAGCAGGGACAGTGTGAGATCCTATTGACCCTCATAGAGCCCTATTAGCGTGAATAGGACAAGGGATTAAAATATTCCAGGTTCTAGCCTAGTGATGGGCAAACTACAGCCTGGCAGACCTTTTTATCCGGCCCGCAGAGCTGTCCGGAGGCGGCAGGAGTGGAGATGAGCGCTTCCATTGTGGAAGCGCTCATCTCCATATTCATCTGTATCGCCGTCCTCAGGAGCATGGGAGAGGAGTCTCCCTTGCCCGTTCCTCTGAAAGGCTACAGGCCTAGTGCCTGTAGCCTATCAGAGGCCGGTGCAATGACGTCATCGCGCCACCTGAGCCGTACAGAACGGGACAAAGGCCGGAAGAGGCCTGCATCGCATCACTGACAGCAGCATAAAGGTAAGTATATGGATTGGTACTATGGAGAAGAAGGGAAGCACTATGGGGGCCCTATATACTGGCACAGTATTTATTCTGCGAATTGCAACAAAGCTAACTGCAGACTTGGATGCCTTAGCAAAAAAGGGAGACCAACAACACTGTTCCCACTAAACTTGAAGGTGAGTTATACATACTCTGTTATGAAAGAAATACATTGCATAAAAGTTTTGTACAATAACTTTTTATGCTTTTCTACCTTAAATTAAACTAAACCTTTACGGTTACAAAATTTACATTTAATTTATATTACTTCACACAAACGCCCCATCCATCTACTCTTGGTCCAGCCCCCGGGTCCAATATATGAACCCATTATGGCCCACAAGCCAAAAAGTTTGCCCACCTATGTTCTGGGTGGGGAAATAGTTATTAAATAAAGTGGGGGAAAAAAAGTGAAAAAAAAACACAACAAAATATTAAGTATAAATCACCCCCTTTCCCACCTGCGTTCGGTCCGGATCCATCTGGTATCTGCACAGACGGATGCGCACCAATAATGCAAACGCTTGCATCCGTTCAGAACGGATCCGTTTGCATTATTCTTTATTAAGATATTTAAAATTCCTAATTATGCATTATTCGTTATTAAGATTTTTTAAATATTAAGTTTTCAATTGCACTATATTGTGTCAGTGAAAACAGATCCGTCCCCATTGACTTACATTGTAAGTCAGGACGGATCCGTTTGGCTCCGTATAGTCAGGCGGACATCAAAATGCTGCAAGCAGCGTTTTGGTGTCCGCATTCAAAGCAGAATGGTGACAGAACGCAGCCAAACTGATGCATTCTGAACGGATCCTTATCCATTCAGAATGCATTGGGGCTGAACTGATCTGTTTTGGGCCGCTTGTGAGAGCGGACCCAGAAACGCCAGTGTAAAAGTAGCCTTAAATATATAAACAAAAAATATATTACATATCGCCATGTCCGAAAAGGCCAAACTATTAAAATATTACAATATATCTCCTATGCGGTGAACACCATAACATAAAAAAATAAAAACTGTGCAATTCGCAATTTTTTAGTCACCTTGTCCCCCCCAAAAATAGAATAGGACTGTTCGATTATGGGCTGGATGTTCCATAAAATGCAGAATTCACGTGGCTTTTTTTGGCGTTTTATTTTTTTTGCGTGGTATTGACTCGTATGGAGTATCGCAATACTTTTTTATGGTATCGAAATTGAATTTAAATTTTGGTATCGTGAAAACCCTACAAGATACAAAAAAAATAAAAATGCAACTCCATTCTGTTGCAGTTAAAGCGGTCTGAAATCAGTTTCTTTGATGCAGTGCTCAAACTGCTTGTCTTCATATAAAACTCTCACAGTCACCACTTGGGGACATGATTCACATTATCCAGCACCTGTTAAGCTCCAGAATATATATTTATCTGTAGTAAATTCCCCCTGGTGGTTGCAGAGTATATTGCTATACAGGGGAAATAACATTCCAAAGCAAGTTGGTAGCCCTGAAACGGTTAAATAAACAACTGATTACCGTACAGGTAATTGAGGAATGCAAGCATACATCTGATTGACTGTCCATGGAGCTGTACGCAAAGGCTTCCCTTTCACTTACCTGTCTGACAGTCTGTGCTTTTTGTTTCCACTCGGCAGGAGACGCCACGATTCTGCATTAACGGTTTACACATCGCAGCCTTGTTTTTACGTGGCACGCTGGGCGTAGGAGGTGGTGGTGGAGCAGGGGCAGTCTCTGGTGAGGCTGGTTTTGGTGATGCCTAAAAGATATATATAGTAGATTGTCACTTCACTGAGAAAACATCTTGGTAAAGCAAACCTTGAAGTGTTACTTAAATCTATAGGCCATTGTTCTGCCAATATAATGTGCTCTGATTACTGCAGCAGAGGAGGAGGTTTTGTTACTCACTGCGTTCGTCTCTGTTTTTTGCTGTGTACTTGCTGGGGTTTTGGATCCTGCATTCTGACCTAGTGGGATTTAAAAGAAACAGGTTAAGTAATAAAAATAAAAAAAGCCATTTATTAATCCTCTGTTCACATTTCATTTAACATAATTAAAACCGTGCCAGAAATGCAGCATTGCCGGTACTTTACAACATAACACAACAGGGAAGATTTACTAATCCTCTAGTACTCAAAGTCCTCTGACTAGACCGTGTAAAAATCCACCAGATTTAACAGTCGCTTATGCTGGATGTAAGATTGGGGGCATTTTTGGACACTTTTGTCTATCTTTACACCATCTATTGTTTGGATTCTTTTGCTACACAATTTTGGCACATGCTGGAACATCTAAACGTGGCTGTCCAGCCTTTTGAACTTTCCACAGCAGCCTGCTCCCCGCCACATTGTTCTGGCTCCCTTCAGCAGTCTTTTGGTCTCTTTATGAAGACTTCTAGATGGATGGGGTCATATGTGCCATTTTGATTACACAATTCACCATAAGGGATATATACACTTATATATCCGAAAATTAATTGTGTGGTGAGGCAGTGCAAGTGAATTTTTTTTATTTAATTTGATTTTTAGTATGAGTAAAGGGAGTGAATTGAGTTTGTGTTTTTAAACTTTTTTTTAAAACCTATTTTAAATCACCATAGGGTACTTTCACAAGCGCTTGTTGGATTGCTTGTCCCACAGACTGCAATGAATTACCATTGAAGCATATGGAACTTGCACTAGGTTTCTATGGAGCCCGGCCACCTGCAAGTAAAACCGCTTTGCACAGAAATGAATAGGATGTATGGGAAAGGTCAAGTGTACTCTAATCAGTTGGACCTCCCCAGTGAGTGTTCTAGAAAATGTCTTGAAGAAAAGGTGCTCTGTATTAGATTAAATAAAACAAAATAATATTGTGTCAAGTCTATTGGGAAACCAAAAAGAAAAAATAAGAACCCATTTGCATGAGGATGCGTATTCACACAAAAAAAAAAAAAAAAGGTGATGTTTTGTAGCATTTTGGATGCGCATCACTCCACGTAAAATGTCCATATTGCACCTTTTGTTTTTGCCGTATGAACAAAGTGTGCAGCACTGGTGGACTTCGTGAAAAAGCTTACAGTTTGTACTGTACCGAGTGTTTTTTTTTTCAATTATACCTAGAGGTACATTATAAAAGTTCAGGACAACGGAGTAAAGTAACTTTGCCTTAATGAGAATCCTTTAAGCACTCACAATTTTTTTTACATGTAAACTGCAGTGAAAGAATTCTTACCAGTGTCTGTATTTGTGAGTTATCCCTCCCTTCTGATCCTCAGCTATGTCATGTGACCAGCAATCAGACTTTCCAAATAACACAGCCTCTTATGTGTGGAACGAAAGTACATTTTTCTATATGTATTCCTATGGGAGCCTCACTCTACGTCTCAGGAATGATTAGAGATGTAACTCACTTCCTGTCCTGTGTCCGTTGGAGATCAGAGAGCTGGTCACATAACGATCAGAAGGGAGGTTATAACTCACAAATACAGTCACTGGTAAGAAGATAATCTTCACTACAGCTTACAACATGTACCTTTGAAACAGTTCCGAGAATAACATTTTTTGTGGGAGTTCTTCTTTAACCCCTTAAGGACTTAGGACGTACCGGTACGCCATGTTTGCAGAGTCCTTAAGGACCCAGGGCGTACCGGTATGTCCGAAGTTTAAAATTACATTGCGGCGTGGGTTAATCGGAACAGGATGTCCGCTGAAATCATTCAGCAGGCATCCTGTCAACGCCGGGGGGGGGGGGGGGGGGGTCGTCACATCGGCGATCAATTCTGACCTGCGGTTTTACCTTATCCAGCGGGCGGCGGTGCCATCGGGTCCCCATGCTGCTGTAGGGGGGACCCGATAGCATGGAAGGCATCGCAATGCCTTCCTTACGCATCTGCGCTGCCTTGCGGTGACAAGCCTGTGAGAACCAGCCCCCTGGATCTCACAGGCCGGAAGCTGTGAGTAATACAAACTAAAAATATTATGGCTCTCAGACTATGGAGACACTAAAACATGATTTTTTTTGTTTCAAAAAAGAAATCAGTGTAAAACTTACATAAATAAAATAAAAAAGTATACATATTAGGTATCGCGCAACCGTGACAACCTGGTCTATAAAAATATCACATGATCTAACCTGTCAGATGAATGTTTTAAAATAACAAAAAATAAAAACGGTGCCAAAACAGCTATTTCTTGTTACCTTGCCTCACAAAAAGTAATATAGAGCAACCAAAAATCATATGTACCCTAAACTAGTACCAACAATACTGCCACCCTATCCCATAGTTTATAAAATGGGGTCACTTTTTTGGAGTTTCTACTCTAGGGACGCATCAGGGGGGCTTCAAATGGGACATGGTGTCAAAAAAAACAGTCCAGCAAAATCTGCCTTCCAAAAACCATATGGCATTCCTTTCCTTCTGCGCCCTGCCGTGTGCCCGTACAGCGGTTTACGACCACATATGGGGTCTTTCTGTAAACTACAGAATCAGGACCATAAATATTGAGTTTGGTTGTTAACCCTTGCTTTGTAACTGGAAAAAAAATATTAAAATGGAAAATCTGCTACAAAAGGGATATTTTGAAATTGTATCTATTTTCCATTAATTCTTGTGGAACACCTAAAGGGTTAAAGTTTGTAAAATCTGTTTTGAATACCTTGAGGGGTGTAGTTTATAGAATGGGGGCATTTTTAGGTGGTTTCTATTTAAGCCTGGCAAAGTGACTTCAGACCTGAACTTGTCCCTAAAAACGAGATTTTTGTATAACTTACCAGTAAAATCTCTTTCTCGCTCTTTCCTTGGGGGACACAGAAGACCTTGGTATAGCTCATCTCCATAGGAGGCGTGACACTAAGTGAAAACTGTTAAGCCCCTCCTCCACAGCTATACCCTCAGCCTGGAGAGAGAGACTGCCAGTTGCGTGTCCAAGTAGTGAGAAAAGGCAAAGTCCAACAAGGAACCAACAAGCCAACTACCCAACGGGTAACAAAAAACTCGGAAACCGCGTAGAGAAAAACAATGAATGGGTGGGTGCTGTGTCCCCCAAGGAAAGAGCGAGAAAGAGATTTTACTGGTAAGTTATACAAAAATCTAGTTTTCTCGCCCAGTTTCCTTGGGGGACACAGAAGACCTTGGGACGTTCAAAAGCAGTCCAAAAGGGGAGGGACCACAGCTCCAAGGCGAAGCACCCGAAGGCATCAAGGAACCGCCGCCTGCAGACCCAGGCGGGCCAAGGCAGCATCTGCCAAAGCCAGAGTATGCACCCTGTAGAACTCGGTAAGGCGTGCAAGGAAGACCTGTGGCCGCCTTGCCCAAATGCATGGCCGAAGCCCAATGCCTCCGGCCCAGGAGGCACCGACCGCTCTGGTGAAATGAACTGTGACAGCAAGGCAGAATCCTGCCCTCGGTGCGGTAACCTCAGCAATAGCCAATCTGATAAAGCGGAGGAAAAACACCCTGGAGTCCGTCAACCCTAAGAGCGGACCTCCAGGAAACCCAAGAGACCGAACGTCGACAAGAGTCGGAGATCTCCAAGTAAAAACGGCAAGGCCCAAACAACGTCCAAATCGGTGAAGTGTTGAAGCGAAAGGCAAACACCACCTTCAGAAGGAAGGAAGGAAGAAACAGGATGTAGAACAGACCTGTCCTGGGAAAAGACAGAAGGCTCGGAACAAAAAAGGGGCCATTCAGGCACCCGTCAGAGACAAGACTGATACGGAAACACAACCGTACAGGACAGACGGGGTAGAGAGAACTTCTGTAACGGCTCCAAGGACAAGATTGGAGCGCAGAGAGCTCAGTATGTAGTTCCCAGGGCGGTACCGAAGGACAGTACAGAGGAACCAAAGAGCCACTTCGAGTAAGAAGGTCTTGACAGGCCCAGAGGGCCGGGGAACGCTGGAAGAGGAAGAACAGCGCCGACACTTGACACCTCAAGTAAAGGAGTCCCAGTCCCAGGTCCAGGCCGGACTGGAAAAAAGACAGAACCATGGGGAGAGAAAGTCAGAGTGGGGAATGCACAGCTTCCCACAGAACCCCAGACAAAAAACCCTAAGTCTTACGACAGATCCTGGATAAAAACACAGCCAGGAGCGGACAGTAGCGAACCCGTGGAGTCGCCTGGCAAGCGGGCGAAAACCCAATGTGATCAGGCGCAACCAGTAACACGGGCAGAAGGGTCGACAAAACTGGTCCCGTCGGCCCCCGAGCAACGTTGTCCCGTATCCACCCGAGTGGGGGAGCAGAAGGACAGACGGAAAGGAACCAAAGGGTCCGCCCAGCATCTGCCAGATGCCAGGACAAGACAGGCTAAAGTCCATGCTGATGTAGCCATGTTCTACAGTCCCGGTGTGGGAGATCAAAGGACAATCTGGACCGAAAGGTAGTCCCCCCCCCAAGTTACAGAGAAGGTAAGTCTACAGCAGGACCATTGTCTTAGAATCTGCACTCAGCGGGAGGACAGAACGCGGTAGACTCGGTAAATAGGCACAGCTAATACAGCCAGTGTGAACAAGGGAGACAGTACGAGGCCAAAAGGAACACCGGAACCATCCACATGAACAACCATGCTCTCCCCAGAGGGGAGGACAGTGAAGGAACAGCCTCTGAAGTCTGGCGGGGCAGAAGCCACATTGGAGTGATCTGTACCGAGCGGGAGCCAAACAGAGCCGGCGAGATAAGGTAGTCGAGACAGAGGCTGGCATAACACCCTCCAACCGAAAGGAGGAGTGGGCAACAGGGAAGCCATAGGACAGCTCAAAAGCAGAACCCTGCTACACTGTGAGATGCCCGGTTCACCGCCTCGCAGAAGGCGAATACCCTGAAGAACCCAAGGTGGAGGTCCTCCGGACCTGGGTAATCGAGCACCCAAGAGAATTTGGGTGACCTTCCCGAGAAAGGCGGCACCTGGTAGCAGATCAGACTGAAGTGTAGAGGCGCCAAGAGGAAGGACACTGCATCCGAAGAGGAGGAAATTGCAGCAGGCAAGGGAACCGCAGTCCTGCCAGAGCCAACGAAGAATTCGAGGGGCGCTGCAGACAACAGCACTCTCGACCATGTGACCACTAGCGCAGGGAAGCAATGCCGCGGAAGGACGAATGGGCACGGATCTAGGAACCACGAACACTCCCTGGGATGAAGGGCCAACTAAATAAATGAGTACCACCCAGCTCGGTGCAGCAGAGAACAAGTAGAGCCCGTCCGGGTCAGGTGGACAGAATGAACTCCTTAGAGACGAGTGCAAGGCTTGCGGCAAGCATCGTATCCCAAGAAAACAAAAGTATGCCGCAGGAAGCAGGTGAGGCATACGTACGAGCAGCCCCGTAAGCAGTGAGAAGGCCAACCCACCTACAGGAGGAGAAGGCATACACGGCCCAAACAACGCACAAGAACGTTCACTCACTGCAAAAAGGTTACTTCAGCGAAAAAGGGGGGCTCGCCACAGAGTGCCACAGCATGTACGGAATTGCAAAGTGCAACCTGAAAGGGAGTTATGCACAAGCTTAGTATAGCATGCGATGGAACGCAAGCAGTCAGCCCCGAAAGGGGGAAACTGAACCTGGCAAACTGCAGTCGGCAAGAGTGCAAAGGCCGGTCCCAAAAGGGAGTGATGCCTAAGGCCGTACTTACTTCAGAGAAGCAGGACATACCCTATAATCCAGCAGGAACGCAGGAGGTCCACCTAGTGAAAGGGGAACATGCACAGGGTTATCCTAGCATTAAGTGAGTGTGCAATAATACACCCAACACTGAACTTAGCGAGAGTGCAACTACTCTGCCAATGAAGGGGGACATGTACAAGTCCAGCACAGCCATACAAGGACAGCCGTGAATCTCATGAGCGTGCCAAATTCTGCCCATGGAATGAGGGCAGCACCGTATCCAATGGGAGTGCAAGCGTTCCACCCATGTTAGAGGGCCATGCTCATGGCCAGCAACGTATCCGGTGAGAGTGTAGCATGCCGCCCAGAAAAAGGGGGGGGGTAATGCACATGGCCAGCATCTCATCCAGGGAGAGTGCGAGCACCCTGTCATGTATGGGAGTCATACACATGGCCAGCAACGTACTGGCGAGAGACAAACACAGTCAGTGAGAATGTGTGTATGTCACCTGAGGAAGGAAGGCATGCCCATGGCTGGCAGCTAATCCAGCGAGAGTGCGTACACCGCACACGGAAGAGGGGTCATGCATATGGCCGACAGCGGATCCAGCGAGAGTGCAGCGTTCCGCCTATGGAAGGGGGTCATGCACATGGCCAGCACCGTATCTGGTGAAGGTGCAGTATTCCGCCTAAAAGGGGGTCATGCACATGGCCAGCCGGCAGCCAGGGAGAGTGCGGTATCCCGCCTAGGAGGGGGGGGATGCACATGGCAGACACCATAACTGGAGAGATGATGAATTCTGCCTACGGAAGGGCCGCATGCACTTGGCCAGCGCCGTATCCTGGAAGAGGGCAAAAAAAACGCCTAAAAGGGGAAATGCCCTAGCAGCGACGCAGGCTGGGAGCCAACACCATGCCGCCTGTGGAAAGAGGGCATGCAGACATGCAGCACTACTGAGATGAGGCTGCAGCATCCTGCGCAGCCCAACAAGAAATCCGTGATTATTCATTATTATTATTATATATTTTTTTTTTTTAAAACACAGCCTCTCTGAGGCTAAAGGGGGCCACCATATAGGGGCACAGATTGTCAAGAAAAAAGGGGGGCCAACCATACAGGCCCATTGGGAGCCGGCCTGTACCCAAAGGGTTAACAGGGATCCGGCCTGGAGGGCGGCGCTGCGATCCCCTGGGGGCGGAGGAACCTCACGGCGGGAAGAATTCGCGCCTGGAGAAGTTCCCGCCCCCTCCACCAGATGCCGGAATTTTGCGGCCTAGCAGGCCGTGAAGCCGGGGTCTAAATTTGCGGCGCCCGGCCCGTTATGTACCGCCGGGACCTGAGGCGGAGTGGCACATCAAACCGGCCGCGGGTGCCCACATCAAACCGGCCGGGGCCTGCTGGAGCCTAGAAGTCAAGCACAAAGCCGGCCGCGGGAGCCCACCCCGCCGGCCGGAAGAGTCAGGGGCCCGGAATGGCGGCCTAGCAGGCCGCGGAGCCTGGGCTAAGATTTTTGCGGCGCCCGGCCGCACCGGAATATCAATGCCGGCCGGAGGCGAGGGGGCCCGGAATGGCGGCCTAGCAGGCCGCGGAGCCTGGGCTAAGATTTTTGCGGCGCCCGGCCGCACCGGAATACCAATGCCGGCGGCGAGGCCTTACTCCACTGCCGTCAGGAGTGGGCCCCAGGCCCTGAGATCAGCACTCAGCGAGCAACACTCCGGTAAGGAGATGGGGGGGAACCCAGAGACCGGGTGCCTGTGCTGATAGAGAAGGCAGGCGACGGGCAGAAACTATGTCGCAGCTTCTGCAGCTAGCTGTGGAGACAGCCACTGGCTGCATGTCCTATGGGAGCCAGGCAGGGGGGGTAAGGCAGAAGTAGATTGCCGCTCTGCGGCACCCCAGGGGCCAGCGTAGATCCAGCAGGGGACCAGAGGCCCAGTATGGGGGGTCAGGCACGCAGGAGACCAGGGTGGGGGGGGGGGTGGGGGACGTAGGGCTGGAGAAGCCAATCTCTCACCATAGCCGTCTTCACCCTCGGTCCATTCCAGCAGGGTCGCCCCTTCAGCTACTGGCACCGTAGTGGCAGGACGCTGGAAGAGGGACTTGGCGTGCGGGCGACCCTTGCGCTGGCGGGATGTAGGGGAGCTGGGCTGCCCTGATCCACCTTGCCTTCTGTGGGGGAGGCAGCAGTGCAGGAGACCGGCACTGGCGCAGCTCAACCCCGGGGGAAACAGAGAGGTCTAGTGCGTCTCTGTTGTCCCTGATGGTCTGGAACAAAAAGAAAAGAAAAAAGTAAAAATCAAAAATTTAAACAAAGGAGAAAACAGCCCTGCAGAGCAGGGAGTGTCTTGCCTCCTTGGACACTAAGCAAAAAACTGGCAGTCTCTCTCTCCAGGCTGAGGGTATAGCTGTGGAGGAGGGGCTTAACAGTTTTCACTTAGTGTCACGCCTCCTATGGAGATGAGCTATACCAAGGTCTTCTGTGTCCCCCCAAGGAAACTGGGCGAGAAATTGGGGTTTTTGAAAACTTCTGAAAAACTTCAAGATTTGCTTCTAAACTTTTAAGCCTTGTAACATCCCCAAAAAATAAAATATCATTCCCAAAATGATCCAAACATGAAGTAGACATATGGGGAAAGTAAAGTAATAACTATTTTTGGAGGTATTACTATGTATTACAGAAGTAAAGAAATGGAAACTTGGAAATTTGCAATTTTTTTTAATTCTTTGGTAAATTTGGTATTTTTTTATAAATAAAATTATATTTTTTTTACTCCATTTTACCAGTGTTATGAAGTACAATATGTGATGAAAAAACAATCTCAGAATGGCCTGGATAAGTCAAAGCGTTTTAAAGTTATCAGCACTTAAAGTGACACTGGTCAGATTCGCAAAAAATGGCCAAGTCCTTAAGGTGAAATAGAGTCCTTAAGGGGGTTAATGAAATGAAAGAAAGTAGACAAGAAATGTTGGTCCTATAGATGGTGGAATCTTAGACAGGCTGTCTAGACCTGCACTAGATCTATCACAGGGGGTCAGGATGGATGATAAATGTGGTGTAGGGATAAAAACTTTTGTCTAGTTCCATACCAACTATTGGTTGGCTTACTTTGAGAACAAAATTTATGCCAGAAATGTGGCACAATCTTGGCGCTAAGGCTACTTTCACACGAGCGTTCGAGTGTCCGCTCCGTTTGAAGGGGCTCACGAGCGGCCCCGAACGCATCCGTCTGGCCCTAATGCATTCTCAGTGGAGGCGGATCCACTGAGAATGCATCCGCCTGCCAGCGCTCAGCCTCCGCTCCGCTAGCGGACACCTGAACGCTGCTTGCAGCGTTCGGGTGTCCGCCTGGCCGTGCGGAGGCGAGCGGATCCGTCCAGACTTA
The DNA here is from genome assembly GCF_905171765.1 of Bufo bufo. NCBI lineage: Eukaryota > Metazoa > Chordata > Amphibia > Anura > Bufonidae > Bufo > Bufo bufo. Next base: position 97,231,496 of record NC_053396.1, read on the forward strand.
TAATGGAAGTCAATGGGGACGGATCCGCTTGAAGATGAAACCATATGGCTCAATCTTCAAGCGGATCCGTTCCCCATTGACTTTCAATGTAAAGTCTGGACGGATCCGCTCAGGCTACTTTCTGACTTAGTAAATTTTCTAAGTAATAATGCAGACGGATCCATTCTGAACGGATGCAAACGTCTGCATTATCGGAGCGGATCCGTCTGATGAAACAGACGGATCCGCTCCGAACGCTCGTGTGAAAGTAGCCCAAACGGCACAACTTCCTCCACACCCATTTTTTTTTTTTTAGCAAAGCTCCACTCTTCTTGACAAGCCATGACCCATTTCCAGCAAGTCAGAAAAACGAGATTTTTGAGTAACTTACCAGTAAAATCTCTTTCTCGCTCTTCCTTGGGGGACACAGGAGACCTTGGGTATAGCTCAGCTCCCTAGGAGGCGTGACACTAAGTGAAAGCTGTAAGCCCCTCCTCCAGCAGCTATACCCTCAGCCTGGAGAAGAGACTGCCAGTTTTTGCTTAGTGTCCAAGGAGGCAAGAGACACTCCCTGCTCCGCAGGGCTGTTTCTCCTTGTTTAAATTTTGATTTTTACTTTTTTATTTTCTTTTTGTTCCAGATCATCAGGGACAACAGAGACGCACTAGACCTCTCTGTTCTCCCGGGGTTGAGCTGCGCCAGTGCCGGTCACGCGCACTGCTGCCTCCCCCACAGAAGGCAAGGTGGACCAGGGCAGCCCAGCTCCCCTGCATCCCGCCAGTGTAAGGAAACTGGCAGTCTCTCTCTCCAGGCTGAGGGTATAGCTGTGGAGGAGGGGCTTAACAGTTTTCACTTAGTTTCACGCCTCCTAGGGAGTTGAGCTATACCCAAGGTTTCCTGTGTCCCCCAAGGAATTGGGTGAGAAAAGTGTACAAACACTAGTTACACCAATTTTCTTTTGCCAGATTCTAGGCTAAGACACATTAGCAAAATAGTCTAACGTTCTCTTTTAAATTTGGCTATTCATTTGGAGTCTGTCATCAGCATTCGACTTTTTTAACCCTTCCCATAGCTCCCTAGCATGCTGACATTTAATAAAAAAGTTACCTCTGGCATCAATCTTGGACTTATAGAACCATCAAAAATGATCTTTATAACTTATGCAAATGAGGTCTCGCAAGTGCCCAGGGGCGGCGTTACACTCGTAGGTGCCCTGCTTGGTCAGCCTTCTCATTGCGTCCCCCCGCCCCTTCCTACCCTCCGCCCGCCCATCCTTTCCCTCTGACCGCCTTTCTACTAACTTGTTATTCCGCCGAGATCCCGCGCCTGCGCAGTCAGGCCGGCGCATGCGCACTGCGATGCCCATTCCTTGTACGGCATCACAGTAACTATTGCACATGTGCCGGCTAACGGCGCGAAGCTGGCGCATGCGCAATAGTTACTGTGATGCCGTACAAGGAATGGGCATCGCAGTGCGCATGCGCCAGCCTGACTGCGCAGGATCTCGGCGGAATATCAAGTTAGTAGAAAGGCGGTCAGAGGGAAAGGATGGGCGGGCGGAGGCAATGAAAAGGCTGAGTAAGCAGGGTACCTACGAGTGTAACGCCGCCCCCTGGGCACTTGCGAGACCTCATTTGCATAAGTTATAAAGATCATTTTTGATGGTTCTATAAGTCTAGGATTGATGCCAGAGGTAACGTTTTTATTAAATGTAAGCATGCTAGGGAGCTATGGGAAGGGTTAAAAAAGTCAAATGCTGATGACAGACTCCCTTTAAAACCTTTTTGGGGGCTGTCATGATGAAGGCACTTGCCTAAACCCAGATCTCTCAGTTCTGCACTGACAGAATTGAACCGACAAATATCTTGGTGAATCGATGTGAACCACCAGCCTGTGCCTACGATCTCCAGCTGTTCACATACCTTTCTTACTGTGAAGCAGGCTTTCGGGCCCTTTCTGCGTGTCCAGGTTGGGCTGGTTTTGTTGGTTATAGAAACGTAACAGACACTGTTGATTGCAGAAATGTTTTATTTCTCCACGCCAATGAATAGTTTCCAGCAATTTCCCCTGGCGTTTGCAGGCATGACATCTCGCTGCCTGTAGATAAAGCGTCACAAATTGTCATTTTATGACTACTAAAGACTTAATTGGTCTTTATCTTCTCAAAGATCGATGAAGCGACTCACTGATGCCCAAGTGCCACCAGCTATACATAAGAATTAGTGCTAGTCTCATACGCAGTATACAAATGCTGCTTACCTTGAAATACCATAGTAGATACTTGCTCTTGCATTCTTCACTGCAAAAATCCCACGTGCTACCATCCAGCTCCTCAGTGACCGCTCGCTGACAGGTTTGGGAACAGTAAGTACAAGTTATACAACACAGGCCTAGGTTCTTGGTAAAGTCCTGTTTGTATAGCAGCACACAACCTGTACAAGACAGAAAAGAGAAAGAACACCAGGAGTTGTCATGTAGTAGCCAAACTTGTCAGACACACTCCTATACTTACTAACGGTTGGTGAAATGCAGATCATTTACCACAGAAAAAGGACTGGCTGACAAGGGCGTAAAAGCACCAAAAAGTACTTGGAAATTACCAAGAGCCAACTTTAAATAAAGTAAAAAATATAACTATAGAAACTCCCCCCTTGACTTATGGATTCTCATAGGGTGAACTGGCTAACCCACTGCCAAATTGATGCCACACATTTTATATTAATGCTGGTAGTGTGGAATAAATCATTTATAACCGATATGCTGTTGAGATGGTTTTGAACTATAGATTTTTAGGTGGAGGTGTGCCTATCAATATTGCTTACATTTAAATAAAGGCCATAAATGTAAAAAACAATATATTCCTTACAGGAGAAGAGAGAAACTCCAGAGCCAGATATGATAAATGAAAATCCAGGGGGATACACAGATCTCAAAGCGCCCCACAGCAAAACCTAGTATGGGCCCCCCTTCTGCACCCACTTTTTCTTATTTTATTTTTTACAGGTGAGACAACCACTACCAAGTAACGCAAAGTGAAAATTTTACTTTATCAAGCAGAAGACATTTTAATTAAAAATAAATTGTAAAAGTCACCCTCCACCTCACCCACTTTATCCAAATTCTATGTAAGAAAAAGTGGAACCAGTGCTTTATAAATATAACCCATTCTGAACACCATATTTATCAATGTATTTACACCACACAACAGGTATGTGTGCGATATATACACATATACATACAAATACACACACTGATAAATCTACTTCTCTTCTATTACAAAGACAGCTGCCTGCAGCCACCACTAGGGGGAGCTCAGTGCATAAGAACTGAGTGCATTTACTGGAAAGGAAGATAAAATAATGTCTTTGCATAGAACTCCCCCTGGTGATGGCTGCATGAAAATGCAGCTTTTTTTCTGACAGGGAAAGTAGTGCCGTGTCTGGCCCCACCTCCCTCCCACAGCAGTTGTGTGGTCAGCCTCCACGGAAGGTACGCCACTTAGAAAATCTATACCCTCAGCTTTCTTCTAACTGATCACAGCTGCACATAGATTCCTCCAGGGACATCTATTCATCATGGACATTTGGAAGAACCTAAATAAATATCCACCTTTATCTTTGCCTACAGACAATAAATGCGGCTTAACATGAAGAGTGGTAGTCTTGCATCAGAAATAATGGTTGCCCTCTGCAAATGGAGCCATCTGCCATGATGAGATTCCCCAGCAAACCATTAACACTGTGCCAGGTTCTCTTTTTTTTGGTGGGGTGGGGGGTTATTTGGCGTTAGTGGAGAAAATTGCAATAATTTTCAACTAATGCAAAATACTTATAAACCAGATATTTATTTTCGGCCATTTTAAATGAGGTATTCAGGTTCACAAGTAACAAATGCTAGATCAGTAGAGGCCTGACCACTGGGCCCCCATCAAACAACGCTTGGCTCTTTCAGTAACTGCCTTCCATGCTGGTCAGGCCCCATTTTTTGGCCTATCCAGTATATAGCTTATAATAACTAGAAGTAACACCCTATTGGGGTGCACACACAGACACCAAGTGGTTTACTTACCCTCACTACAAAAATTCTTCTCCACACCTGAAAAACGGATCTTTTCATGTAGGATTTTTTCCTGCTTACAATACTCGCACTGTGACACCACTCCATGGAGGCGCTTGTAGTCCTCACAGCAATCCTTACAACAGAACTGATACACATGGTCCTGTAAAGAGAGCGGCACATTAATCAGAATCTGGGAATACTCTGCCAAGCCTCGTACGTTCGTCGGGTGTCAAGACCTTACCTGCCAATCCAAGATCTCCGGTTTGCCGGTAAACATGTTGTGACAGTAATGACAATTCAGATGGATGCCACCCTCAGGACTGGTACGCTGAAAGACACGGGATCACCAAACTTAAATCCTTTCATAAATGGATTTGATGATTATAATTATTATTTTTTTTTTTTTAACTGTCCACTGAAACTTTACAAAGAATATTTCGATTGACAACATCTAAACTACCAGTAAAAAGCATAAAACAGGAATCACTACTCTGGCCTTAAACTACAGCAGATAGCCATAATACATGAATACATAAATAGTAATAAGACATTTGTTTCTTTCCCTATTGACCTCTCTTTCCAGTAGAGTATGAGGTCGTTCACTTACATATAGCTGAAAGATGAATCTGTATGGGAAATAATGCCCCAATATTAAAGCGGAACTACATATGAATTGGAAAAACAAAAAAACTAAAAGGGATCCTCAGCCCCAGGCTGAAATCAGCATATACAATCCAGGTTGCGGCAACAATGCGAGGATCAACCTATAAAAAAAAAAATCACGAGTACCAGCTCCCATTCTATTGGTTCACAGAATTGATCTCATTTATAGTCATTTTTTATACAGATTTCACATTTTTTGTGACACATTATGCAGCATATTGCTGCTTGCAATCATTACACTTGAGCATATCATAGTGCTCAAAATGTCTATATATATTTTTCTGCTTCACTCATTTCATTTATTCACTATAATATGAATTACACGCATATGCATTTATTTATAAGTTATTTATGATGAATTAATTTGCTAATATGCAATTAATTATTTGCTTGTCACTTTATTCCATTTATTCACGTTATCATTTGTGCATTGGTTTTTCAGCTTTTCACCATCAATCACTACCTAATTAACTTCACATTAGCACATTATTAATATCAGTATTTTTAATATATACAATGGGTAATGGATATATACAATGGGTAATGGATAATGAAGGAGCTGTGATGATGGCGATATGTTTGTACACTGACCGCCAGCAGAGGGGGTGTTTCTTTCCTTGTAGTGGTGTCCTGATTTGTTTCCCTTCTCCCCTGGATGTGTGCGCGCGGTGCGTGGCCCCTCCCGCCCGGCGTCTCTACATCAATCCACCAGGTCATGTGACGGTGTCACGTGACGAGGGTGTGGCGATGTGACGCCGGGCTGGGTGGAGGACCGTGCGCTGCGATCCGCTCACAGCGCAGCCAGTTGGCATCCAGGTGATCTAGGGAATGAATTAGCAGGCAAGTGTCCTATTGGGGAGGGGGGTTTATAACCTGTGCTCCACAGTTATGGCGTTACCCCCTGACGAAGGCACGCCGAAACGCACGTTGGGGTAGCGCCATCCTTGCTGGTTGACATACGGCACTTATCTTGGTAGGTCTCCTCATTTCTTTTATGATATCAGGCTATATGGGTAGAAGTTGGTGGTGATTTCTGGATCACCTTTTTGGACCGGTTGTTATTATTCTGTTCACCTGCTGTTTACTATATCTATCCATCTATCTAAATATATAAAAAGCAAAAAAGGGGCCACAGCAGCACAAGACCAGTGAAGGTGGGTGCAGGTAATCCTCACAGCCGCAGGCTCACACGGCTATCGTAAGTATAGCATCAAAGGATGAGGCAGCACTCCAAATAAAGTGAAAGAATGGTGGATCTTTTATTCCCCTTGCAACGTTTCAACCGCTCAATGCGGTCTTTCTCATGCTTGAGAAAGACCGCATTGAGCGGTTGAAACGTTGCAAGGGGAATAAAAGATCCACCATTCTTTCACTTTATTTGGAGTGCTGCCTCATCCTTTGAAAATATATATATAGTGCTATTATATATGACCCACCTTTGTGATATTTATTGACTTATTCTTCACCATATATTAATTTATGACAACATTGTCTGTAGCCTATGTCCCATCAGGATGGTGTTTTTAATGATCATGTCCTTGATATATATATCATGTTTTGCAATTAAGTATTTATGATATTTGATAATAGTACGTAGTCAGCTTCGTTTCTTCTGTAGGTTTTACATATGAATTGGGAAAATAATAAAACAAGGTATCTCTTTAAAAGGGCATCTGTAAAAAGATTTTTACCCATGAAACCGGCTGACCCATTACATGAGCACTTGGCAGCTGAAACATCTGTGTTGGTCCCATGTTAATATGTGCCCGCATTACTGAGAATTTTTTTTTAATATAGGCCAATGAGTCTAAGAGCAATGGGGGCGTTCCCATTACACCTAAAGCCGGAATGGCCAACCTGCGGCCCTCCAGCTGTTGTAAAACTACAACTCCCAACATGCCCTGCTGTAGGCTGATAGCTGTAGGTAGTCTAGGCATGCTGGGAGTTGTAGTTTTGCAACATCCCTGACCTAGAGGCTCAGCTCTCTGCAACTGCTGTTCTGCGGTTAAGAATGCAGCCAACATTTACGATTTGATTTTATCTAATAATCTAGACTATTTGTGTCTAACCGAAACGTGGTTTTTAGAGGGGGTGGATCCTATGTTGGATGAATTGGTCCCCCCTTGTACAAAATTATTCACATAGACAGGGCCACTAGAGGTGGAGGTGTTGCAATGGCCTTTCGTGAGCATCTAATGATGATAGCCCAATTTTCAAAACTTTCGAACACCTAGCTTTTAAATGCCAGAAGAGTCCAGAAGAGGCCTTCTCAATCTATATTGTCTACCACCCCCCAGATTTAAAAACAGGATTTTAAGATGAACTGCTGGAATTAGTCAGAACATCATTGTGGGAGACATAAATTGCTGGGCCGATGAGGTGTCCAACATCAAAACCCAGCAATTATTAACATCCCTTGAGACCATTGGCTTCATGCAGGAAGTAACCTCCCCGGCCCACAGGGGCGGCCACATCCTGGACTGGATTCTGACACCCGGGGTGGAGATACAGGTCCAATCTATACATGATCTGTTGTGGACTGATCACAAAAATATACTTTTTACTCAAACTATCCCCCCTTTAAAAAAAAGCTCCCCATTTTCCAGTGAGAGACAAGACTCTCACCCAACAAAGAAATTTGAAAATTCTTAATTTGGAGGAATTTGGCAATAGCTTTAAGGAGAATCTGAATATAGATTTATTCAGCTCCATAGAATCCACAGAAGCAAAGCTAACAGCTTTTAATGATTGTAAAGAGTCTACACTAAACACCTTAGCACCTATGAAACAAACAGCAACCTCGTCCCTCTAAAAAAAACCCGCCTTGGTTCACTGCTGAATTGAGAGGATAAAAAGACTACCAGAGCCCTTGAAAAGGCCTGGAGAAAAAAAATCCCATAGAAGACACCAAAATTAAATACAAAATAAGTATGAAAAAGTACAGAGACAATATAAAAAATACCAAAAGAAAATACTACTCAAATAAAATAGGCGATGCGGCTAAAAATTCCAGAGAACTTTTCAAAGTGGCTAAAGAACTAGCCAATCCTAGATGTAAGATTGCAACAACGGAGCACTCTTCAACACTGTGCCAGCAAATGGCTGACTACTTTGCTGAAAAAAATCCAGAAACTTAGGGACAAAATCCCAACGTTTCATAGGACGGACGAGACACTTTCTTCTCCACTCTCAACCTTACCCTATTCCCTCACAGAGTTTCAGCCCATCTCTGAGGAGAAAACGATTGAAATCATTGGAGCTCTCAGATCATGAGGAGCCCTCCTCGCCTCTAGACCCATGCCCGGTGGCCGTGGTGAAGTCCGCCATGGTTGCAATGGCACCATACATTCGAGACATTATAAATAGCTCCTTTTCCAGCGGTCAGGTGCCGGCTATTCTGAAGCAGGCAGTGGTAAAACCACTGCCTAAGAAACCGCCGCTACCTGTGACCGATCGGAGTAACCTTAGACAGATTTCGGGACTGCCGTTCGCTGCAAAGATAGACGAGAGGGAGGTTGTTGCACAACTACAAGGATATCTGGAGGCCAATCACATTCTTGACGACTTCCAGTCAGGATTTCGACCTGGAAGGGGTACTGAGACCGCTCTGGTCAATGTCCAGGACGATCTACTGATGGCATTAGACCAGAACGACTCTATAGTCCTAGTCCTTCTGGACCTATCATCCGCTTTTGACACTATTGACCATCAAGTGTTGATGAACCGGTTGAAAGTGGTAGCCGGACTAGATGGAAAGAGATTGGCATGGATGGTCTCATTTCTCCAGGACAGGGTACAACGAGTGAATCTGGGGGTATTCCACTCAGCCGATCTCCCACTGTCCTGTGGAGTAGCACAAGGCTCGGTACTATCTCCAGTCTTTCTCAACATCTATCTGAGACCATTGGCCGACATCATCAGGAGCCACAATCTTCAGTTTCATGTTTATGCGGATGATGCACAACTGTACTTTAGGCTTGCCAAAGGTACAGTTGATCAAGTCGATCTGGCCGGATGTCTCTTGGAGATCTATCACTGGATGAGTGCCAATTATCTAAAGCTTAAGTGGCACCAAAACTGAATGTATTACATTCAGTGACCAGAAAATTACACCCTCAGCACCCCAATGGCCATTGTCTTTTGGACCTGTCCCTGAGACAGCCATCCAGGTCAGGGATTTGGGAGTGGTCTTGGACTCCAGAATAACCCTGGCTCCTCAGATAAATCAGGTGGTTAGAATAACCCTGCCACTACCAGCTGAAACTTCTGAGGAGGATCTTAAAATAAGTCGAATCCCCTCTCAGGAAAGCCTTGGTCGGAGCAGCGATCAGCAGTCAGTTGGACTATTGTAATGCCTTGTACATGGGACTCTCTAAGAAGAACTTGCATAGACTTCAACTTGTGCAGAATGCTGCAGCAAGGCTACTAACGGGTGTTGCCCGCCGAGAGCATATCACTCCCTCTCTTAATGCCTTGCACTGGCTCCCCGTCCAACAACGGGTGATGTTCAAGATTGGATGCTTCATGCATAGGGTATTCCATGGTGTGGGACCCTTGTACCTGCGACGTAAATTCACCAGGTACGCCCCGTTGAGGACATTGAGGTCTAGTAACTCTGCGAACTTTAACAGCGTTAAACCCTACTTTTCAAACAGGAGTTTGATCTTCCTATGTAACACTTATTTGTTTCATATAAATTTTGGGGGTTTTCCTAAATCTTGGTCTATAAATTCACGGTTGGTAATGTCCCTTCTATTTTAAAGATACCATTTCCTCACGTTAATTATTTTGTTCTCTTCACATCCTCTATATCTTGTCCGAACCTTTTGAACCTTTGAGATCCCCCTACCTTCCCTCCATTTTTCTTGATTCTCCCTTTGATAAGTGCTAGGAAATTGGTCTCTGGAATAGGTGCCTTATCCTCTAGGCCTTTGCGGCCCATGGTAAAGTGTCATGCCTTCTTTTTCCTCCCTTGTTGAATCAGCCAGCTAAGTGTATCGAGGCCCTAAGGGTAAGACTGCGTGTACACAAGACTATACATCATCATCAGTCCCTGGGGGTGGGCTTAACTAGAGCCCCCCTGCCAATCAGAGAAGCGCTGTTTGCAAAACTCTACACCCTAAAGAAGCGTCAGAAGATGCAAAGGTGTGCAAAGACAAAAAAGAATGCAAAGATGACCAGGTTGCCGCCTTGCACACCTGAAGGGCAGAAGCCCCGTGATACATCGCTCAAGGAGGCTCCCACTACCCAAGCCGAATGAGCAGTCACCCGAAAAGGCGGGCCCGGTCCTTAATGCGGCACGCTTCAACAATAGCCAAACAAATCCATTTGGAAATGGAAGTCTTTGACGCTACCAGCCCTTGTCTCGGCCCCTCTGGAATAACGAACAGGGAATCCTTCCGCCTGAAAGATGCCGTCTGGGACAAATAGATACACACTGCACGTACCAGATCCAGAGTATGGAGCAACTGTTAGAGGATGAGACGGGTCCGGACAAAATGAAGGAATAATCTCATTTAGATGGAATATCGACACCACCTTTGGCAAGAAGGACTGCATAGGGCGAAGGACCACCATATCCTGATGGAGGATCAGGAAGGGCGACCGACATGGCAGAGCCGCGAGCTCCAACACTCTACGGATAGAAGTAATTGCAACCAAAAAAGCCACCTTATAAAGACAGGAAGCGCAGCAACACCTGCTGCAAAGGCTCAAACGGAGAAGATTGGAGAGCGTTGAGCACTAGATTAAGATCCCAAAGATCCAATGGAGGATGGAAGGGGGGCGCAGCATGCGCCACTCCTTGCAGAAAAGTCCAAACCTCTGAAAGAGAAACTAAATTTCTCTGAAAGAGAATGGAGGGAGCCAACACTTGCCCTCAGAGCTGAGAGACGGCCCCAAGTCCATGACCGAACGCAGGAAATCCAAAAGTTGCGGCAAAGAAAAACTAATGTGAGACAGCTGTCTCCTCTCGCACCAAATAAAGTAGGACTTCCAAGTCCGGTGGTAGATTATAGAAGACGACGGCTTCCTGGCACGAATCTTAGTCTGGACCACTGCATCCGAAAAACCCAGAGCCTTCAGTACGGCTGCTTCAACAGCCATGCCGTTAAATGTAGCGACCCTAAATTCGTGTGGAAGACCGAGAGGACTTGCTGTTGCAGGGGCCGAAGAGGAAGAAGTCAAGGTCCGTTGGTGAGAAGTGCGACTAGGGATCCGTGCCACACCCTGCACGGCCAATCTGGGGCCACGAGAATGATGGGCAATCACTCGGAACTGATCTTCCCGAGAAGCCACGGAATGAGCGGAAGAGGCGGGAACACTTAAGGAAATGTGAACAGACGCCACAGGATCACCAGTGCATCGCATGCCAGAGCCCTGGACCATGCGACGAAGTGCTCGACTTTGTTCTTGAACCGTGAGGCGACGAGATCCACATCCAGCTGAACCCATCTCTCGCAGAGGTCCCAAAAGACCTGCGGGTGAAGAGCTCACTCGATTGAGACGCTCGCGGCTGAGAAAGTCCACGATCCGGTTGTCTACGCCTGGAATCTGAACTGCCGATAGCTCTGGAAACCGTTTCTCCGCCCAGCTGAAAATCAGCGCCGTCTCCTCCATGACTGTCGGGCTCTGGGTGCTGCCCTGGTGACTGATGTATGCCACTGCCGTGGAGTTGTCAGACTGCACCCGCACTGGACAACCCCCGAGATGGTCGGCCCAGTGTTGCAGAGAGCCGAATCACCCTCAACTCCAGAACATTGATTGTAAGGGAGCGCTCTTCGTGTGACCATACCCCCCTGGACCGAGAGATTATGAACATGGGACCAACACAGATGCCAAGCACACATGTAGCAGGTCAGCCAGTGTCATAGGTGCAAATCAGGATGCTTAGAAATCTTGCAGAGGATGGATAAAACAACTATTATTCACATAGACCAGGCATGCTCAATCTGCAGCCCTCCAGATGTTGCAAAACTACAACTCCCATTATGCCCTGCTGTAGGCTGATAGCTGTAGGGTGTTCAGACATGCTGGGAGTTGTATTTTTGGAACAGCTGGAGGGCCGCAGGTTGGGCATGCTTGACAGACCATCCCCACCGAACCAACACTGCTGCTCTCTTGCTCGCCTATAGTGATAGCACTCCATCAACCCAGACGTGAACACCTAAGTAAATCAGTAGACAGCGACTGAATGTAGCGATCATATATGGGTTGTCACAATATCACCACTGCAGGACAGCAACTGAAACTGGCAGCTGTGCAGGAACAAAGGAGATTTTCCAGGAAGAGTAAGGACATGTTCATATGATGAAAAACACAAACACAACATTAGATAAACTAATGTCAGAAATCCAAGTCAGACCGTGTGATTTCTACCAGTCTTGTAGTTTACATGCTGCTAATCCACCAGTCCTATTCAGTGGGGATGATCTGCATGTGAACAAACTGCGGTTTCCCTGCAGAAACCACGCCAAGAATCAACCTGCTCGTCTTTTTTATCCATTTCAGTGTCTGGACAGTTACATTAGGCCTTTTTTTGCTGCAGAAAATATGGCAGAATCCAAGGCAAGAAAAAGCTATGTGAACATATACTAATAATTATTTTATCACATCCCCTGATTTTTGCAAGATTTATAACAGAGCTAGACAACCAATTTAAGCTAAGTGAATTAAATGCAAGTGTTCTAAAATTGTCATCTTGTTGGACACGGTCATAACTGATGCAGGGTGTTGGCTACCATAAGGCTTCACGTAGAGGGGCTATTATACAATGTTAAACTTCCAAAAATCTGGATTTAATACAAATACCTTCAGTGGTCCTACAGAGCTTAAATGGTCACTAGCTTTCCACACACTTCTACTACTGCATACATTAACGGTACAAGAGACCATAAGAAACTTTGAAATATGTCTCAGAGAGCAATGTTTAGTCCTTCTGTTATCAGTTTACTTCACCCCTCCCCCGTGTTCTAAATGTTTTTCTCTTTGAACATTCTCTTGAAGCTGTCCAGGACAGGGCAGTTCACTGAAGTATCAGATTACACACGTCATACAAGTCTATGAAGTGGAGAGGAGTACGCAGGAATTCTGACAGGAACAGCAGGAGGGATGGAAAGACAGTTTCTGTCTCAGCCTAAGTGGTAAACTCAAATCCATGCAAGTCAGTACATCTGTGTAATGTCCCCCATGAGCCTGGGGCTGCTTCTGAATGACTGAGAGTTAGGAAGCAGATTCTTCTCTACTTTCTAAATGAGTGGATAGGAGCTATTCTCCACCCACCAGATCTGGGAGAACTGCAAGCTAGAGAGCCTGCAGAGGGGAAAACTGCTAAAAACGCCAGATACAAGTTCTATAAATGGCCAGAAGTAGTGTTATTCTGCATATACAGCGTACCACTGATAATGCAAACATTGTTGAAAGGACAGGTACTCTAACTTACAGCACCAAGATCTCTATAGTATAGTGCAGTTGTTTTGGTTGAACCGGGAAAAGTATAGTTGAACAACATGCTAATACGAATGAGCCCAAGAAACATTTCTTATATTTCATATCTTAGATATTTTTGTCTTGTATGTATGTAATGGTACCAGTATATTACCACTTCATTCTATTGTGAAAAGGTCATCACAAACATCAGAGGCTGAGTGAATTAAGAGGATCTTGGCTGATGGACCATTTTGTACTATGAAACAGTCTGTAGGCTAGCATCAGCTTATCCAACTCAGCCTCTGAATATATGTGAAGACATTCACTTCTATGGGTCCACAAAAAAAATGCACAGGACACAGAAGTTATCTGTGTTCTGCCCGCATCCGCATGTCCATCCTACAAATTCTAGAACATGCCCTATTCTTGTCCAATTTAAGGACAAGACAAGCCATTTCTCTTAGGCTACTTTCATACTAGCGTCGGGGCTCCGCTTGTGAGCTCCATTTGAAGGGGCTCACAATCGGCCCCGAACGCATCCGTCCAGCTACCAATGCATTCTGAGTGGATGCGGATCCGCTCAGAATGCATCAGTCTGGCAGCGTTCAGCCTCCGCTCAGCAAGCGGTCACCCGAACGCAGCTTGCAGCGTTCGGGTGTCCGCCTGGCCGTGCAGAGGCAAACGGATCCGTCCAGACTTACAATGTAAGTCAATGGGGACGGATCCGTTTGAATTTGACACTATATGGCTCAATTTTTAAACGGATCCGTCCCCCATTGACTTTCAATGTAAAGTCTGGACGGATCCGTCTGAAGCTACTTTCACACTTAGAATTTTTTCTACAATATAATGCAGATGGATCCGTTCCGAACGGATCCCAAGTCTGCATTATATGAGCGGATCCGTCTGGGCAGACCCCAGACGGATCCGCTCTGAACGCTAGTGTGAAAGTAGCCTTAACGGGACTGAGAAAATTGTCTGAAGGTATTCGTATTTTGCAGACCACAAAACAGATACAGTTGTGTGCATGTAGCCTAAACAAAGCTGTAATATACTGGTGACTGCTGTGCTACTTTCTTGACTACAATTTATTTGGAGACCCTATTCAGGGCTCCAAATGGCAACCAAAATGGTCGCCAATGCGACTTAGTCTTGTCGCCATTTGCGACTAGATCCGACGCCGCAGCTCTGCAGTTAAATACAGCAGCGGGGCACAGGAGATGATAGTTCTCTGCCCCGCCGCCGATGTTCTTCTCAGCAGCGCAGTGGAGGAGTCTCTCCCTCCCCCTGTGCTGCTGCCACCAATAAGAAGAGAGACAGTAGGAGGGGAGGGGCTGTGGCCACTGCGCCACCAACGAAGATAACTGACACGTTAATACAAATACAGGAGGCGGGTGCCGTTGTCAAATAGCTGGCACCCGACCTCTATGACAGGGAGCTGCAGTTAAGCCCTCAGGTGCGGTACCTGAGGGGTTAACTGCAGCTGATTGCAGCTCCCTGTCAGAGTTCGGGTGCCAGCTATTTTATTCCGGCACCCGCCTCCTGTATTTGTATTAACAGGTCAGTTCTCTTCATTGGTGGCGCAGTGCGCCCCCCTTCCCCCCAACACCCCAGTATAATAAACATTGGTGGTGCAGTGTGCACCCCCTAACACCCCAGTATAATAAACATTGGTGGCGCAGTGCCAATGAGGGTTAAAAAAAAATATATAATTAACTCACCTCCTCCAATTGATCGCGTAGCGGTCGGTCTCCTTTTCTTTCTTCAGGACCTGTGGTGATGTCACTGAGCTCATCACATGGTCCATTACCATGGTGATGGATCATGTGATGTACCATGTGATGAGCACAGTGACGTCACCACAGGTCCTTTGACAGGTCCTGAAGAAAGAACAGGAGACCGGCAGCTACGCGATGAATTGGAGGAGGTGAGTTCATTTATTTTTATATCCTAAATTGACCACCTATTAAGCATTCTGTATTAAAGAATGCTATTATTTTCCCTTATAACCATGTTATAAAGGGAAAATAATACAGTGAATAGACTTTCATCCTAGCTACCATGTGTGAAAATCACACCGCATCCGCATTTGCGGATGCTTGCGATTTTCACGCAGCCCCATTCACTTCTATGGGGCCTGCATTGCGTGAAAAATGCACAATAGAGAGCATTCTGCGATATTCACGCAACGCACAAGTGATGCGTGAAAATCACTGCTCATGTGCACAGCACCATAGAAATGAATGGGTCCGGATTCAGTGCGGGTGCAATGCGTTCACCTCACGCATTGCACATGCGCAGAAATCTCGCCCATGTGAAACGGGCCTAAGGGTGAATAGGACAAGGGTTCCAGCCCCTAAGAGGGTAATAGTAAGTATAAAAAAAAACAAAAAAAAAAATACTAAGGCTACTTTCACACTGGCGGCAGTGTGATCCGGCAAGCAGTTCAGTCATCGGAACTGCCTGCTGGATCCGCCGATCTGGATGTGACTGAAAGAATTTGTGAGACGCATCCGGATGCGGATCCATCTCACAAATGCATTGTAAGGATGGATTCCGGTATTCTGAATGCCGGATCTGGCACTAATACATTCCTAATGGGAAAAATGCTGGATCCGGCATTTAGGCAAGTCTTCAGTTTTTTTTCGCCGGAGATAAAACCGTAGTATGCTACGGTTTTATCTTTTGCCTGATCAGTCAAAATGACTGAACTGAAGACATCCTGAACGGATTACTCTCCATTCAGAATGCATGGGGATATGCCTGATCAGTTCTTTTCCGGTATAGAACCCCTGTGACGGAACTCTATGCCAGAAATGAAAACCGCTAGTGTGAAAGTACCCTAAAATATTAAGTTTAAATCCCCCCCCTTTCCAAATTTTACATATAAAATATATAAACAATAAATAAAACATATTACATAGCTCTGCATCCTAACAGTCCAAACTATTAAATTATTTAAAAAATATCTCCTATGCGGTGGGCGCAGTAACAGAAATAAAAAACCATGCGATTCGCCATTTTTTAGTCACCCCAAAAAATAGGATAGGACTGTTCTATTATGGGCCGAATGTTTCATAAAATGCGAAATGCACGTGGCTTTTTTTTTTGCGTGGTATTGAGTATCGCAACACTTTTTTATGGTGACGAAAGCGAATCAAAATTTTGTTAATCCGCGTTGTCATGATACCAACATTTTTATTCGGTTTCGATTTGGCGACTAAAAATTTAATTTGGCCCCTAAATTTTTCAGTTCAGGAGCCAATGGCTACTAGGTATTTTTTTTTAGTCTGGAGCATTGCTATTGCTGGTAGCATAGATCACCAGCAGGGTATAAAACTTGTTTCGCATCCTGCATTCCCCATGAAGCCAGCATTTCACTATGTATCTGGTAGATCATATTACATCTCTACAAAAAGCTAAAGACCAAATGTTCAGTACCTGAAAGGTGGTCCAGCAGCTGGGACTGCAGAACTGGTAAAGAACACGTTCTGTTTTGTTGTAATAAGCTGGTTCTGATAGACTGCGCCTACACAGGCTACAAGGTCGAGCAGGGCCTGTGGAAACAAAAGACTTTGGTTTAAAATCACAAAACATTTTTGAAACTGAATTATACTGATCTTGTGCTGCTTGTATTCGCTGCAGTCTGTAGTTTTAGGATGCAAGAGATAATTACATCTTGATATATTTTACCATTTCTGCCATTGTTAGTCTGGTAATGCTACGGTGGCAACTCCAGGGAAAGCACTAATGTATCAACAATCAGCAAAAAAAGTTGATGCTGAGCATATGATGAATATTTCCATCAGTCTGATCTTCACACTGGTTTGCTCCTCACTAGCCAAAGAGCATCACTGCTGTCCAACAATAGCTGTGCACTAAGCAGTGATGCCTACTGTAAATCAGCAAAGAGTGAACCTCGTCCAGTGTAAGCATCAATTCTTACTGCTTATCTGTACTTGCAGGCACTGCATCAAGAGAATAGGTTATGTGATGGCCACACAGGTGCCAGCCCTTACCCTGTGTAGCCATCTGCTGCTAATCAAATGCCCTTGATTAATTCATTATCAGCAAGTGTGACCACGGCTATAAAAGCAAATGTTTTGGCAGTCTGCTGGTCTGGAGCATTCAGGCGCGTGTTTGCACAATGCCAAAGAGTAGAGACATCAGCAATGATCTTAGAGAAGCTGCACATCCATCTTGGAAAGGTTATAAGGCCATTTCCAAACAATTTGAAATCCATCATTCTACAGGAGAAAACATTCAAGACAGTTGACAGTCTTCCGTGGAGAGGACATCCCAGCAAATTCACTCCAAGGTCAGACCATGCAACGCTCAGAGAAACTGCTAAAAACCGGAGAATTACATCTAAGACCCCGCAGGCTACAGCATGTTAAAAATGTAAACGTTCATGACTGTACAAGTAGAAAAAAGACTGAATATGGCTGGTTTGCGAGTGTTGCCAGGAGAAAGCTTCTTCTTTCTAAGGCTACTTTCACACTTGCGTTCGGTGCGGATCAGTCTGGTGTCTGCACAGACGGATCCGCTCCTATAATGCAAACGATGGGATCCGTTCAGAACGGATCCGTCTGCATAACTGGATTTTACAGATCTGATTTTTCACTTCGTGAAAACTCAGATCCGACAGTATATTCTAACACAGAGGCGTTCCCATGGTGCTGGGAACGCTTCAAGTTAGAATATACTAAAAGAACTGTGTACATAACTGCCCCCTGCTGCCTGGCAGCACCCGATCTCTTACAGGGGGCTGTGATCTGCACAATTATTGTGCGAATCATAGCCCCCTGTAAGAGATTGGGTGCTGCCAGGCAGGAGGGGGCAGACCCCCTCCCTCCATATTCATTGGTGGCCAGTGCGGCCCTCCTCCCTCCCCAGTATTAAATGTGACCACAGTGCAGCCCCCCTCCCTCTATATTCACTGGTGGCCAGTGCGGATTCCCATTATTGGTGGCAGCGGAGAGTTCCGATCGGAGTCCCAGTTTAATCGCTGGGGCTCCGATCGGTTACCATGGCAGCCAAGATGCTATTGCAGTCTTGGCTGCCATGGTTACTTAGCAATAAATAGAAGCATTATACTTACCCTTGATGTCTGTGACCGGCCGGGAGCTCCTCCTACTGGTAAGTGAAAGGTCTGTGCGGCGCATTGCCTATAGCACAGACCTGTCACTTGCCAGTAGGAGGAGCGCCCAGCCGGTCACAGACATCGCAGCTCGCAGGTAAGTATAATGCTTCTATTTATTGCCAAGTAACCATGGCAGCCAAGACTGCAATAGCGTCTTGGCTGCCATGGTAACCGATCAGAGCCCCAGCGATTAAACTGGGTCTCCGATCGGAACTCTCCGCTGCCACCAATGATGGGGGGTGATTTTAATTGGGGGGTGGGGGAAGAGGGGAGGCCACACTGGTCACCAATGAATATAGAGAGAGGGGGGCCGCACTGGTCATATTTAATACTGGGGAGGGAGGGAGGGGGGGGGGCCGCACTGACCACCAATGAGTATCCGATGGTATATTCTAACAGAGGCGTTCCCATGGTGATGGGGAAGCTTCAAGTTAAAATATACCATCGGATTGGAGAAAACTCCGATCTGATGGTATATTAATAGGGGACTCCTGACTTTACATTGAAAGTCAATGGGGGACGGATCAGTTTGCAATTGCACCATATAGTGTCAACGTCAAACGGATCCGTCCCCATTGACTTGCATTGTAAGTCTGGACGGATCCGTTTGGCTCCGCACGGCCAGGCGGACATCAAAACGCTGCAAGCTGCGTTCGGGTGTCCGCCTGCTGAGCGGAGGCCAAACGGTGCCAAACTGATGCATTCTGAGCGGATCCGCATCCACTCAGAATGCATTGGGGCTGTACGGATCCGTTCGGGGCTGCTTGTGAGAGCCTTCAAACGGAGCTCACAAGCTGAACCTCGAACGCAAGTGTGAAAGTAGCCTAAAAAGAACACGGCAGAACAAAATTACATTGGACCAAACCAAAGGGACTCAATAGGGGACATTTTTTGAACTGGTACAAAGGAGCCCATAGCAACCAAATAGCAACCAAATCAGATTCTACCTTTCATTTTCCAAAGCAGCTCTGAAAAATGAAAGGTGGCATCTGAGTGGTTGCTATTGGCAACTAAGCCAGTTTTCCTTCACACCAGTTTTGATATGTCTACCCCAATATTCTTTGGACAGATGAGACCAAAGTAGAGATGTTTGGCCATAATGCACAACTGCACGTTTGGTGAAAACCAAACAGCATGTCAGCAAACACAAACACCTCCTTAACGGTGGTGAAGGGCTGATGATTTGGGCTTGTTTTGTAGCCACAGGACCTGGGTATCCTCTGTACACCAATGTAGTCAAATGTGACACCATCTATCCAACAGCTAAAACTTGGCCAAAATGGGTCAATCAACAGGACAATGATCCCAAGCACACCAGCAAATCTACAACAGAATGGCTGACAAAGAAAAGAATCAAGATGTTACCGCGGCCTACTCAAAGTTCAGAGCTCAACCCAATTGAAATATGGTACCTTAAGGGGAATACCCCCAGGATATGAGATCAGCGGGGGTTGTACTTCTGGGACCCCCGCAGACTAGCTGTACAAAGATGCAGCTGTGCTCCGGTAGAGCTTAGGCCTCACCCTAGGCCATGTGTGGTCACATCAAAACTGATTGAACCCGCATGGAAAAAAACTGAAACACTGAAGGCAATTGCAGACAAAACTGACTGAACTTGAAAACGGTGTGAGTTTCACTGAACGCACCCTGAGCCAATCCGTATCATTCATGTGAAAAGGGCATAAGCTGTTCATAAATGAATGCCCTCACACCTCAATAACCTGAAGTAACTTTGTACAGAGACGCAGGTCAAAATTCCTCCAGAACGATGTGAAAGACTGATAGTCCTACAGAAAACTAATATTTCTAGTTATTGCTGCTGAAGGTGTTTCTACAAACTTCAGTTTTGTTAAAGAGGACCTGTCGCCGCTCCTGACATGCCCGTTTTAATAGCTTCATGCATTCCCCATGTAATAACAATTCTGGAGCATCTATTCTTATGGCTCTATGTTGTGCCATTCCTTTATTATCTCTACTAGAAGTTATGAATGAATTGCTAGCAGTCTGCAGTAAGGGTACAGAGGGAGGTAACAAGTTTGTGGTGTCCCTGCACAGTCTGACAATGTCAGCACTGATTGGATAGTTTAGTCTGTGCAGATACACCCCCCCCCCCCCCCTTGTTACCTCCCCTCTGTACCCTTACTGCAGACTGCTAGCAATTCATTCATAACTTCTAGCAGGATTAATCAAGGAATGACAACATAGAGCCATAAGAATAGATGTTCCAGAATTATTACATGGGGAATGCATGAAGCCATTAAAAACAGGCATGTCAGGAGCGGTGAAAGGTCATATTTAAAAGTTGTAATTTGTCATGTGATGTTCTCCAGGAGGTTACGTTCACCCACTTTTATCGGATATGTAAAACCACTAAATTCAAAGAGCGTGTACTGTGATTTCTACTTGATAGAACATAACATAACTGCCTCTCACCTGGTATTCCAGACTGCTTGACTTTATACGAGGTAATGCAGCAAATAGAGCAGAAGAGACCCACACGGCCAGTCTTGTCCACATTAGACAGCATTTCAAAGTTTTTACAAAGGGTTTTGCAATAGATACATGGATAAACTTTTGTGTTTTTCTGTGAAAGAGAAATAGTGGCTTTATCACACACAATCAGAACATCGCAATAGGCAACATGGTAACTCAGCACTGGAGACAACTGTGTTGATCCATTTGATATACAAGTTTGGGAGAGCTTTTCCCCTTGCCTATTATACATGCCTTTACTTTTCTTAGCTATGCATATTTTTCTCAACAATTTTCAAGGCAGATTTAAAAATGGCTAACAGACAACAAAAGTTGCTCCTGGTATATTAGGAGTGATTAACCATATACCATGACTATAAAAGTGGGCATGGTATGGTGAAGCATGTAACCACTGATGGAGTAAGTTAATACTCCGAAACGCGTTTGGTTTAGGTTACATCTGCAGACCTAAAAGACCCAAGTTGCTGATCCATGGATAAAGTCTAAAAAGATATTTCGTCTAATTAGGAGACTAGCGCGGTGTTAAAAAAAAAAAAAAAAAAAAATCGCACAATCCTCCTCCCAGTACTTCACCAACAAAGAGCGGGACTGAAGGAGAGAAGCCGGCACACAAGACACCAGGCTCTGAAATCTGAGCCACGTGGTACGCCATGCACGAATCTCTAGGATCCCAGGCTGTACGATCGGGAGAGAAGGCATCGCACCTAGCGCCGTCTGCAAGGACGAGGTAATACATTTCCTATTACTTACGGCAACAATGTAGCGGTAGATTGATACTTTGTTCTAACACTAACATCTAACCAAGAAGCAATATCTTATAGAATTACACTGTTGCACAATCAATACAGTGTACTAGGCTAAACCATTGACTGGACATAAGTGACACTAACGATTATATTGTTGCATAAGCATTAATACAGTGCACTTGTCTTAATCCTTGTGGTCATCAAGTTTGACTAATCTCTGTGGACTTTTGACGTTGATCACCATTTCTAAACGCGGCATGTTGTTTTAATTGCGCAAGTGGATTAAAGAGAAATGAATGTTCACGTAACATGTATAAACTACTCTACACAGGAATTAGGAAATGCTGTACACCACAGTGGTTGTGTGGCCGACGGGCAACTAGTCATTTGATCTATTTTAGTCACATGAATCAGCTTTGATGGATACTGCTTTGTGAATACTAGTTGTTCAATAAATGTTTTATGGTCTAATATCTGAGTGGTCTCAAATGTTGAGTGCCTATCGTAACTATATTGTTCTAAATTAAAAAACTTTTTTTTGACAGGGTTAGTCAATAACGATAAGAGCACTGAATCCATATCAATAGACGGATGAGCCTCTATAACAATATACATTTAAAAAATATATATAAAAACCTTTAGAAAAAAAAAAATCAACATTTTTTTTGCATCGCTATAGTCTGACAGCCACAACTTTTTATATTTCGGTCTACAGAGCTGTATAAGGGCTTGTTTGTAGCGTAATGAACTAATTTTTTTTTTATACCATTTTTGTAGTATATACAAAACGTTTTGATCACAGTTAATCAATTTTTTGGGAGGACAAAAATTTGTTTTTAATTTTTTTCTGTTACGGCATTCACCGCACAGGATTTTTTGGGATATTTTTATAGTTCAAACACTTTAAGACGCGGCCATACCCAATATGTTTATTTTTTTTATTGTTTATGTATTTTTATATGTAAAATTGGGGGGGAATTTGGCGCGACACAAACATTTAATATATTGGTCTATTTTCCCTTTTTTTTTTTTTTTTTTTTTTTACTATTAGCCCCCATAGGGGTCTATACATGGGATCTTTTGATCCCCTCTCCTATTCACTCCAATAGAGATCTATTAGGGTGAATAGGATTTCTACTCCCTCCATTCTGAGCTGTGCCTCGTGCATAGCTCAGCATAGAGAATGCAATGGCAGGCCTGGATCGCTTCAGAAGCATCCTGGCTGCCATGGCAACCGATCGGAGCCTCGCAATTTCACTCAGGTGCCACAATCAGCATGGATCACGGCACCTGAGGGATTAAATGATGGGGGCAGCACACAGTGTATGGAGCAGGCTTTGTGGGTTAAGGGGCTATCCAACAGAAGAACCTCCCTCACCATACCTGGTCCCCGATGCTGGTTTCCATCTGGTTCGCTCCACAGCTGTCTTCATCTCTCCTGCCTATAGAAAACAACATCCTAGGGGGTGCTTAGGAGGGGCTTGCAGCCAATAACAGCTGCACAAACACCCCCCACCCTCCGACGAATATTGTTTTCTGCAGGCCGGGGAGATGCAAAGACAGCTGTGGTTTGAACCGGAAGGAAACCGGCGTCAGGAACCAGGTGCATGTGCTCAGTATCGCGGGTCCGGGCATTTGGGGGGGGAAGAATGGTTGTTCAGTGTTCGATAATCCCTTTAACTTATCTCCTATACACAGGACATGGGATAAGCATCACATAAGAGAGGGTCCAACTGCTGGGCTGCTCATCAATCACATGAATGGGGCAGCAGGTTGTGCATAACTACTGCAACTTCATTCATTCCCTATGGGACTGCCAGAGTAGAGCTCTTGCTGTCTTATCGCCATCAGTCTCACAAGCCGTACCAGATTTCTTCTTACATGTTATTCCACGTCTTCACTTACCTTCTTGTAGTTGTTTAAACAGGCTGCATTACAGAACCGCTTCTGCTGACCTTCATGGAACAGATACTCAAGTGGTAAACCTTTATTATATATGTATATACCACAGTTATCACAGCAGTTTGTTTTCAGGCCTTTGGTGGCTCGAAATTTGGTAAAACAGGTATCACTGCAGAGTCTGTGAACTACACTTCCATTACTGACTTCATGTTGAATCTGTAATAACAATAAAACAGTTATTGTACCTGCACACAGAGCCGGGCGGTTATGGTAGAAACTTTCATTTACACATATGCATATCCTAACCGGCCTATTCTAGCATTTAGATAATGCATTTTTGTTTTTCATCGATAGAAAATAAAACCTATTGCTCATGTATTATGTCAAGTGTTTTTGCAAGATGAAGGTTTTAATTTTGAAAAGGCACCATTTTGGAGTACATATATCTTGAGATTTATTAGGGGCAGTGTTTATTTCTGCCGGACACCATTATAGTTAATGAGGCTGGTGGGCATTCCGGTAGCTTGCTGGAGCTCTTGCCACAAATGTGAACCTAGTCATGGTTTTTAGCAGTTTCTCGGAGCACTGCACATTCTGACCTTGGAGTTATTTTGCTGGGTCGTCTACTGTCTTGAACGCTTTACACTTGCAAGTTATCTTTCTCACTGTAGTATAATAGACTTCAAATTGTTTGGAAAGGGCCTTATAACCGTTCTCAGATTGATCATTGCTGACAGTAGGTCAACACACCTAAATGCTCCAGACCAGCAGACTGCCAAAACCTCTGTTTTTATAGAGGTGGTCACACTTGTTGATGATCAATTAATCAAGGGCATTTAATCACTTACCCTCTTTAATCCTATGGAAGCCATTATGCCAGTTTCAGATAAGCCTGTCCACTGTGTGAAACACGCTCAGTGTGGGAACGTGAATTCCAGTAGTGGACCACACAGCACTATAATGATTTTTTATTTTTTTTATGTATATCATAGATAATATAGAATTCAAAGAGGGTGCATTTAGTTTCTCACGACGGTATATGAGATTATATATATATTTTATATACACACACACACACACACACGCACCATATACACAGTGGTTCGAGAAGGATAGGCCACCTTTTCAAATTTATTCTACCTCTGTTCAGCCTTATCTTGCCCCATGTGAAAAAATTGCCCCCTTAGCTACTAAATCAATTAGTCAAATTCAATTGACAATTGGGTTCAATTTCACTAGCCACACCCCGGCATAATACAGGCACCTTCATCAAACCCCCACCCCCCTGTCTCTGACCAGACCATTTCCAGCTCCCATTACATTTCCTGCCATTGACAGCCAGCTTATGTCTCCTTCGTTTGCAGTGGTGAAGTGAATGAGAAACCTGGACTGCTATGGACTGGAACCTGTTTGAGATTCCATGACAGTCGAGTTTGAGTATGGAGGCCTGGGGGTGAGCGCTTTAATACTGTGGCATGACACACTAACAAACTGCTGGTGATGATCTGGGGAACCACTGCATTGTATACATACACACATTTATAACTTTCTATGGTTAAAAGGGGTTGCCCGGGTTCAGAGCTGAACCCGGACATACCCACCTTTTTACCCAGGCAGCCCCCCTAATATGAGCATTTCATGCTCTGATGTTCTCCTTTGCGATGAATCATGCAGGGCAAAGGCTTTTTTTTTTTTTTTGATCTGGTGACGTACTGGGCTTTCCATAGGGACTGCTAGGCGGAGGCTTCCACCCAGCAGTGAACCTTGTAAAATGGCTAGGGCAGCACTAAAGCCTGCCCATCAGAGCCGGTGACGTCACCAAGCACACTGCTAGGCCGAAGCCTCCGTCCAGCAGTGTAAAAACATACAAAGAAGCCGGATCGCGCAGGGCAAGGGAGAGCAGCTCATATAACAGGGTCTGCCTGGGTGAAAATGTGGGTATTTTCAGGTTCAGCTCTGAACCCGGACAACCCCTTTAAAGGCTACTTTCACACTTGCGTTCAGAGCGGATCCGTCTGGTGTCTGCACAGACGGATCCTCTCCTATAATGCAGACGTTTGGATCCGTTCAGAACAAATCCGTCTGCATTATAGTTCAGAAAAAATTCTAAGTGTGAAAGTAGCCTGAACGGATCCGTCCAGACTTTACATTGAAAGTCAATGGGGACGGATCCGTTTGAAATTGCACCATATTGTGTCAACTTCAAACTGATCCGTCCCCATTGACTTGCATTGTAAGTCTGGACGGATCTGTTTGGCTCCGCACGTCCAGGCGGACACCCGAACGCTGCAAGCTGCGTTCGAATGACCGCTTGCTGAGCGGAACGGAGGCTGAACGCTGCCAGACTGATGCATTCTGAGCGGATCCGCGTCCACTCAGAATGCATTGGGGCTGTACGGATCCGTTCGGGGCCGCTTGTGAGAGCCTTCAAACGGAGCTCACAAGCGGAACCCTGAACGCTAGTGTGAAAGTAGCCTAAGGCTGCAGGGCAATTTGGTCACCTATTGTACAACAAAAGATTTCTGTGGCGTGCAGCCACTGAACTGAATGGGGTTGCAGCGTGACCCACAAGTTGTCTTGATTGGCTCCAGAATCACAAAATAAAATAAAAATAATAATGAAGTTGCTGCAACCTTATTCAGTTTCATGGCTGTTTGGTTGTGTGAACAGTGTCATTGCCAAGATCACCATGTAACCAAAGAAGATATAAAAAACTGCAGCACTCCCAGTCTTGAATCCAATCTTGTATTTATTAACACCGAAAAAGATAGCAACGTTTCGACACCAAAGCCTTTTTCTATAGCTTGAAAAAGGCTTTGGTGTCGAAACGTTGCTAACTTTTTCAGTGTTAATAAACACAAGACTGGGAGTGCTGCAGTGTTTCATATCTTCTTTGGTTACCAAGGAGACTCCTAGGTCGGGGGCTGACAATGCGAGCATTGCCGCCATTTTTTTAAGAAATCGACTAAACAAGTGGTGCTGTCCTGTCTTCACGTTGACAAGACCACCATGTAGCCACAGCCTAAGGCCTCTTGCACACGACCGTATGTATTTTGCGGTCCCCAAAAAATAGAGATGACGTCCGTGTGCATTCCGTATTTTGCGGAACAGAACAGCTGGCCACTAATAGAACAGTACTATCCTTGTCCGTAATGCGGTCAATAATAGGACAAGTTCTATCTCTTAACGGAACGGATCTACGGAAATATGGAAAAACAGCTCTTCTGAATAAAAAAAAAATATGCTTTATTCGACATCAAATAGGACACTTTGCTGTGACGCGTTTTGGGCTACTAAATCTTAGCCCTTCATCAAGATATACGGAAATGGAATGCACACGGAGTACCTTCCGTTTTTTGCGGAACCATTGAAATGAATGGTCCGTATGCGGAACCACAAACGGAAACTGCAAAACTGGGACGGAAATCATATGTTCGTGTGCAAGAGGCCTAATACAAAGTGAATAAAAATGGACAGTATCCATTATATAAAAAGTGATTGTCATGAGCAGAGATGATGCTATTTTTATTTATCACTTATGCAATATTTTTTGTATAAAGCATTTTTGCAGTTGAGAGCCCCCGCATTAAATGTGTACATGATCCTCACCTCTCCACTCTTATGACAGATGCTGCATTTTATGATATCAGGAACATCCGATGAGCTCTGGGAACTAGATCGCGGCTGAGCTTCATACAGTGAAAGGCAGGCATTAGAGCAAAATTCTTGGAATCCAGAACCAGTCTGAGCGACAACAGAATCTTTGGAGTTTCGAATATCCCTAAAATATACACAGTGTATTAACAGGATGGCATCCAGCACAGTAAGGGTGCTGCCACACGTCTCGTCAGTGCTGTGTTTTGGGTGCTGCAAAAAACACATTTTAAAATAATGCATGCCGTTTTTGCAACAAAGCATCTGCGTTTATGCTGCAAACCTAAATTACATTAATGTAACTCAACTTCGTAATTAATATAATTTCGTTTTGCCATGTGCGATTTGCAGGAAGGAAGACGCATAAATGCAGATATGCTGTTGCAAAAACCACGTTTGTTTTTCCAAACCCAAA
The DNA here is from genome assembly GCF_905171765.1 of Bufo bufo. Classification (NCBI taxonomy): domain Eukaryota; kingdom Metazoa; phylum Chordata; class Amphibia; order Anura; family Bufonidae; genus Bufo; species Bufo bufo. Next base: position 97,258,977 of record NC_053396.1, read on the forward strand.
ACTCAGCACCCCAAGAAAATAAAACATGAAGGAACAAATGATCAAACTAGCAATCTGACTCGCAATCAACCTTGCCAGCAAATTAAAACTGCACCCGACATCAATTGTAATATCACACAAAACTTACTTCTTGCAGAAAGTGCAGATCTTCTTACACAGTGGTTTCTTAGAGAAGGTGGTAAGACAAGTTGAAGAACAGAACAGTTGGGGCAGTCCTTTGCGTTGATATGCTGTCTGTCCCTTCTGTAAGGGGGTTCGGCAGTGAGCACAAGACATTTTTGTCAAAGTGGGTTTGGGTGGACGTGGTGGCACCTGGTTACGAAGAGACAGGCGAGTTGGGCGTTTACTAGTAGTTCTAAAGGGTACAAAGTCCTCGTCATTTGGGTCATCCACCATTGCATCTGAATCTTCATCAGAAATCTGCACTGAATAATACAGATTCATGTCAATAGCCTAAAACAAAGTAAACCTGAGCAGCTTGATAGTAGCATTAATATATAATATATATATATATATATATATATATATATATATATATATATATATATATAATTTGGAAGCTGCAAGAATCACATTTGCTGGATCAAATTATTATTTATGCCCTTTCCCCCCAAAGATTAAGGGTCCTTTTACCAGGACAGATGAGAAGGCAGATTTTCAGAATCAAGCAGACGTTCCCGATAGCTGCCTGATCATCAGCAGAAGAGGTAAGGGCTGAACTTACATGGGGGCAAGCAATCGATACATGAACGCTTGTCCCCATACAAAATCATTATTCCTGGGCAGCAGATAATCTCTTAAACTGCTACATGTACTGTCCAGGAAAGATACATTTTGGTGGCAGCAGAACAAGATTGTACCTTTTACACAGGCCAATTATTGGAAATGAGTCTTTATACAAGTGCTCATACCCGATCATCAGACTGTGTAAAAAGGCCCTTAGGCTGAGTTCACACGGGCGTTGCGGAAACATGCGCGATTTTTCCACACGAGTGCAAAACATTGTAATGCGTTTTGCACTCGCGTGCTTTTTGGTACCCAAATGCGAACTTCTTCACAGAAGTTCGGGCTTGGGATTGGTGTTCTGTTATTTTCCCTTATAACATGGTTATAAGGGAAAATAATAAATTCTGAATACAGAATGCATAGTAAAAAATAGCGCTGGAGGGGTTAAAAAAAAAATTTAAAAAAATAATCATTTAACTCACCTTAATCCACTTGCTCGCGCAGCCAGCATCTCTTCTGTCTTCATCTTAGCTGTGTGCAGGAAAAGGACCTGTGGTGACGTCACTCCGGTCATCACATGATCCATCACATGATCTTTTACCATGGTGATGGATCATGTGGTGACGTCACTCCGGTCATCACAGGTCCTTTTCCTGCATATAGCTAAGACGATGCCGGCTGCGCGAGCAAGTGGATTAAGGTGAGTTAAATTATTTTAGATTTTTTTTTTTAACCCCTCCAGTGCTATTTTACTATGTATTCTGTATTCAGAATGCTATTATTTTCCCTTATAACCATGTTATAAAGGGAAAATAATAATGATCGGGTCTCCATCCCGTCTCCTAGCAACCGTGCGTGAAAAATCACACCGCATCCACACTCTCTTGCGGATGCTTGCGATTTTCATGTAGCCCCATTCACTTCTATTCACTTCCACTTCTATGCGTGGAAAACGCAGAATATAGAGCATGCTGCGATTTTCACACAATGCACAAGTGATGCGTGAAAATCACTGCTCATGTGAACAGCCCCATAGAAATGAATGGGTCCAGATTCAGTGCGGGTGCAATGCGTTCACGTCCCGCATTGCACCCATACAGAATACTCGCCCGTGTGAACTCAGCCTTACTCTTGGCAAGTCTAAACTGCCAAAGCTACCTCCAGAACCAACACAAAGGGTCACTATACTGGTTTAGCGATGCGTTCTCTTCCCTGTGGACCTCCTGGCCCCCCCGCTTTGCAGTGAACTGCACCACATCTATATTCACATAAAAGGGACAGGCTGCAATTCTCTGCACAGACTGTGGCCTACAGCGCTGTGGTTGAGGGAACACTGAAGGAGATGCAGCACTAAGCCAGCTGATCTGTGAGGTCTTATTCACACGTCAGTGTTTGATCAGCGATTTTCTTCAGGGATTGTGAGCCAAAACCAGGAGGGGAAGGTACACATACATAAGGTATAAGGGAAAGATCTGCTCCTGTTCTGTGTTTTAGAGCCTCACACTCACTGATAGGAATCACTGACCAAACGCTGACTGCATGAAAGCGACCTGAGCCACCACCTATCAGAAAGTGTTGGGATTAATCCTTTAATGTTTAGTACAGTATGAAAGTTTGCCATGGTGCTGTACCCTGGTTGGCATATCTTGTAGGGTACACTTACTGCTTTCAGAGGAGGGCAGCGTGTCCGTGCGACGTGCTCGATCACTGCGTTTTTGCTCCTTAGAGTAGGGAAAATAAATAAATTAATAAATCTGACTTTGAACTTTCCATTAAACAGTACAGAAGTTACATTTACCTACAAATAAATGATCACAGCTTTTTTATAATTCTGCTAGATGCCCAAAAAAAGGTAACTCCTAGGTAAGCCACCCAGGACAATAGGCGACTTAGAAAACTCCTGACTCTCTATTGTTTTTTTATTTTTCCCCATTAATATGCGCTACTGCTTTTATTCAGAATTCAAACCAGACATCAGGATTGGAACATTTCAAATTCAATCCAGAAGCCTAAGTAATTGTGCAAAAAACAAAAAAAGACAGACTGAATCTCTCAGTTTTCTAGAATTTCTCAGGCAAGTATGCAGCATTATATGGCTCTATGAACAAGCCCGTCTGCTTACAACGGTAACTTACAGAATGAGCTGAAGATATAGGCTGTAACATAGGAGCAGTACATTATAAGTAATGAAACCCTGTTCTACAGATTATATAAACCTAGAAATGAAGCAGGAGACATCTTGCCCAAGCAGTTTGTCTAGAACAATTGGTTCTCAACCTGCAGTGCGTGTACCCCAAGAGGTACGTGCTACAGGGTGTGGGGTATACGGGGCTGCACTAGCATCAAGCAATGTTTCAAGTATCACGAGAGGAACTAGCATCAAGCTAGCTACTCTCGACATTCAACTGTATCACTATCCTGAGGACGTTGATTCAGTTGAACTCTGCGTGGGCCTGTATCCTGCACTGAATTGCAGACAGTGGTATGGAGGTATTTTATCTTCCTTTGGCACCTTGGGGAAGCACTACTGGGCAACTATAGGCTTTATTACTACTAGGGCATCATAGTGGGCATTACTACTACTGGGCAAAATGGGGGATATTAGTACTATTGGGGCAACAGTAGGGGGCACCATTACTAGTGAGGGTACTCAGGAAGAGCATTTTTACTTTCAGTAGGACTTTTGGGAGCACCCTGACAGTAATTAGCTTAGCACAATTATTTTGTTGGACACTATGTTTACACCACTATTACTGTCAGGGGCATTTTTTTTAGGGCAATTTGTGGCAATTATTGAAGGGGCACTATCTGTGTAGTCCTAGAATTTTCAGGTGAACTAGAAAACACTTTCTGTAGTATAGTAATAAGCACAGTGGGCACAGTTTTGGGGGTGACAAGATGGGGTGTTGACAGAGTGGAGAGGATAATGCAAAAATAAGAACTTAAGATGTTGCTAACATTTATCACTGTTCGCTTCCTAGAGGGTACTTAGTTTGAAATTCTCATTACTAGGGGGTACTTGGCGTGAGAAGGATGAGAACCACTGCTCTAAAAGATTTTCTGCATGTACCTGACAAAACAGTGTTGTGCAAGTCTTGAAGACAACACTGGTTCCCCTGAGGGGAGTACTTGACCCTCCTCTTCTTTTAAAAAGAAAACCTGAGCCGCACACAATGGCTGATTGCAACGTGGAACCCTTTATTGAGTTAAACTAATCATAACGCATTTTGGGGACAAACACCCCTTTGTCAGATGAATAGGACATAAGACTCCTGGCGGTATACCAAATACACCGGCAGCAAGGCTAAAGCACATGGTTGACACACGCTGCAAACATAAAAGGGGAGCACCTTCCATAACCTGCCCTGGCTTTCTTCTTTCCTCCTATTGCAGAGGAGGAGGCTCCTGATGCAGCCCGTTACAGAATTGGGAGAACAGGCAAGATTTCTTTTTTCTGTTTGACTTGCAGTATGAAAAACGGACACCAGAGAGGTTTCCCATCTTATACAGTGTTGGCATGTCACTAAGATATCCCATCACTTTATGATCGGTGAGGGTCCCTCACAGCTTTTAAAAATTATGGGGCCACAGTGTTATCTATTCAATTCTCCTTGTGTGGCAGCGCTTATGGCCAGTCTGTGCAGCTGGCCCCATTCAATGCTGCAACCTTATCAGTTTAAGGATCTCTGGGGGTCTAAGGAATGGAGGAGGGTATACGATGTACACCGAGGAGTGGAGGATATATAATGTATATAGAGGGAGGATAGGAGGAGTGTAGAGAGTACATAATGTATATATAGGGAGGAGTGGAGGTGGGTACATAATGTATATAGAGGGTGGAGTGGAGGAGGGTATATAATGTTCAGTATATTGGGCAGACTAGATGGGCCAAATGGTTCTTACCTGCCGATGCATTCTATGTTTCTATTTATATAGAAAGAGGAGGGTATATAGAGGGAGGACTGGAGGAGGGTATATAATGTATATAGAGGGAGGTCTGGAGGAGTGTATATAGAGGGAGGAGGGTATATAGTGTATATAGAGGGAGGACTGGAGGAGGGTATATATTGTATATAGAGGGAGGTCTGGAGGAGGGTATATAATGTATATAGAGGGAGGACTGGAGGAGGGTACATAATGTATATAGAGGGAGGACTGGAGGAGGGTATATAATGTATATAGAGGGAGGTCTGGAGGAGTGTATATAGAGGGAGGAGGGTATATAATGTATAGCGGGAGGAGAGGAGGACTGCATATAGAGAAGGACTGGAGGGGGGTACATAATGTATATAGAGGGAGGACTGGAGGGGGTACATAATGTATATAGAGGGAGGACTGGAGGGGGGTACATAATGTATATAGAGGGAGGTCTGGAGGAGTGTATATAGAGGGAGGAGGGTATATAATTTATAGAGGGAGGGGAGGAGTGTATATACAGGGAGGAGGGTATATAATGTATAGAGGGAGGACTGGAGGAGGGTATATAATGTAGATAGAGGGAGGACTGGAGGGGGGTATATAGAGGGAGGAGGGTATATAATGTATAGCAGGAGGAGAGGAGGACTGCACATAATGTATATAGAGGGAGGACTGGAGGGGGGTACATAATGTATATAGAGGGAGGTCTGGAGGAGTGTATATAGAGGGAGGACTGGAGGGGGGGTACATAATGTATATAGAGGGAGGTCTGGAGGAGGGTATATAGAGGGAGGAGGGTATATAATGTATAGCAGGAGGAGAGGAGGACTGCACATAATGTATATAGAGGGAGGACTGGAGGAGGGTATATAATGTATATAGAGGGAGGTCTGGAGGAGTGTATATAGAGGGAGGTCTGGAGGAGTGTATATAGAGGGAAGGACTGGAGGAGTGTATATAGAGGGAAGGACTGGAGGAGTGTATATAGAGGGAAGGACTGGAGGAGGGTACATAATGTATATAGAGGGAGGACTGGAGGAGTGTATATAGAGGGAGGTCTGGAGGAGGGTATATAGGAGGAGGACTGGAGGAGGGTATATAGGAGGAGGACTGGAGGAGTGTATATAGGAGGGAGGACTGGAGGAGGGTATATAGGAGGGAGGACTGGAGGAGTGTATATAGGAGGAGGACTGGAGGAGGGTATATAGGAGGAGGACTGGAGGAGGGTATATAGGAGGAGGACTGGAGGAGGGTATATAGGAGGAGGACTGGAGGAGGGTATATAGGAGGAGGACTGGAGGAGGGTATATAGAGGGAGGTCTGGAGGAGGGTATATAGAGGGAGGTCTGGAGGAGTGTATATAGAGGGAGGAGGGTATATAATTTATAGAGGGAGGAGTGTATATAATGTATACAGAGGAAGGACTGGCGGGGGGTAAGTGCAGCTCTCTGCAGCCCATGCCAGGATTAATAGTGCAGGTGGCAGGGACTTAAGAGACTTGCACATTCTGCACTGATTCAGCACTCCAGAAGAAGGAAAACCATTTTTTATATTTATGTCACAATATTTAAAAAATTAACATTTTCACGCTGAAAGAAAGCAAATTAACTGAATCTGATTAATCACGCTGCCCAAGATGGAACATCCTATTTAAAGGGGTTATCCCACCAAAATAACTTATCCTCTGTCCAGAGGGAACCATGCCCAAATGCCTGAAGGAGCCATCATATTGTTCAGGAGACATGTTCTGTCTACTAGATATAATCGTACTTTGGTGAGAAATATTCAAATCAATCCAAGACGACACCAAAGCCAGGAACCATGTGGAACAAAACTTGACTAAAAGTACAGATTTTATTGATCCAATTAGAAATAGTTTGCTATACACCAAAAGCTACAAATCCACCCAAAAAACTGTTCGGAAGAAAGGGGGTGACCTGGTGGACCAAAGAGAGCAGCATCCACCCAGAGTCCCCCACTCCAACCCAAACTTCTAGTAAAACTTCTCAGATGTGGTGGGGCTTGGTTGGTACCAGGCATCCATGGTTTCTTGTAGCTTGGTATAAACTTTCTTCAGGGATCTTGAGATCTCTTATTTATTCTTATATATTCTATGTACCATATATTGGGTGTGCAGACTTGGTATTATTTGCATGTGTTCCTCTTCTCTATTTTGTCCACCAGGTGTCCCCCTTGTTCTCTTCTCTGTTTTGTGTGGATTTTTAACGGTTGTGTCAAGTAAAAAAAAATAAAAATTTGGATTGTGTTTGTACCAATGAAATCTGTATTTAGTCAAATTCTGTACCACGATTCTTGTCTTTGGTGGCTTATATCCAGGATGCTCAACCTGTGGCACTCCAGCTGTTGCAAAACTACAACTTCCACCATGCCCTGCTGCAGGCTGAGAGCAGTAGGCCGTCTAGGAATGCTGGGAGTTGTAGTTTTGAACAGCTGGAGGCCGCAGTTTGGGCATCCCTGGCTTTTATGATTGTGTATAGTATTTTGGGTCTGTAGTATTGGTATCTATATCAACAGTACAATGTGCCCTCTGTCGACATGACCTGAAAGGCCGGTCATATCAATGAACACTCTGCTCCAAAACAGCCATAAAAATGCCAGGTTACAGTTACAACGATCTTACTTTCTGGAGAAATGTGTCCACTATTCAGCCATGACTACCAAAAAAAAAAAAAGGGGAGGATTGCTAGCTTTAAAACACCATCCCATGAAGCAGAGGGGTGGCAGCATCATGGTGTCGGGGTTCTTTGCTGCAGGAGGGATTGGTGTACTTCACAAAACAGATGGGGTTATAAGTAAATTTTATTAAAGACACTGAAGTAACATCTCAGAACATCAGCCAGGAGGTTAAAGCTTGGGTACAAATGGGTCTTCAAAAGTCATAACCCTAAACATATTTCCAAAGTTGTGGCAAAATGGCTTAAAGAGGTTATCCGGTCCCAAAATCAAAATTCTTTTTATGTGCTCCTAACACCCCTCACCGTGCACATACATATGCCCCTAATACCCGTTTTTCATGTCTGAGCTTTTCTTCCCCCCTGGAAGACAGATTATCCTGGCAGATCCGTTTACTTTCTCCCCTTCTTGTTTTGTTGAATATATAAGGGTACTTTCACACTTGCGTTGTTTGATTCCGGCAGGCAGTTCCGTTGCCTGAACTGCCTGCCTGATCAGGCAAACTGTATGCAAACGCATGTCATTTTTCTGACTGATCAGTCTGAAAAATGCCTAATCAGGATCCTGATCAGTCTGAAAAATGCCTGGTCAGAAAAATGCATTGTAATACTGGATCCGTTTTTCCAGTGTCATCAGGCAAAACGGATCCGGTATTTATTTTTTTCACATTTTTACCGGTCTGTGCATGCGCAGACTGGAAGGACGGATCCGGCATTCAGGCAAGTCTTCAGTTTTTTTGGCCAGAGATATCTGCGGTTTTATCTTTTGCCTGATCAGTCTGAACTGAAGACATCCTGATTAGTGTTGAACGAACTTGTGTTTTAAGTTCGGCGTCTAAAGTTCGGGTTATCGAAGTATCCCGTTATGGATTCTAAATTCCGTTATGGTCCATGGTAGCGGAATCCATAACGGGATACTTCGATAACCCGAACTTTAGACGCCGAACTTAAAATACAAGTTCGCTCAACACTAATCCTGACGCATCCTGATCAGATTGCTTTCCATTCAGAATGGAAGGGGATTAAACTGATGAGTTATTTTCCGGCATTGAGCCCTTGTGACGGAACTCCGTGCCGGAAAAGAAAACGCTAGTGTGAAAGTACCCTTGGCCTATCTTTTTTGGTCCTGACTGCTGATACACGTGGGCCATCATGTGTGATACACGTGAGATAAGACCATGAAAACACTGTCCGCGTGTCGCCACGTTTACCAGGCAGACCGCACTCTCCTGACCGAACTGACGATATGACCGTAATGTATGATACAGCCAGTCTCTTATCTGGTCAGGGGAGCAGAGGTTGGCCTGGAATTTGTGACTGACACATGGATTCCTGGGCCGATCACAGTAGTTTGCATGATCCCTACTACTCATACAGTACCCCCATAACCGTGACATCCACAGTGCCCCCAATAACCGTGACACTGTTATGGGAGCACTGTGGATATCACTTGTATGGGGTCACTCTAGATGTTATCTAGAGTTCCCTACAACAGTGCAATCCATATTCCCCTATAACTGTCATCCACAGTGCCCCCAAAAGTGCTTCCATGTCCCCACAAGGGCACCCATGTGCCAAAGTGCCCCCCACCGCTCCCCCAATGACCTCCACAGCATAGCGATCAGGCTCTGTGGAGGCCACATGCGGATCGTGGACCCATTACCTTGAATGGGGTCTTCATCAGACTGTCTGCAGTGCAAAAAAGTAGTGCATGCATGCGGAGGCATGGACAGAAAACTACAGAGTGCTTCCGATCCGTGCCTCCATTCAGCACCGCAATGCATCTCAGTAGGCGACATCACAGCTTATCCATTTCCTTCTGACCTCTGCACAGGTCACAGAGCATGCCTAGAAAACGCGCCTAAAGCAGTCAGTGTGGTGAGCTCCTGTCTATTTTGCCTATGGCCCATGGGGCTGCTGTAAAGTTCAGGAACTGATCCGCCAACATTAGCAGCGAGTGTCAGCATTAACATAGCTGACACCTTGCTGCAAAAGCAGAGATCGGTGCTAGCACAGATTCTGGCTGTTTGACCCCTTAGATGCCGCAGTCAGTAAGGGATCTAAGGGGTTTACAGAGGCAGCAATCTCCCTCTCTCATCCATCCGGCCCCCTGCAACATGATCACAGGGTCTTGATAGTTGCTATGGCACCTGGAAGGCTCACAAAGTAGAAGCGTCAGTGTAAAACTGACAAGTACAATACACTGCAAAAGATATTGCAGTGTATGTACAAGCAATTGGGCCACTGTATCTTCAAGTACCCAAGTGGAATTTAGAGAAAAATTTTTTTTTTTAAGACTCAGTAAAAGAATTTCTACCCCCCTTCCCATAATCACTCATTTATAACTGGCTAAAAATAGTGTGTGGAGGGGGGGCAGGGGTGACTATAATAGGTTTTGCCACATCTGTAACAACCTGATCTATCCTTCAAAATAAAAGAAAACACCCAAACTGCATTTTTTGCCCACCTCACCTACCAAGGTGCAAATTCCATGTTATAAAATCAATTACTACTGGGGGGGGGGGGAAACAATTTTCACAGCCAAATGTTAATAAATTCTGACATCAATGGCCCTAGCTGAAATCCTTGTGGTTGTATAGTTTCAAACATGTGGTTATTTCTTTGAGTTTCCACTGTACCAGTAACTCAGGAGGTACTACAAGTTTAACTTAACACCCAAACCCATTCCAGTAAAACCTGGAATGGCACTCCTTCCCTTCTAAGCCCTGCTGTGTGCCAATATAGTAGGTTACGACCACATTATATGGGGTACTGCCGTAATATTAAGAAATAGTTAAAAAAAATTGGGTGCCTTTTCTCCTGTTAACACTTGTAGAAATTAAAGCTACTGAGCGAAAGCTACATATAAGGCTACTTTCACACTGGCGTTTCGCGGTCCGCTTGTGAAATCCGTTTCAGGGCTCTCACAAGCGGCCCAAAACGGATCAGTTCAGCCCCAATGCATTCTGAACGGATAAGGATCCGTTCAGAATGCATCAATTTGGCTGTGTTTGGTCTCCGTTGTATTTTTTAGACAGTCACTAAAAACGCAGCGTTTTAGTGACAGTCTGACTATGCGGAGCCACACTGATCCGTTTTTCACTGACAATATTGTGCGTTTTGACTTTTTTTTATGAATAATGCAAACGGATCAGTTATGAACGGATACAAGCATTTGCATTATCGGTGCGGATCAGTCTGAGCCTTATTGTAAACATTTTTTATTTTCATGCCCCATTGCTAATAAATTCTATGAAACATCTGTGGAGTCAAAAAGCTCACTGCACCCCTATGTTAAATTCCTTGAGAAGTGCAATATCAAAAATGGGGCCTTTTGGGGGGTGTTTATGTTTTAGCGCCTCAAGGCCTCTGCAATCTGAAACGGTGTCTGAAAACCTTTCTAAAAAAATGGGGACCCAAAATCAAAGTGCTCCTTCAGTTCTGAGGCTAGTATTTGAATCGGGTAGCACTCTTCGGCCACATAATGGGATCTCTGTAAAACCGCAAAATCAGGATAATAAATTTGGAGTATTAGTTCTATTTTATCACCTGCCATGTTCCAAAAAAAAATTATAAAAAAAAAAAAAGTGGTGCAGTTTTGAACATGGGGTGATTTATGGGGAGTTTCTAATATATAAGCCTTTTAAAGCCACGTCAGAACTTAAAGGGGTATTCCCATCTTGCTTTTTCAATCTTACCAGCAGTAGATGTCCTGTTAACTTCCTGGTTTGGCTCAGGCAGTTGAGTGAAGGCCGGCCACGCCTCCTCATGACTCACCCTGAGAGCTCAGTCCTTGCGTGCTCGTTCATGTGAATGAGTCATCCTTCTGGCAGCCTGCAGAGTATGTAAAGCCCATCCCCCTGCTTATTTGGGGGGGGGGGGGGGGGGGGGCGGCGGCATCTGTGAATGGCACTTATGGGGTGGGGGCATCTGTGGATAGCACTTATGGGGGGGGGGGCCCCCATCTGTGGATTGCTGGTCTGATTCCCAAGATGGCGCAGGCCGCGACCTCCCGGAGTGCCTCACCTGCTCCCAGTGAGGATAGCGCGCCAGACACCGAACCCTCCCTCAAACAGGTGACCAATCAACTACTCCAGGTGATAGCTACCTGCCGCTCCTCTCTTTCGGGAAAGATGGAGGAGGTAAAGCTAGATATCGGTCTCCTGAGACACTACATGCAAAACATGCGTGACCGTATTGCGGAGGTGGAAGACCAACTGAACCCATTACAGGCCCGCTTGGCCGATTTGGAAAAGAAAGTGGATTATTGGCAGCAAAAGTGCGACGACTACGAAAATCGCACGCGTTGCAACAACCTACGTATAGTGGGACTTCCTGAGCGTGCAGAGGGTAATAACCCGTGTGATTTCGTGTCAACATGGCTGCGAGCCACTTTCCCTGATGCCACCTTCTCTTCTGCCTTTATTGTCGAGAGAGCGCACCAGGTACCGGCCAAGCCGATGCCTCCTGGAGCACCACCGCGGCCATTATTGGCGCGACTACTGACGTCTGCAGATCGAGACCTCATTCTACAGCTGGCCTGTCGCAAGCAAGAGCTACGCTTTGAAAATGCAAATATCATGCTCTTCCTGGATTTCTCCGCAGAGCTTCAGAAGCGCAGAGCGACATTCACAGTGATAGAGACGTCTTCGGGACTTAAACCTCCCATACTCAATGGCCTACCCAGCCAGGCTACGGGTAGTAGACAGAGAATCCATTAAGTTCTTCAACACTCCTGCGGAAGCTGCGGCCTGGCTGGAGGGCAAGCCACGTCCAGCAAGATCCCCGAGATGAACACTCACTGCAACCTTTAGATGTTATTACCGGTCAAGGTTTTCTCTGTTGTTTGCAGGGGGTTTACTGAAGGCATGTTATGCCAAGTGTGTGCCTTACACACTTTATAGTTTTATACCACTCATGTTTTGTCCCCCTAACATCTGATCTTTATTGCTCATTGCATAGCATGCATTTTCTAGGATTGCATTGTTGCACAATGTTGTTGTTCTGCATTAGCTGTCGTAAAGCAGCATCTATGATAAGCGTAACCTGTGATACTCTGCAGACTTACTGCTATAGAAGGGCAGAAATAGGATTGTAGGTATAGGGATGAAGGGCTCTCCCCTTAGATAGGTGTATTTACATACTACAAAGTTAGGGCACCAGTTCTCTGCGTGCTACTTTAGTTACAGTGCGAAGGGTTAAACTAACCAATAGCACACCCCATACACTGTTGTGCCACACAGGACCTACCACCGAGTATCCCGTTGCATGTGTGTGATGCCCCGGATACCTGGTGCTAGATCTGCCTTTTAGATGACCTTTAATGAACCATTGTTAAATGTTTGGATTTTTTTAGTTCTTAACTACCATTGCATACTTACCTATGTACTATCATATCATGTGAAAGGTATAAAGATGTATGACCGGAGGTGGCCGTATGTAATAGAGTGTAGGGAGCGATATGCATATTCCATGATGTTACAATGGCAGACATAAGGTTAATGTCTTGGAATGTCAGGGGCCTTGGGAGTCTTAGGAAGCGGACCATGGTGTTCTCAGTGATCGGTCAGTTCAACCCTCATATCTTGTGCCTACAAGAGACCCACTTAATCTCCTAGTCTTGTCAGGAAGTATGTAAATCTTGGGTCCAGTGGTCTCGCCATTCATGCTACTCTAATCTGGCTAGGGGAGTTTCTCTTATGGTTCATAAATCCCTGAGATGGGAGGTGGAGAAGCTATAGATGGACAATGCAGGAAGGTATATTTTTGTGGCAGCATATATTAATTGCATACTATATGTTATACTGGGGATCTATGTCCCTCCTCCTTCCAAGTAATACACCAGGTGATATGTTTCGCGGTCACTTTTCCCTCAGCACAGATTATATGTATGGGGGACTTTAACATGACCCTACACCCCCTACTGGACAGGTTTCATGGTGAGGAGCAGCCACAAGGGAGTGCTCAATCGGAATCACCATTGTCCAAATTGATGACGGAGGTGGGATGGGTGGACTTATGGCGCCTTAAGCACCCCGATTATCGTACGTACTCATGTCAGTCAGCTAGCCATAACTCCTTGTCTCGCATTCACTATGTCTTTGGAGGCTCCACAGTGTGTTCACTCCCTTATCGGGTGGAGTATGGTGCCAAAGGGGTTTCGGACCATAACCCTATCCTACTATCTCTGTTGATGAATGTGAGGGGTATGGGGCACTCCATGAGGGTGCACCCCTTTTGGCTTACATTGTTCCCGCCTTCAGACCGTATTCCGGACCAACTGTCAGTGTTTTTGTCCGACCACGCTTCTTATAATGATGGGTCAATGGTGTGGGAGACGCTGAAGGCATACTTGAGAGGGTGCTTGAGATCCTCCATCTCCTTTCTCAAACGTAACTCTGCTAAACAAGAAAAAGACCTAGCTGAGGAGTGTGCTGAGTTGGAGAGGCTGTATGTTGCGGACCCAACGCCCCAGAATAGGGAGAAGTGGTTACAAATCGGAAGACGTTACCTTACTTTAATACAGGAAAAGGCCCAGCGCAAAATGTTCTTTACTAAGCAATTTTATTTTGAACTAGGCAATCAGTCTAGTAAGTTGCTGGTGCATATAGTTCACCAGAATCAGGCATCTCCTGCTATCCTGCGTATTAGAGATGGTGAGGGCATTATAGTAGTGGAACCGGAGGCCATAGCTCACAGTTTCTGGGAGTTTTATCAAGACCTGTGTGAGGCCTGGATAGATTACACCAAGGAGACCGTTAATACCTACCTGCAGGAGTTAGAATACCTCAATCTCTGGAGGGACCAATATCGGATAGGGAGATATTAGAAGCCATTAAGTCTGGCGAATGGGAAATCCCCTGGCCCGGATGGGCTACCCCTAGAAGTGTACTCTAGATATATTGACCAATTAGTTCCTCCTTTATTGCAAATGTACCATGACTCCTTTTCGAAAGGTACCCTGCCGCCTTCACTATACGAAGCTACCATTGTGATACTCCTTAAGCCAGGCAAGGATCCAGTTGATTGTGGATCATATAGGCCCATATCGCTATTAAATCTAGACTACAAAATCTTGGCTAAGATTTTGGCACAGCAGTTGAATGGGGTTATTCTAAACCTTATTCACCCGGATCAGTCTGGATTCTTGCCTAATATCGGTAGAGTGCAGGTTGTCACCCAAATAGGCCTTCAATGGGGGAGTCAGTGGGCGCTGGCATCTCTGGACACAGCCAAGGCCTTTGACTCAGTGGAATGGCCATAACTACTGGCCGCCCTGGAATGCTTTGGAATAGGTCCCGCATTTATTTATTTGTATAAACGACCTTCGGCTGGTATTCTGGTGAATGGTATGTGCTCGGCGAACTTTGATCTGGGTCGTGGGACAAGGCAAGGATGCCCGTTGTCGCCACTACTATTTGCTTTAGCGATCGAACCTTTAGCTATCCGTATTAGATTTGATGCTCAATTCAAGGGGATAACTATAGGTGACCAAGAGGACAGAGTGGGACTATACGCGGACGACATGGTACTGTTTATGTCAGATGTGGAGTCTACGCTACCCCATGCTACTGATATTATTGAAACATTTAGTCAATTTTCCGGTCTTAGAACAGATTTAGACCAATTTATCCTATTTCCGCTATACTCCCTAACTTCATCCTCTCTTAATACCGAACTACCTATAGTATCTGAATTTAAGTATCTAGGGATCCATATCACCAAAGATGCGGCCTCTTTTTATACTCTCAACATACGGCCTCTCCTGAACTATAGTGCAGACAAATTTAGGGTATGGGGTGGTCTCCCACTATCCATCCTGGGTCGAATAAACCTGATTAAATTAATCACACTACCTAAGTGGTTATACGTGTTGGAGCATGCACCTTTCATTGTTCCCAAAAAGATATTCCAGCGTTATAAGTCACTAATGTCTCCATTTACCTGGGGTAATAGACCTAAGTTATCCATTGACGTACTATGTCGCCCTAGAGGAAATGGAGGTATGTCCTTGCCCGACTTATATTTATATTACCTGGCGGGACAATTGAGACAGCTAAGGTCATGGATCTCCTCGGAGAGTGTTCTGATTAGGGAAGAATGGCAGTTGGCTGCATTTTTGGATATCTCTTTGTTGTGGCCAGGAACAACCAAAACTCTTTAGCCGAACACTCTTGCCCGTCCACAAATTAGCCATTCAGGTGTGGGATGCTGGTAAGAAGATGCATTCTTATATAGGACTGGACCCCAATATACCCTTGTGGGAAAACCCTATGTTTCCCTCTCTTCATATTGGGATGGATAAGCAGTTCTGGAAGGATCATGGGATTACCGTCCTGGGTGACCTATATTCCAATAACGTGATTAACACCTTTGAACAACTGAAAGTACGCCATAATCTACCTAGAAGCACATTTTTTAAATACCTTCAAATACGACATGCTATGAACACCCACTTTAGGGATATCACGATAGCAATCTCTGACTACCCGCTGATCGGTGTCATACGCTCCCAAGGCCCCAGGGGATTTATCTCTGCTCTTTACACTCACTTGCTGAGTACCAAGATGCATAAAGGCCCCCCTCTTGGTATTATCCAAATAGGAAACTCTAATACCGGGTATCACAAATGAAGAAATTAGTGATATTATTATTATTAAGTATTATTCACCTATCGCCCGTCCGGTTACAAAAAATAGGCAAATTGTCACATTCTAGGTGTCATAGATGCGACTCGGAAGGGGCAACTTTCTGGCATCTTATATGGGACTGCCCGTATATACAAACCCTTTGGTCTGACATCACAAGCTTTCTTTCTACGCTTACACACCTCCCGATAGCACTAACCCCACAAGTATGCCTGTTTGGTATACTTGATGAAGAGGTATATCCTCACCATGTTAGAATACTCTTGAGGGAGACATTGTTTCTCGCACGGAAAGCTATTGCGATTCGTTGGATGGGCGATAGACGACCTTCTCTTAACCAATGGAAAGTAGTTGTGAATAATGTGGTATCCTATGAGAATATTGTATTCAAGAATCGGGGTTGTCCTCAGAAATTCAGTAAAGTATGGGGACCCTGGAGTTCATCTATGCAAACTATGTATTCAGCTCCTAGATTTTCGGATAATCTTAACGCAATATTAGGATAAGATGGTTTTGTACTCACTACAAGTATGTGCTCTCTCAAACATGATTGCTCTGTACATGTTTTACATACGCGAATTGTCATCTCACCTTTGTTGATATTGGTATGTATATGGTACTGTTTATGTATTTGAAGGTCTCATTGACCTTTATGTACACTGATGTTCTTTGAACTTCTCTGATTATTCGTTCAATAAAACGTTTATTATTTTTGTTTTATTTTTTAAGTGTCAGGCAGCTGCTGCCAAGGCCAATAAGATAATGGGTTGCATCAAAAGGGGCATAGATGCCCGTGATGAGAACATAGTCCTACCACTTTACAAATCACTAGTCAGACCACACATGGAGTACTGTGTACAGTTCTGGGCTCCTGTGAACAAGGCAGACATAGCAGAGCTGGATAGGGTCCAGAGGAGGGCAACTAAAGTAATAACTGGAATGGGGCAACTACAGTACCCTGAAAGATAATCAACATTAGGGTTATTCACTTTAAAAAAACGACGACTGAGGGGAGATCTAATTAATATGTATAAATATATCAGGGGTCAGTACAGAGATACTGAGCTAAATCACGCAGGGCAAAGAGCATCGGAGCATGAACTGTTCCGATGCTGAAGTCAGGGGGACTGCCTGGGTGAAAATGGAGGCATATTCGGTTTCTATTTATCCCCAGGATTGTGACTGTGACGAGGGGACATCCTCTGCGTCTGGAGGAAAGAAGGTTTGTACACAAACATAGAAGAGGATTCTTTACGGTAAGAGCAGTGAAACTATGGAACTCTCTGCCTGAGGAGGTGGTGATGGTGAGTACAATAAAGGAATTCAAGAGGGGCCTGGATGTATTTCTGGAGAGTAATAATATTACAGGCTATAACTACTAGAGAGGGGTCGTTGATCCACAGAGTTATTCTGATTGCCTGATTGGAAACGGGAAGGAAATTTTATTCCCCTAAAGTGGGGAAGATTGGCTTCTACCTCACAGTTTTTTGCCTTCCTCTGGATCAACTTGCAGGATGACAGGCCGAACTGGATGCTTGCAGCTGACCCTCTAGGGGTAACGGCAACACCCCTGTTGCTCCTAGAGGCTCATTTGCATATATAAAAAAAAAAAAATTCTCAGCAATGATCATAGGACCAACTAGAGTTGCATCAGGTATCGATACTTTTAGACCCGGATTGATACAATACCGGGTCTTACTATTTAAAGTGTAACAGTCATGTTTTTATAAAAAATAAAACAATTTTAGCATATGTTACTGCTGCAGCAGCATTATGCATAAAGCAATCTTTAGTTTCTTCAAATACCACTGTTTTCCTTGAGTTTTTCCCTTTTCAAGATGGCTCCTCTGCCAGTTCTCAGAGGCTAAAACTGCTTTCCCTCACTTCACAAGGGACTTTTCACACTCAGCGGTGCCCATGATATTGATTTTTTTTTTTTTGTTAAAGTATTTTTATTTAGAGGAAAAGGGGGCGATTTGAATTTTTTTAAATTTTATTTTAAACTATTTAAAAAACAATCAGATTGCAGAGGGCGGACATGCTCCAATCCGCTCCCTTGACATGTGTTAGATCGTGCAGGACAAAGGCTCTTTTGTTTACAACACACTGCCGGGTGGAAGCTTCCGCCCGGCAGGGAGTTCGGTGACGTCACCGGCTCTGATGGGCGTGCTTTAGTGCTACTGTAGCCGGTTTACAGCCCGCCCATCAGTGCTGGTGACGTCACCAAAATGCTGTAAAATGCCTTTGCCCTGCGCGATTTAGCGCAGGGCAAAGGAGAGCATCGGAGCATGAACTTATCCGATGCTGAAGTCAGGGGGGCTGCCTGGTGAAAATGGAGGTATATTCGGTTTCAGCTCTGAACCCGGACAACCCCTTTAATGTTGACCGATTATGGCTTACAGCTAATGAAAACACAAAAGTATCTTAAAAAAATTTAGAAGCTTATATAAGACCAATTAAAAAAAAAAGGATTTTTAATACAGCAATGTTTGCCTAAATTATGTACAGTATATGCACTCAGTGCTTGGTGCTACTGCATGAATTACTGTATCAATGCTGCGTGGTGCAATGGAAGTCCAGGTTGCTTTACTAGGGGCCTTCAGCTCATCTGCATTGTTGGGTCTAGGGTTGTAGCGGGTATTGCATTATCGATACTTTTGTACCGGTATCGATTAGATACTGGGATTTGACATTTACCAATACTAGGCTGAACTACTGCACAGCCTAGTATCAGAGAACATGGCGTGTGCTGCTCTCAGCATGCACCATGTTCCCTCAGCAGTACAGGGGAGAAGGAGTCTCTCCCTCCCTCTCTGTGCCTCTGCTGCCAATGAGGAGAGAGGGGAGGGGCTGTGGCCACTGCGCCACCAACGATGATAACTCACCCATTAATACAAATACAGGAGGCAGTTGCGGCACCTGAGGGGTTAGCTGCCGCGGATCACAGCTACCTCTCAGAGGTCGGGTGCTGGCTATATGATTCTGCCGCCGGCAGTGTGCCTTCTCTTCAAACAGCTGATCGGTGGGGGTGCCGGGCGTCAGACTCCAGCCGATCTGATATTGATGACCTATCCTGAGGATAGGTCATGAATAAATATACCTTAGACAACCCCTTTAAGTATAAATCACTCCCTTTCCTTATTTTACATATAAAATATATAAATAAACATACTACAACACCCAAAAAACTGCAAACTAAAAGTGCATCTAAAAAAATAAAAAATCTCCTATGCGGTGAACGCCGTAACAGATACTTTAATTGGATTTGATCTGCTCAAAGGACATGTAAGCGCCGGATGTCACCTCACAGGCTGAGAGGCCAGGGCTCCGTGGGGTGCCGAGAGTCTGAGGAAAGGTCATCGATATATCTGACCTCCGCTAGTCTGATATTGATGACATAATCCAGAGAATAGATCATCAATATCATGACATTGCACAACCCCTTCAATATCTTAAAGGGTGTATTAGACTGGCAGACTTTCTGACAGATGATCGCTAACGAGCATTCCTATGAACGCTAGTTAGCAATCATCTGGCAGTATAATACTGCCTCCAAATGCCCGATGAACGAGCAAACTCATTCATCAGGAAATTGTGATTTTTAGGCCACAGTTGGCGCGGTTTAATAACGATCTGCCGCCGACGCACTGCTGCCCTGCATGGAGGCATCATAGTGCTTGACAACCAGTGCTAGTGCTTGAACCAAAATGTGATTAAAATGAGACACTAATCTTAAAAATTAGCCAATATATTTTTGGCTAATTGAATCATTGGACAATCAGCTCCCCAGGCCCTTTGTCCAGGGAGCGTGTGTTATTAAATCGTACTTTAAGTAGAAATTTATAAAGTTAAGCATTCTTAACCTTCTGACCCAAATTCTCAGTCAAATCATTCAAAGGTGTAGAGAGTGCCGAATGTAAGTGAAAATACCTAAACCAAGATAGATTAACTGTATTTTCTCTTTGTGGTAACTCCAAGAACTGCAGTATATCTCCATTCCTCGCCACATGTGCAACATACAAAATACTATTTTTTGGCCAATACTGATCCCCAGCCAGTTCATCAAAAGACTGTAAATACTGATTATGCCAAAGGGGCGTACAACAGAAATCCCTTTATTCCCAACCATCCTCTAATGGTACCCCAGGACTTAGTAAATGGCTTTCTAGCCTCTCTATAGTCCTGTTTGACATTAATCGCCCAGATTCCAATAAAGTAAACCTATTGTCATAACGATCTCCTCACCAAGGTCCTACAGAGTAGACTTTTCTCCCATTCACAATATAGCAGTAGCTGTGCAGCTATAAAGTAGTCCGTGAAATAGGGAAGGTTTAGCCCTCCCTGTTCCATCGACTTCTAGAGATATTCCAGTTCAAGTAAATTAATAATTCTCAATTTAAATAACTTGTCCTCAATCCATATTGGGGAATTCCTAAGGAGAGAGAGGAGTTGGGGTAAAATCACCATCTTCACTAGGTATATTCTATAAGCTCTAGATAAGGGAAGTCGGAGCCATATTGTAATTTTTTACCTCAATTTACTTATCAATAGAATCAAATTGAGCTGTAAAAAAAATATATATATATATATATATATATATATATATATATATATATATATATATATATATATATATATATATATATATATTTTCGATCTCAGGGGATATCATCATACCCAGATATTCAACATACTCAGACACCTCACTGGGAAGTTCAAATCTATCTACAAGCATAAGAGTGGTTTTTGACCAATTAATATCAAGACCCGAAACTTCACCAAAGGAGTTAACTATTCAAATAATTTTGTTAGTATGATAAAAAATAAATAAAAAAAAAAACACATCATCTGCATATAAAGAAATATGTTGTCTACTCCTAGTGTCCCAAACCCTTCAATCCTGGGGTCTTGCCTAACCCTAGCAGCAAGAGGCTCAATATAAATATCGAATAGTAGTGGAGAGAGTGGGCAACCTAGACGGGTACCTCTATTCAAAGAAATACTCCTTGTCAGGCACTAGGAGACTTCTACAGAAGCTTAATCATATTTATAAACCTAATACCAAATCCCATTTTCTCCAACACCTTCCAGAGGAATCTCCACTCCACCCGGTCAAAAGCCTTAGAGGCATCTAAGGACAGGATGGAGCGAGAGACGACCCCTCCCCCCTGGAAGACTGTATATTTGCAAACAAGTGATGCAAATTATAATGAGTACCCTTATTAGGAATAAACCCATTTTGATCAGGGTGTATAATTGATGATAACCTTGCAGTCAGAATCCTTGAAATAAGCTTCTCATCTGTATTTAATAGGGAAATCAGCCTATATGACCCCATATCTAAGGGATCCTTGCCCTTTTTCAATATAAATGTTATTACAGCTTCTGTCATGGATTCCGGGAGCCTACCATTCTCCAAAGATTCAATGAATACCCTCCCTATATTTACCATAGGGGAGGCGTTTCCCACACAAGCCTTTATTGAAGCCTCTATCTCCTGCAAGGAAAAGTCAGCATCAAGAAATTCTCTTTGGGTATCTGTAAGGGCTGGTAGAGAGATGGAATCCAAATATGAATCAATCAATTCGGAAATATTATCGGATTCCAAGAAATACTTCAAAAAAGCTTCCTTTTAGCGATCTTGATCTTTAATAAATTATACCTTGGGATGAGCGAATACTAACTTTTTTTTGTTTCCCTGGACGACCAGATTCAGAGAAATATTTTTTGTCCACAAAAAAAACAAAAAAACCTCTGCTGGGCCTTATCAAAGAGAAAATCAGAATACACCTGACTAGCACATTCTGTATAATTTCCCTATTTTCTTCCTAAAAAATTCATTCAAACCAACTAATGCTGCTTCTTTTAAATCCCTCTTTCATACCATGCCCCTTTTCTTAAGTTGGAGATGTGACTAACAAATACCCCCACTCATAAAGGCCTTGAATGCATCCCATAACAACTGGATTTTTGCCGAGTTATAATTACTATCCCCGAAGAACACAATCCCGTTTTATCAATTCATGATTATCCATTATAGAGATGCAATGGGGGTTCAATCTAAATGGGGGTCTTACCCTATACTTCTTATCCACCATGCATAACTCGAGAGAAAGGTACATGGAGACCTTGCCTCTTATTTGAGATATATAAAACGGATGAAATATATGTCTATCCTAGACATGGAGTTTCCAGATTTACTTACGCAAGAATAGGCTCTTATCCCCGGGTTGTCCGGGACCAAATGTTTAAAAAAAAAAAAAACACTTGTTTACTCACAATGTACATCTAAATAAAGGTGCCTCCTTATATTTTCAGCTATTTTCGCCACTTCTATGAGGCGCCAACGGTCCCCCACTCATTGTTTATCTTTACCTGACTTCCGGCTGCACTGCCCTGTGGGTCCTGGGGCAGCGCAGCAATCAGGTGGTTACAGCTGCCTCTCTGCTCCGCTGTAACTCCGCCCCCTCATCAATATTCACCCCCATTCATTCTAAAGTTCCTTGCCCGGTGACATCAGCGGGTCACCCTAGTTATCGCCCCTCCTGCCCCTATGCGCCAGTGACGTCCCCGGCTCCCTGAGCAGCGGAAGAGGAAGCTTTGCTTGCCTGCAAAGGACCCGGTACGTCAATGAGGAGAAGGAAACAGCAACTTCCGGCCATGAATTTCAAAGATGAAAGCGGGACTGCAGAAATCTGTGCCAAAGGTACTACATGCATGTATGTAATGTGTATGCCACACTTATACTATTAGAGCAATGTCCCCAAACCCGGACCAAACCTTTAAGTCCGGCTCTTCCAGATAGAATTAAAAAAAAAAAAAAAGGGGGGGGGGGGTGGAGGTCGTGGGGAGGAAGCAAAACTGGAAATTAATAATAATAAATAATAACAACAATAACAATATTATTATTAATAATAATAATAAAGCAACATTTTATCCAAGGCAACACAGACACGGATTCAGTGGTAGAATCAGGAGAACAACAGGCAGGACAGACTATAGAGAAAGCGAGGACAAGCAAATACCTCGTTGTCAGCACAAGGGTCGAGGAGGCAGATGCAGAGAACGGGAGAGAGGTGGATTAGACATGGAAGCAGGGAGGAACACTAGGCCAAATCACATCAAGCCTCCATTCAGAGACCGGCAATGAGCAGAGGAGCGGAAAGTAGAGGAGCCAGGAAGAGCCAGACGGAACCAGGTGCGTCAGCCATCCACGGAGTACTGACCAAGCATCCGGTGCTCACAGTCAGAAGGTCCAGCCGAGTACATCACCTCAGAAGCAGATCCATCACGCGGGCAGAGCACGGCATGGTAAGAAGAGAGGCGCGACGCAGCCTACCTATGTCATCACGTCAACCACACAACCCATGTTACGGGTTTCTCTTCATCACTAGGCTTTATTCTAGGCCGCTGGGTTTGAGGAAGTAGAGTAGCCAGTACAGGAAGTAGAAACACACACACACACACACACACATAGCCCAAAAAAATCCTTTAGCTTTGAATATGGCATGCATTCGCTGTGGCATTGTTTCACAAGATTTATTTCCATCCAGAGTTGCATTAATTTTTCACCAAGATCTTGCATTGATGATGGTAGAGTCTGACTGCTGCGCAAAGCCTTCTCCAGCTTTGATGCATCCTGGCATTGTCATCTTGGAATATGCCCGTGCCATCAGGGAAGAAAAAATCTATTGATGGAATAACCTGGGCATTCAGTATGTTCAGGTAGTCAGCTGACCTCATTCTTGGAGCACATACTGTTGCTGAACCTAGACCTGACCAACTGCAGCAACCCCAGATCATTGGCACTGCCCCCACAGGCTTGTACAGTAGGCACTAGGCATGATGGGTGCATCACTTCATCTGCCCTCTTCTTACCCGGATGTGCCCATCACTCTGGAACAGGGTAAATCTGGACTCATCAGACCACATGACCTTCTTCCATTGCTCCAGAGTCCAAACTTTATGCTCCCTAGCAAACTTAAGCCTTTTTTTCTGGTTTGCCTCACTGATTAGGGTTATTCTTTTATGGCTACACAACTGTTCAGTCCAAATCCCTTGAGTTCCCTTTGCATTGTGCGTGTGGAAATGCTCTTACTTTCACTATTAAACATAGCCCTGAGTTCTACTGTTTTTCTTCCATTTGATTTCAAACGTTTGATTTCAAAAGTGATTGCCGATTACGATCATTCAGGATTTTTTTTCCCGCCACATTTCTTCCTCGAATACGATGGCTCCCCACTATCCTTACAGTTTTTAATAATGCGTTGGACAGTTCTTAACCCAATTTTAGTACTTTCTGCAATCTCCTTAGATGTTTTCACTGCTTGATGCATGCCAATGATTTGACCCTTCTCAAACAGACTAACATCTTTTCCACGACCACAAGAAGCGTCTTTCGACATGGTTGTTTAAGAAATGAGAAGCAACTCATTGCACCAGTTGGGGTTAAATAACTTGTTGCCAGCTGAAAGATAAAATCGCCCATGCAGTTTTAACCGTAACTTATTCAGCCACAGTGAGGCAACGTTTCGGCTGGAACACAGAGCCTTTCTCAAGCAAGTATGCTTGAGAAAGGCTCTGTTCGTGCCGAAACGTTGCCTCACTTTATTACGGTTTTCTATTTGGAAGTGCTGTCCGTTTCTGGATTTGGAGTCACACTCAAAATTAAAGTGGAAAAACACACTACAGGCTGATCCAACTTTGATGTAATGTCCTTAAAACAAGTCAAAATGGGGCTCAGTAGTGTGTGTGGCCTCCATGTGCCTGTATGACCTCCCTACAACGCCTGTGCATGCTCCTGATGAGGTGGCGGACGGTCTCCTGAGGGATCTCCTGTACTAAAGAATCTGCCAACTCCTGGACAGTCTGTGGTGCAACGTCACGTTGGTAGATAGAGCGAGACATGATGTCCCAGATGTGCTCAATTGGATTCAGGTCTGGGGAACGGGCGGGCCAGTCCATAGCATCAATGCCTTCGTCTTGCAGGAACTGCTGACACACTCCAGCCACATGAGGTCTAGCATTGTCTTGCATTAGGAGGAACCCAGGGCCAACCGCACCAGCATATGGTCTCACAAGGGGTCTGAGGATCTCATCTCGGTACCTAATGGCAGTCAGGCTACCTCTGGCTGTGCAG
Organism: Bufo bufo; assembly: GCF_905171765.1. Lineage (NCBI taxonomy): Eukaryota > Metazoa > Chordata > Amphibia > Anura > Bufonidae > Bufo > Bufo bufo. The sequence continues at coordinate 97,284,101 of NC_053396.1, forward strand.
CCCTCCAAAGAAATGCCACCCCACACCATTACTGACCCAATGCCAAACCGGTCATGCTGGAGGATGTTGCAGGCAGCAGAACGTTCTCCACGGCGTCTCCAGACTCTGTCACGTCTGTCACATGTGCTAAGTGTGAACCTGCTTTCATCTGTGAAGAGCACAGGGCGCCAGTGGCGAATTTGCCAATCTTGGTGTTCTCTGGCAAATGCCAAACGTCCTGCACGGTGTTGGGCTGTAAGCACAACCCCCACCTGTGGACGTCGGGCCCTCATGTCACCCTCATGGAGTCTGTTTCTGACCGTTTGAGCAGACACATGCACATTTGTGGCCTACTGGAGGTCATTTTGCAGGGCTCTGGCAGTGCTCCTCCTGTTCCTCCTTGCACAAAGGCGGAGGTAGCGGTCCTTCTGCTGGGTTGTTGCCCTCCTACGGCCTCCTCCACGTCTCCTGATGTACTGGCCTGTCTCCTGGTAACGCCTCATGCTCTGGACACTACGCTGACAGACACAGCAAACCTTCTTGCCACAGCTCGCATTGATGTGCCATCCTGGATAAGCTGCACTACCTGAGCCACTTGTGTGGGTTGTAGACTCCGTCTCATGCTACCACTAGAGTGAAAGCACCGCCAGCATTCATAAGTGATCAAAACATCAGCCAGGAAGCATAGGAACTGAGAAGTGGTCTGTGGTCACCACCTGCAGAACCACTCCTTTATTGGGGGTGTCTTGCTAATTGCCTATAATTTCCACCTGTTGTCTATCCCATTTGCACAACTGCATGTGAAATTGATTGTCACTCAGTGTTGCTTCCTAAGTGGACAGTTTGATTTCACAGAAGTGTGATTGACTTGGAGTTACATTGTGTTTAGGTGTTCCCTTTATTTTTTTGAGCAGTGTAAAAATATGTGTATGTATATATATATATATATATATATATATATATATATATATATATATATACACACATATTGGCTTCCTGCTCCAATGGCCTGGCAGAAGCATTGATGTATGCTGTTTAACGCCTTAGATGCCACTGCCAATAGCGACCACAGCATCTAAGTGATTTAGAGACAGGGCACTCCCTGTTTCCCATTGGCAACCCGCAAACGGGGTGCAGATGCCTTCGCATGGCAGCCTAAGCCTAATGAAGGCTGCCTGCAGTTGTATGCCCACCAGGCTGTGCCTCTCTGACACATATTGATGGTGCATGTCAATATAGCACTGACAGTAATACACTGTACAGCATGAACAGTACAGTGTGATATAGAAGCAATCAGAAGATTGCCTGTTGAAGTCCCCTTGTGGGACTAGTAAATGGTTAAAAAAAAAGTAGTTTTTTTTAAAAAAAAAAAAAGGCTTTTCAACCCCAAAAAATTTAAAATTTGCAAAAATATAAGCCCCCTCTAGATTTTTGACATCTCCGTGTCCGCACTACACATTTATCAAGCTAAAAAACAAAACAAAAAAAAAAATGTTTTTTGGCCATCAGGAGCCTTCTTCAAGACGCCTACTGGAAGACAGCAGCAGACAGATAAAGCTCACCTCAAAAAAACTGGCTAGGGCAGCACTAAAGCGCACCCATTAGTGCCAGTGACGTCACAGGGAACACTACAGCCCTTTCCCTGTGCTATACATTGCAGGGCAAGAGAGCATCGGAGCATGAAATGCTAATCTCAAAGGGGATACATCAGAGTTTAGCTCTTAACCAGGACAGCCCCTTTAATTTAAAGGAAACTGCAGGCAGCATGTTATAGAGCAGGAGGAGCTGAGCAGATTGCTATATAGTTTTATGGGAAAAGAGTCAGGAAAACTTGCAGTTTCTACATGTAAATTCTTGCTCATTCTGGGCTTTGAAGTCAAGGAGGCGGTCCCATCAGTGATTGACAGCCTTCACTCTGACTGTGTACAGAGATGGCTGTCAATCACTGATAGGGCCACCTCCATGACTTCAGAGCCCAGATATAAATGTATAAATTACAAGTTACACTTTTCCCATAATCCTGAACATGAATCTGCCCAGCGCCTTCTGCTCGATAGGATGCTGCCTGTAGCTTACATTGCATTTTTATGGTGACAGGTTCCCAGCTCTGAACCCGGTCAACCCCTTTAAGAGACATCCAAGATGGGCTGAGTTCGTGCCGATTCAGCCGTGCACTTGGGACCTCAGGGTACGGCCAGCAGACACTCCACACCTAATTAGCATGGGAGTGTTTTTCTAATTTCATTTTCAAAAGAGTGCATACGTGTTACAGCGTGGTAGGAACAGTTTAGCGGGGGCAATTGCCTATGCTAGTTCATTTATTTATGAAGTAGCAAATAACACAATGTTCATACATGAGCTCCAAATTGTGCTCCAATCCTTTTCTCACACCATTAGTGCCCTCTCTGCCCAGAAGGTTTCTATGGACAGGTCCTGTGTAGAGCACCCAACAGGAATAAACATGGTATAAGTGACAGGACCCACTGGGTTCCATGACACGTCATATACAGGGCAGCACGGTGGCTCAGTGGTCAGCACTGGTTCGAATCCGACTAAGGACAACATCTGCATGGAGTTTGTATGCGTTTGCCTGGGTACTCCGGTTTCCTCCCACAATCCAAAGACATATTGTTAGGGAACTTATTAGCTCCACTGGGGACAGCAAGTGTTGATAATATCTGTAAAGCACTACAGACTATGTCAGCGCTATAAGAGTCATAAATAATAAAAATAAATTTCACACCACGTTTTTTTTTTTTTCCAGGGACAATATTTTTTTCTTCATTTTAGAGAAAATGGATCAGTTTGAAAAACCAATGCAAACAAACAAACTTTTAGGCTCGTTTCAGACTAGTACCAGAGATCTGGGTGAACTCTGCGTATTTGCCAGATCTCTGGCAGTTCCCATTATAGTTCATAGGGCTGAACGGAAAATGAAAAGCTTCGGGAATGACGGAATGCTAAGAGATGCGGCAGGTGGTTCCCTGCCTGAACACCCTACCGAATCTCTGAAACTAGCCGTATAATGGACCCAGCAGAACAACGGGTCCTTTGCATCAGTTTATCAACAAAAAAAAAAACTGATCAATTTCTTGCTGGTTGGAACAGAATAGACACCTGTGTTTCCCCACCAGTTATAAAAACCGACAGGAAGCTGAAGAGAGGAAACCTATGGGCTCAGGGCATACCTTTTTCTACAGAAGCCTTTCTAGTTAAATGCATTCGTTTCTTTCTAAGGTTTCTGAGTAAAAACAGGCATGTTTAATGGAGAACAAAAAAATGTAATTCCTTTATATACTATGTATACTGGGGCCTCTATAGCAGACCATATTTCGCTGGACCTAGTCTACAGAAGTGGCATCGGTATGGTGCAGACCGCACGCCTGCCAATGTCTGAAGGGTCTTCACTTACCGCCCCTGCCTTGTCGTCCGTCTCCTTCCCCTTGTCTTCTCGACCATCACCTGAAAAGCAGAACATAGATGGAGAATATGAAATCACTAATACAACTCTCCAAGGTTATAGAATCACACATTCATTTTCCTAAAAGGCGGAGTGACAAACTAAGATACGTGAGATTTACCACTCACAAACTGGCATCTAAACAAAAAAAGAATATGCAGGAATGGCAGTGGGGGGCATGGGACTACACCTGGGGAACGTCCACACGAGATGGAAAGTAAAGCAGAAATGTCAGATACGCAATTTGCAAAAACCGCAAGAAAAACCTCATGGATTGCATGTGTTTATCTGAAGAAACGGCTCTGGATTTCACCATCTTCATTACAAAAGTGTGGAATCCATAGTAGAGGTACCTACCTGCAACGCAGTTTTTTTTATGCAGGATGTTGAGAATACTTTATAGCAGGGATGCTCAACCTGCGGCCCTCCAGCTGTTGTAAAACTACAACTCCCACCATGCCCTGCTGTAGGCTGATAGCTGTTTTGCAACAGCTGGAGGGCCGCAGGTTGAGCATGCCCGCTTTATAGCATCTATGTGATAGGAGATAAAGGTCTGACAACTGGAGTCCCATGTCTGCCCTCACTGCATGTCCCCTGGACGGAGTACAGCAGCCCCTCTAAGAGGGGCCCAGCAATAACATTCATCACACCTCTCCATTGAATCCAATCCAGTCTTTTGCATCAAAAACGACATGTGTTACTCCAGCCTAAAGAACTGCAAGCCTAGCGTCCATCTTTGTTTGCTGTGCAGCTGAATACAACCCATTGTTGAGAGCAGACATCTCGGGGCCAGGCTGACTGCAAGGTTCTTCAAAGGTTCCACTGACAGGAAGCCCAGAAAGACGACCGTCTGCAATAATTACTACTGGAGCGGACATTTCTCCAGTACTAAACCCGTTAGATCAATCTAACTGCAGTAGCTTTCTATAAATGGTGTTCTTTACAAGTAATAACATTAGGGATGAGTGCTCCGTACAGTATTAGAATGTATTGGCTCCAATGAGGCGAAGTTATCGCATAATAACCTCATGAATCAATTTCTCACGAGACTTCTCGAATAACTTCGGCTCATAGGAGACCATAGATTCTACTACTGTACGGAGCGCTTGCTCCGTACAGTATTCAAAGTATTATGCGAATCGACTTCAGATGTTTCATCCGAAGTCGATTCGCTCATCCCTAATCAACATCCCAGACTACTTTACATGGAGCAATCACCTCCACTGCACGGGGTCGTCCACATGCAGATGCATTATTCCTGGGCAGCTCTGTCTTCCAGTGATCAGTTGTAACTTTATATGGGCTGATGTGTTCATACCCAATCATCAGACCGATAAACGGCTCATTTAAAGGGACCTTTGGAAACGCTTTACCCATGATGATCAGAAACTGGCCTTGTGACAATACCTTTATGGGAATTTCACTGTATATATAATATACACACATCTACTCCTCTTTAATATGCAGTATATAGATACATATGTAAAGGGAATGTGTACTCAGAAATGGAACTAATGTTTACATTAAGTCTTTATGTTCAACATATTTTTAAAGAATATTTGGTGAATAATCTGTAAGTGTATGGATCACTTTTCAGAGTTCAATTCCACACTAGTCAATGGCAAATACGCTGCTGAATTTACATATATGGGGTTTATAAAAATATATCTTTCTAGCTGAGATGTAGCTGATAATTATCTGCTGGTGGGCACAGTGTATACACGCCTTAACCACCCCATGCCAGACACATATGATAAGAACTTCCTATACACACCTGAAGGAGGTCTGGAGTTGGATTCCACATCAGCATTTTTCTCAGATGAATGGTCAGGTTGAGGAGCCTCTTTTTCCTGTGGACTAGTTTCTTGATCAGTGCTTACATTCTGGTCTACATTATGGGGCACAGAAGAGCGAGGTTTTAACATAGGCCGTAGCCTCATCCTTCTTGGAAGTGTTTGACTGGGCTGTGGTGGGTCTGCCTGCATCTCAGGAGCTTCGCCTGCTGCTTTCTCTTCTGGATCACAATTTGTGCCCTCCCCAGGTTCAGCAGCAGTCTGGCCTGGATCTCCATTTTCTTCAATACGCTTTGTCTTGTGCACCTTTGAACGTTCCACTTCAGATTTTTTGGTCATCCTTGCAGCAACAAAGACAACATCATCCTTCCCGTCACTATCTGCTGGATCTGGGAGAGATTTTTTAGTTTGAGGGTCTACATCAGAGTTTTCATCTTTTACAATCTCCTTGGACTCTGCTTTGGCCTTTTTGTTCTCCTTACTCCCCTGCTCTTCAGCCGCAGTCTCTGCAGCATCTTCCTCTTTTTGGTTGTCAGGCTCTTTATTGTCATCACTCTCCATGTCTGTGAACTAATGACTCCTGGGAATGAGCTCCAATGTCAGCTTCAGTTTGAAGGTCTCCCCTCACGTGCTTGTTGGTGTCTGGGATCCTGCAAGACAGGCCCCGGTCTGAAAAGAGAAAACATGAATATATTCAGAAACGTACACCCAACCAGCAAATGTAAGCGCAGCACAAGACACCGAGCAGTTCTATGAAGACAGATGTGCAGTATCCTTAGAGGAATCTTTGTACGGCACAATGACTTTTTCAAGACCTGGTTTGGGGCTACTTTAATATTAGGTAATTGTAATTCAAGCAATTTCCTTACACAACAGCATCCACGTGTTATGTAGATAGTAACACTATAGCAATGGACTTGCTTACAACCTACATATCATCGTTTACAGGGGCTCCATAGTGGAGGTTCGATTTCTCCGTCTTTTACTACTGGGGCACCAACAGCCGCAATTAAAAGACGCCTGGTCCTCATTACTTGTCAAAGTCCGGCCCAAATTATTATTATTTTTTTAAATGCATTGATTTGTCTTAGAATTTGCCGCCAGAACAGATTTAGGCTACTTTTTCTCGCGTTTGGTGCGGATCCGTCATGGATCTGCACAGACGGATCCGTCCAGATTATACAAACGCATGCATCCGTTCAGAATGGATCCGTTTGTATTCTCTTTAACATTGCCAAAACGGATCCGTCTTGAACACCATTGAAAGTCAATGGGGGACGGATCCGTTTTCTATTGTGCCAGATTGTGTCATAGAAAACGGATCCGTCCCCATTGACTTACATTGTGTGTCAGGACGGATCCGTTCGGCTCAGTTTTGTCTAACAGACACCAAAACGCTGCAAGCTTTTCGGTGTCCACCCCCAAAGCAGAACGGAGACTGAACTGATGCATTCTGAGCGGGTCCTTTTCCATTCAGAATGCATTAGGGCAAAACTGATCCGTTTTGGACCGCTTGTGAGATACCTGAACAGATCTCACTAATGGAAAGCCAAAACGCCAGTGTGAAAGTAGCCTTAGATGAGAGGGAAAAAAAAAAAGTTACTTCTGATACTAAACCAGAGATTAATGCAGCATAAAAGGGCCTATTAGACGGAGCGGTAAATCCTTTGTTTTCTATGGATTGGAGAAATCGGCCCGACAATGATCATCTTCATGCCCCCTCGTCTAATCAGAAACCTGGCAGCCAGTTAAATGCTCTAGGAGTGAACGAGCAATGATTGCAATAATAGGCAAACAGCAAAAAGTATTTCATGAACCTTGTTACAGGCAACTGTACGTCTCTTAAAGGGGTTAACCGACTCCTTGTAAGTGAGGACCCCCTGCCAATCAGCGGTTTGAGAAGGCCTCAGAGCTGCAGCCCTCTCAGCTTACCCTAGGCCAGTGACATCACAACCATCGGTCACATGGCCGAGGGGCAGCTCAGCCCCATTCACTTCAAGCTAATGGCATTTATCATGTACAGAATGTTAATACAAGGCACTTACTAATGTATTGTGATTGTCCATATTGCCTCCTTTGCTGGCTGGATTCATCTTTCCATCACATGATACACTGCTAGTATCCAGAGGTTACGACAACCCTGCAATCCAGCAGTGGTGGTCGTGCTTGCACACTATAGGAATAAGCGCCGGTCTCTATGGTGGCCGTGACCATGGGGGCTCACCTAGGCATGCATGCGCAGCAGCTCCCATGCCGGCCACCTCGTATCTCTACAGCAGCGGTGGCCGTGACCCATGGAAACGAGCAGTGTATAATGTAATGGAAAAATGAATCAAGCCAGCAAAGGAAGCAATATGGATAATAACCATACATTAGTAAGTGCCTTGTATTAACTTTCTCTACATGATAAATGCCACTTGCTGAAGTGAGACAACCCCCTTAAAATGCTAAAGATTCGCTAAATTATCGCTTCTTACGAAATATCTGCATCAAATGATGATCTATCAGATTATCGGGGATGAGAGTTTCTATAAACGCTCATTTCTGAAAACCTGCTGGTCTAAATGGTGGCAGCAATCACCAGATCACCTGTCCTGTATGTGAACGCAGCCCTGCCAGACGCTCATACATCAGGAGATCGCATTGTTCGGGTGGCACAAATAATCATTGCAGATCGTGCAGTCTAAACAATGATCTTCTATGGGGACAATCGATCGCCTGTCTCCATACAGCGGAGGTGATTGCAGCCTTCATCTCCACTGATGATCGGAGCATCTGCTTGTACACACTTAGGGCTCGTTCACACTAGCGGTTTGGTTGGATCCATCATGGATCAGCAAAAATGCTTCCGTTCTGATAATACAACCATCTGCATCCATTATGAATGGATCCGGTTGTATTATGGCCTCTATAGCAATGACTGATCCGTCATGAACTCCATTGAAAGTCAATAGGGGACGGATCTGTTTTCTATTGTGTCAGAGGAAACGGATTCGTCCTCATTGACTTACATTGTGAGCCATGACGGATCCATTTTGCTCCGCACCACATTGTGGACAGAAAACCTTTGTCTGCAATGGGGACGCAACCAAACACAACGGAATGCATTCTGGTCCGTTTTGTCTCCCCCCTATTAAGATCCTATGATGGGTCTCAATAGCGGAAAGGGAAAGTGCAAGTGTGAAAGTAGCCTTACAGACTGATAAAACTACCTCCCTTGCTGCGCCTCACCACTGCTTCAAAGGGAAAATGACTGACTGGCAAGGAGGCTTGAGTGACTACTGTATCAGAGGTCGCAATAACGCCTGTACAGGCAGTTTTACTCTCTATGAATACGTCTGATGCGTATGAATACGCACGATAATGTCACTGCCATTCATGAGCGCACTGAGCGCTGTGAACGGCACAGGCAGCACAGCAATCCAATCACAAAGCTCCTCACAGTACAGAGCTTTGTTTTTAGAGAGGAGGCTGCTGATTTGTCAGTATCAACAGGCTGCCGTGCCATTCGCCGATCCTCTCACAACCCCCTTCTCCCACGCGGAACACACAGCAGCAGCCATTCCGCGCCACTGCCGGCTGCTGAAGGAAAAGCATGGCGGGAATGGAGCCTCTGCGGAGCAAAGACAGTGAGAGAAGTGTCAGGCTTGTGCCCAGGTGATGCCACCCCAGAAGTGCCCTGCAGGCTTCTATCTGCTGATGGGAGCTCCATGTGGAGGTGTATCAATGGAAAACTAATAGCCAAGAGGCTAAACAAAACCCTGCGTCTTATGTTACATCAGAACTTTCATTTGATTGCTCTGATACCTACACACCAAAAGGAAAACAAGAATTTAAAAAAAAACTGCTGTTTCTTTAGATGACCTTGTGTTGATAGTAGTGTTAATAGAGTCTCAAGGGTCTATAAAAGCAGGTACCCTACTTTTATAAGCCTTTAGGACTCTAGTAACACTACTATCAACTTAAGGTCAAAAATTATTTTTTTCCTTTTGGTGTTTAGGTATCAGAGCAATCAAATGAAACCACCAGACCCCCCCACTGCTCCCAGCCACAACCACCAGACCCCCCCACTGCTCCCAGCCACAACCACCAGACCCCCCCACTGCTCCCAGCCACAACCACCAGACCCCCCCACTGCTCCCAGCCACAACCACCAGCCCCCCCCACTGCTCCCAGCCACAACCACCAGACCCCCCCACTGCTCCCAGCCACAACCACCAGACCCCCCCACTGCTCCCAGCCACAACCACCAGACCCCCCCCCCCACTGCTCCCAGCCACAACCACCAGACCCCCCCCCCCACTGCTCCCAGCCACAACCACCAGACCCCCCCCCCCACTGCTCCCAGCCACAACCACCAGACCCCCCCACTGCTGCCAGCCACAACCACCAGACCCCCCCACTGCTCCCAGCCACAACCACCAGACCCCCCCACTGCTCCCAGCCACAACCACCAGACCCCCCCCACTGCTGCCAGCCACAACCACCAGACCCCCCCCACTGCTGCCAGCCACAACCACCAGACCCCCCCCACTGCTGCCAGCCACAACCACCAGACCCCCCCCACTGCTGCCAGCCACAACCACCAGACCCCCCCCCACTGCTCCCAGCCACAACCACCAGACCCCCCCCCCACTGCTCCCAGCCACAACCACCAGACCCCCCCCCCACTGCTCCCAGCCACAACCACCAGACCCCCCCCCACTGCTCCCAGCCACAACCACCAGACCCCCCCCCCCACTGCTCCCAGCCACAACCACCAGACCCCCCCCCCCCACTGCTCCCAGCCACAACCACCAGACCCCCCACTGCTCCCAGCCACAACCACCAGACCCCCCACTGCTCCCAGCCACAACCACCAGACCCCCCACTGCTCCCAGCCACAACCACCAGACCCCCCACTGCTCCCAGCCACAACCACCAGACCCCCCACTGCTCCCAGCCACAACCACCAGACGTCCCTGTTCAATTCTTATTGCATTGAGTTTTGCACAGTCTACTGCTCCGATCCCTAGCTGACAGATTTGGTGCTTAAAGAAAGGTAGGGATTTAGTCTTCTGAGAGAGAAATTTAAAATGGTCAAAATAGGCTATTTCTGCATGGAAGACATAATAGAGTTATATAAGCCTACGTAATAAATAAATATAATGGAAAAGATGGGCAGCACTCCAAAAAGTAAAAAAAATACAAAAATCTTTATTTACCCCAGTGGGAAATGCGACGTTTCGGCTCTAGACAGGAGCCTTCCTCAAGGCTTGAGGAAGGCTCCTGTCTAGAGCCGAAACATCGCATTTCCCACTGGGGTAAATAAAGATTTTTGTATTTTTTACTTTTTGGAGTGCTACCCATCTTTTCCATTTTGTATTTTTGGATTGGCTTCAATCCGTTTTGGGCTGTTGCACCCACCAGCTTGCATCAGGGACGGTGCTGCCACTGTTTTTTCTTTTTTTGTGAATATATATCTCCAATTTCCATACTCCTCCTCAGCTAAAAAAAAAAAAAATACTCCTCAAAAATGGTCAGAGGAGTATTTTTACTCTTCTGGAAAAAATGTAGTGCGACCTCTGTGTATAATATATTGTATGTTTTGGGGTGTCAGGAGGCACGCTGGGGGCTCAATATCAGACACTGACCTCTGGGAGAACGGGGTCTCCTGGTATTCTTAGTGAACGGTGCCGAGGATGCATATGCAAGACCACCGTGCCACTCATTTGTATGGGACTGCCATATATAGCCCCCTGCTATCTTCATCAGTCCCATACAAGTCAGTGTCGCAGTGGTCATGCACGTGCACTATAAATGTCATCAATTAGAAAGCCCTTTTAATCACAGGAGAATGTTAAAGGGGTTGTCCTATCTCAGACATTGGGGGAATATCGCTAGGATTAGTCCCAAAGTGTGATAGGTGCGGGTCCCACACCTACTTAGAACAGAGCCAGCAAAGTAGTGCGTGGCCACCCTCCATTCATTCCTATGGGAGCACCCAAAATAGCCCAGGACTGGCTTGGTCATTTCCATCAGCCCCACAGAAGTAAATGGAGCGATGGCTGCGCTTGCGCGGTGCACCTCCCATTCATTTCAATGGTATTTCCGAAAATAGCCGCTTGGCTATATTCTGCACTGCCATAGGAACAAATGGAGGGCGGCCGCGCACGTACGGTGCACCCTCCAGGACTTTGCCGGCTCTGTTATAAGTATTGGCGCATCTCTGAGAGGTGGGACCCGCACCTATCAGACATTGGGGACATATCCTAGCCATATGCCCCCAATATCTGAGATGGGACAACCCCTTTAACCCCTTAAGGACTCAGCCCTATTTCACCTTAAGGACTTGGCCATTTTTTGCAAATCTGACCAGAGTCACTTTAAGTGCTCATAACTTTAAAACGCTTTGACTTATCCAGGCCATTCTGAGACTGTTTTTTCGTCACATATTGTACTTCATGACACTGGTAAAATGGAGTAAAAAAAAATCATTTTTATTTATAAAAAAATACCAAATTTACCAATTGTTTTAAAGAAATTGCAAATTTCCAAGTTTCAATTTCTCTACTTCTATAATACATAGTAATACCTCAAAAATTGTTATTACTTTACATTCCCCATATGTCTACTTCATGTTTGGATCATTTTGGGAATGATATTTTATTTTTTGGGGATGTTACAAGGCTTAGAAATTTAGAAGCAAATCTTGAAATCTTTCAGAAATTTTCAAAAACCCAATTTTTAGGGACCAGTTCAGGTCTGAAGTCACTTTGCGAGGCTTACATAATAAAAACCACCCAAAAATGACCCCATTTCTAGAAACTACACCCCTCAAGGTATTCAAAACTGATTTTACAAACGTCGTTAACCCTTTAGGTGTTCCACAAGAGTTATTGGCAAATGGAGATGAAATTTCAGAATGTAAATTTTTGGGCAAATTTTCCATTTTAATCCATTTTTCCCAGTGTCATGAAGTACACTGGGATATAATTTTAAGCATGTGCGATATGCGATATATATTGCGATATATTGTTTTCTATATTGGGGGTGTTTAAACTTTTTTTTTTACTTTTTATTTAATAACTATTAGCCTCCTTAAGGGCTAGAACCCTTGTCATATTCACCCTAATAGAGCTCTATTAGGGTGAATAGGACTTTGCACTCTCCCTGCTGCCCTGTGCACACAACAGCAGGGAGCTGACCATGGCAGCCTCTGATCTGCTCCCCCCCCCCCAGCCTCTGATCTGCTCCCCCCCCCAGCCTCTGATCTGCTCCCCCCCCCCCCGCCTCTGATCTGCTCCCCCCCCCCCCAGCCTCTGATCTGCCCCCCCCCCCCCCAGCCTCTGATCTGCTCCCCCCCCCCCAGCCTCTGATCTGCTCCCCCCCCCCCCAGCCTCTGATCTGCTCCCCCCCCCCCCAGCCTCTGATCTGCTCCCCCCCCCCCAGCCTCTGATCTGCCCCCCCCCCCCAGCCTCTGATCTGCTCCCCCCCCCCAGCCTCTGATCTGCTCCCCCCCCCCAGCCTCTGATCTGCTCCCCCCCCCCAGCCTCTGATCTGCTCCCCCCCCCCAGCCTCTGATCTGCTCCCCCCCCCCAGCCTCTGATCTGCTCCCCCCCCCCAGCCTCTGATCTGCTCCCCCCCCCCAGCCTCTGATCTGCTCCCCCCCCAGCCTCTGATCTGCTCCCCCCCCCAGCCTCTGATCTGCTCCCCCCCCCCAGCCTCTGATCTGCTCCCCCCCCCCAGCCTCGGATCTGCTCCCCCCCCCCAGCCTCTGATCTGCTCCCCCCCCCCCAGCCTCTGATCTGCTCCCCCCCCCCAGCCTCTGATCTGCTCCCCCCCCCCAGCCTCTGATCTGCTCCCCCCCCCCAGCCTCTGATCTGCTCCCCCCCCCCAGCCTCTGATCTGCTCCCCCCCCCCAGCCTCTGATCTGCTCCCCCCCCCAGCCTCTGATCTGCTCCCCCTATGGTAACTCAAACCCACCCCCCCCTCCTTCCCCAGTATTAATCATTGGTGGCAGTGGCCACAGGGTCCCCCTGCTCCCCCCCCCCCCTAGTTCATTGATGGCAGTGGGCAGTTCCGATCGGAGTCCCAGCAGTGTAATGCTGGGGCTCCGATCGGTTACCATGGTAGCCAGGACGCTACTGAAGTCCTGGCTGCGATGGTATGTTAGTGAGCAGCATTATACTCACGTGCGCCGTGGCCGCTCCTTCTTCTCATAGGTCTGTGCGGCGCATTGCTAATGCTATAAGCATTAGCAATGCGCCGCACAGACAGAAGAAGGAGCGCCCGGCAGCCACGGCACACGTGAGTATAATGCTGCTCACTAACATACCATCGCAGCCAGGACTTCAGTAGCGTCCTGGCTGCTATGGTAACCGATCGGAGCCCCAGCATTACACTGCTGGGACTCCGATCGGAACTGCCCACTGCCATCAATGAACTAGGGGGGGGAGGAGGGGGACCCTGTGGGATATGGCCGGCCACAGCCCCTCCCCTCCTCCTCCTACTCTGTCCTCTCCTCATTGGTGTTCAGCGGCAGCCGCGCACAGTGGGGAGGGACTCCCTCTTTCTCCCTCCACTGTGCCGGCCGGCGGGCTCAGGAGTAAATGGTGCGCGCAGAGAGCGCAATCATATCGCGGTCCGGCGATATAGCGTAAATCCATATCGTGGCCCAAATTTATATCGCATATCGCCTATACCGCCCACCCCTAGTTAACAGCCAAACAAAACTCAATATTTATGGCACTAATTCTGTAGTTTACAGAAACACTCCATATGTGGTCGTAAACCGCTGTACGGGCACACGGCAGGACACAGAAGGAAAGGAATGCCATACGGTTTTTGGAAGGCAGGTTTTGCTGGACTTTTTTTTGACACCATGTCCCATTTGAAGCCCCCCATTTTAGAAACTACGGGATAGGGTGGCAGTTTTGTTGGTACTAGTTTAGGGTACATATGATTTTTGGTTGCTCTATATTACACTTTTTGTGAGGCAAGGTAACAAGAAATAGCTGTTTTGGCACCGTTTTTTTTTTTTTGTTATTTATAACATTCATCTGAGGGGTTAGGTCATGTGATATTTTTATAGAGCCGGTCGATACGGACGCGGCAATACCTTTTATGTATACTTTTTTTATTTATGCAAGTTTTACACAATAATATCATTTTTGAAACAAAAAAAAAAAAAAAGGATGTTTTACTGGCTCCATATTCTGAGCCATAGTTTTTTTGGGCGATTGTCTCAGATAGGGGCTAATTTTTTGCGGGATGAGGTGACGGTTAGATTGGTACTATTTTGGTGGGCAAACGCCTTTTTGATCGCTTGCTGTTGTACTTTTTGTGATGTAAGGTGACAAAAATGGTTTATTTAGCACAGTTTTTATTTTTTATGGTGTTCATCTGAGGGGTTAGGTCATGTGATGTGTATAGAGCCGGTCGATACGGACGCGGCGATACCCAATATGTATACTTTCTCCCCCCCCCCCCTATTTTTTACCAATTTTTTTTAACTTTATTTGGGGAAAATGAAGTTTTTGTTTATTTTTACTTGAAACTTAATTTTTTTTGGGGGGGGACTTTATTTTTTATTTATTTTTTGTCCCACTTTGGGACTTGAACTTTTGGGGGTCTAATCCCTTTTACAATGCATTCCAATACTTCTGTATTGGAATGCATTGGCTGTATGAGTAATACAGTGAGTATTACTCATACAGCTTCCGGCTTGTGAGATTCAGGGGGCTGGATCTCACAGGCTCGTCACCGGACAGCAGCGCAGATGCGTAAGGAAGGCATCGCGCTGTCTTCCATGCTATCGGGTCCCCCCTACAGCCGCATGGGGACCCGATGGCATCCTGTTCCGATTAACCCACGCCGCAAAACCGGATACGTTTTCCGGAACATTTGGGGCCAGACCCGGCATTAATGCATTTCAATGAAAAATTGCAAGTGTTCCGGAATTTTGGACGGAGAAAATACAGCTGCATGCTCCGGTCAAATAACTTAAGAGTGACTGAACTGAAGACATCCTGAACGGATTGCTCTCCATTCAGAATGCATTAGGATAAAACTGATCAGTTCTTTTCCGGTATTGAGCCCCTAGGACGGAACTCAATACCGGAAAAGTTTAAAGCAAATGTGAAAGTACCTTAACTAATGAACTGTGATTGTCCATATTGCTTCCTTTGCTGGCTGGATTAATTTTTCCATCACAATATAAGCTGCTCGTTTCCAGAGGTTATGACCACCCTGCAAGCCATCAGCGGTGGTCGTACTTGTACAACATAGGAAAAGACGGAGGCCTCTCTGGTGGCCACCTTGTATCTGCGCTGCAGCAGTGGTGGTAGCCGCTAGAGACGAGCAGTGTATAATGTGATGGAAAAGAGACTCCAGCTAGCAAAGGAAGCAATATCACAATACATTAGTAAGTGCCTTGTATTCACTTTATCTACATGATAAATGCCATGTGCTGAAGTGAGACAACCCCTTTAAGGAACTCTGGATGATCCCTGCTTGCATTAACTTCGGCATAAGGCGGACTAGTTCCCATCCAGAAGGTACATCGAAGCACACCACACAAGTTAGGATCAGGGTACTTTCACACTTGTGGCAGAGGATTCCGGCAATCTGGACACAAACGGATGGCATTTGTCAGACGGATCAATCTGACAAATGCATTGAAATACCGGATCCGTCTCTCCAGTGTCACCCGGAAAAACTGATATTTTTTTTTTCATTTTTAAAGGTCTGCGCATGTGCAGACCGGTTCTGTTTTCCCCGATCCGGCACCAATACATTTCAATGAAAATGAATGCCGGATTCAGCATTCCGGCAAGTGTTCAGGATTTTTGGCCGTAGATAAAACTTTTCTCCGGCCAAAAAACGTAATAGGGACTGAACTGACGCAACCTGAACGGATTGCTCTCCATTCAAAATGCATTAGGATAAAGCTGATCAATTTTTTTCCGGTATGGAGCCGCTAGGACGGAAGTTAATACCGGAAAAGAAAACCGCTAGTGTGAAAGTGCCCTCAAGAGACACTATTGCTCAAACTGTATGAAGTTCCCAGAGCGGATATCATCTGCGCCTCAAATAAACGGGGGCGTAGCAGCGGCGTGGTCTATAGCGGGGTACCGATTACTGGGTGACCCATGTCCTGAGAGCAGCCTCTATAACATTGCACCAGCAGTAAAGCATGAGAAAACAATGGGAGATCTCTAAATCTGCAGGAAAGGTAGGTGGCCGCCAACCTATCCAGGTGACCAGTTCCATAGCAATCCATGCAGCCAGGACATGGCAGCCATAGTGGTGGTCACCCAACCTTCCCCAGAAATAGCCTAGTGAGTGGCGGTGCCCCCGGGGGCACATTCAGCACATGGGGGTCTCACACTGGATGAAAGGTGAGGTGACCACCCCAATAACACATTGTCCTGATCACACCACCTTGGCCTCACCCCCACTCTGCCCAGCCAATGCACCCCCTGGCACCATGTGGATGTTATCCAGCCCTCCCATCCTGTGCCCATGGGCCTCACCCCTCCCCCTTTTCTAAGAATCCAGGCTCCCTCTCACATGCATGTATGCCCCCAACACCCCAAACCCTGAACCCCACCCACACCTCCCCCGCACACCCTCTCCCGCCTCACACTCTGGAGATGCCCCCTCACATGTGAGCAGCACACATCCCCTGCCCCCAGCCCAAGTGGCGACACATCAGACGCCCCACCCACCTTCGGGTGTCGGGCACGTTACAGGGATCCCCTCCGGCCGGTGCCCTGCTCTCCGGGACCAGGCCAACTGTCTGCAGCACTCCTCACCCCCACTGCACAATTTGCCGCCGTGTCTCCCTCAGACCATACCTTCTCGGGCTGCGTTCCCCACCCCTTCGCGGGTGTTCGCCCAACCCCCTCGTTTTCGGACAACGTACAGTGACCACGAGCAAGCCGCGGCCGCTCTCTCGTTTCCTGCTACAGTCTCTGGCGCAGCCGCACTCTCGGGAGGTCTCAATCTCCAACGTCTCTCGCTGTCTCGCGCACTCTGCCGCTCTCTCTCAGGCGCGCCCCCGCTGCGGTCCCTTTAAGCGCGATCTCAAACCTGTAGCAGGACAAGCGCGCTTCCGAGGGCGGGGCGCGGTTAGGCAGAGGAGGCGGGGCTTAGCCCTACAGTAAGTAGCCGATAGCTCGGCCGTGGCTGTGGAGGGGCGGGCGTGGAAGCGCTGGAGAGCGCGCAGGCGCCGTGAGGCGGGCTTTTCCTTTTGATGCGGGGTGCTGGGGCCTTCTGTGGCGGTGCTGGCCAGAGAGCGGGCGGGATGTGACCCGAGGGCTGTAAGGGCCCAAAGATGAAGGTTAAACCGCCAGATTACAACAAAATATGTGTTGAGTGTCAGGCTTTATGCACACACGCAGTCAATGCGTCTTTTCTTGCAGTTAGCAAGTTCATATTAAATCTATGGGTAATTGCTATTGTTAAATGAGGACATGTGCAAAACGGTCCCATCAAATAGAGGAGTCATATACTGCAAGTAGCGGGTCAATACTGATGCATAACATGTGCTATGGTTAATACCAGGCATCAGCTAGGCCCCAAAACCAGGATGGGTGCTTCATGTGCCAGTCTAAGGGCTCATGCACGTCGCTGGATGTAAAAAGAACGGAATGTCATGTCCGTGTTGCATCCGTTTTTGCGGATCTGTTGTATCAATGCCTGTCCTTGTCGGCAAAACAAACACGAATAGGACATGTTCTATATTTTTTGCGGAACGGACTTGTGGACATACGGAAACGGAATGCACACGCAGTTATTTAGTTTTTTTTTGTGTGTGGCGCCATTAAAATGTATGGTTCTGCATACAGGGTGCAATAAAAAAACAGAACGGACAAGCGTTTGTGTGCATGAGCCCTAAGGATGCACGCACACAGCAGTGTAGTTCATGTGGACTTTATTGCTGTTTTTACTGCGTTTCTGCACCAAAATGCACATGGATTTGCCCCAGATCTCACCCTTGCATCTGTAAAGCCACACAAACCATTGATGTGCTGAGGATTTTGAAATCCTGTTGATTTTTCACAAGAAAATCTGTGTGTAAAACACAGATTGTGTATATACACTTAAATGGGTGATCCGGTAATTATTATTGATGACCTATCCTCAGGACCCCCCGCTGATCAGCTGCTAGAAGAGGCTGGTGCTCCGTGAGCGCTGCGGCTTCTTCTGAGGCCATCTGATGTCACCATACATTGGCCACGTGGCCTAGGTGCAGCTCAGCCCCATTGATGTGAATGGGCCCGAGCTGTAATACCGAGCACAGCCACTATACAGTGTACGGCGCTGTGCTTGGAGTCCTCAGCGCTCACTCAACTGGTAGCCCGCAGTGGGCTGGAATTAAACTAATGAGACGTTAGGGTACGACCACATGGCACTGTGGTGTCGGTTGGGACGTGGCCATGCTGCGCTCAAGTACCACGTGGCTGAAAGGGCTGCGCTAGGTTCAATGGGCATTAATGGCCGTGCAATATTGAAGGTGCACAGTACTTGAACATCCAGCCGTGCCACGACCGCGCCATGTGGTCAATACCCTCATTCTTCAGTCGGTCTGCAGTGGTAATGGCCGTATGGGCTCGTTTTGGCATATCCTCGATGGCTCCAAAGACAGAAAATTAAAATCTATTAATTCTTGGAGCTATGTTTCAGTTCAGGCAGAGTCTGGGGGTTAGTTTTCTAAATCCTTCCCTTCACAGATAAGTCGCCTACCGTTAGGTCTGGTGGCCGTGGAGGCAACAACGCTATGGTGAATGGCGCAGGAGCTCTGTGTGATGTCTTGCTGAAAGAAACAGTACGCTCGTGATTGGTTAACGATGCGTAGAATAACTGCATGACGTCCATCTACAGTGGTCCCTCAAGTTACAATATTAAGTGGTTCCAGGGCGACCATTGTATGTTGAAATGACTGTAACTTGAGTAATCGGTTCCAAAGCCCCAAAATGTCATCCAAGATAAGAGAAGATGAAGATTTAAGAAAAATAAGCAGATAACTAAGACAGATAAAACAAGTCCCTACATATAAGGCCTCATGCACACAACAGTATTTTTTCACGGTCCGCAAAACGGGGTTCCGTTGTTCCGTGATCCGTTTCTGTTTTTTTTTCCGTGTGTCTTCCTTGATTTTTGGAGGATCACCAGACATGAAAAGTGAAAAAAAAACCTAAGTCAAGTTTGCCTTGAAAATGATAGGAAAAAAACGGACGCGGATGACAATCTTGTGTGCCTCCGTGTTTTTTCACGGACCCATTGACTTGAATGGGTCCGCGACCCGTTGCCCGTGAAAAAAATAGGACAGGTCATATTTTTTTCACGGACTGGAAACACGGACGCGGATGACAAACGGTGCATTTTCCGAGTTTTCAACGGACCCATTGAAAGTCAATGGGTCCGCAGAAAATCACGGAAAACGGAACAACGGACACTGAACCCAACAATGGTCGTGTGCATGAGGCCTAACAGTCCAGCTGTTTTACCTGAGAGGTGGCCTTGACTGGTTGGATCTGAGTCTGAGGCATTGTATGTTGCGTCTGGTTCCAACTTACGATGGGTCAGAAAAGACCATTACAAATATTAGTATTTTAGAGGGAGCTCCCCGTTCGTTCTGGAGCCCAGCCTACTGACCACCTCTCCGTATAACCCGAAATGATGATCATAAACAAGAATGGCTGGCTCACAGTAATTTTCATGTACCGGTAATTTCACCATTTAATGATCCATTAAAATACACCTATGAAAACTAAAACACATAATTTAAAAAAACATATAATTCAAAAGCACAAGATTTAGAAGACACAATTCACCTCATCTATGTATAAATCTGGCCAACGCTAGAGCTTTCGTTTATATCGCGGTAGAACATGGCATGCGCCGCTCTCAGCACTCACCATGTTCTCCTGAGCCGGCACAGTGGTGAAGGAGGGAGTCCCTCCGTTCCCACTGTGTGCGGCTGCCGCTGACCACCAATGAGAACAGAGAGGAGGAGGAGGGGAGGGACTGTGGCCACTGCGCCACCAATGAGAACAGACTAGGAGGAGGAGGGGAGGGACTGTGGCCACTGCGCCACCAATGAGAACAGACTAGGAGGAGGAGGGGAGGGACTGTGGCCACCGCGAAACCAATGAGAACAGACTAGGAGGAGGAGGGGAGGGACTGTGGCCACCGCAAAACCAATGAGAACAGAGAGGAGGAGGAAGGGAGGGACTGAATACAAACGTAGACTGCTGCATATGCCGGCCATATCCCATACACTGCCTCTATTACTGCGCACCGTGATCTGCCGCTATTAACCCCTCAGGTCAGTAAAAGAGGCCAGGTATGGGATATGGCCGGCACATGCAGGCTACGTTTGTATTCTGGCATATTAACTATATTCATTGGTGGCGCAGTGGCCACAGCCCCTCCCTTCTACTCCCCTTCTTCGAAGTATATGCGCCCCCCCCTCCACACGATTAAATCATTGGTGGCAGTGGCCCCAGGGTGGCAGCTTCTGATCGGAGCCCCAGCAGTGTAATCGCGGGGCTCCGATCGGTTACCATGGCAGCCAGGACACTACCGAAGCCCTGTCTGCCATAGTTGGTTCCCTGCTGCTGTGTGCACTATGCACAGAGCAGCAGGGAGAGTGTGAAGTCCTATTCACCCTAATAGAAATCTATTAGGGTGAATAGGACAAGGGTTCTAGCCCCTAAGGAGGCTAATAGTTATTAAATAAAAAGTAAAAAAAAAAAAAGTTTTACCCCCCCTTCCCCGAAATATAGAATATATTGCGATATATATCGCATATCGCACATGCTTAAAATGATATCACAATATAGATTTTAGGCCATATCGCCCACCCCTAACTTCTCGTACCATTCAGCGGCCCATTGTATGTCTATATCGATATATATGTATCGTAGGAATCATGGCCCTAACATCTCTAGATATATATGTATTATTTATTCTTTATATGTGTTTTTTATTTATATAGTAACCAGGGTGGATTTGATTTAAATCAAAATGATTTAAATCACGATTTAAATAACTGGTCAGTAAGGCTTGATTTAAATCATAGTTTTCTACATAAAGACTAATTCTTGCTGGTATAACTTATAATATGCAAGTAGATGAAGATTTAAAGGGATTCTGTCACCTCCTTTTACGATTTTAAGCTGGCACCATGTCACGGCTGTGTGTGAGCAACAAGAGCATGCACAGAAAATAGAGCTAATGACCGGATCCAAACTAGGGAGGATAAAGGGTGACCCCTGTCCGACCCTCAAAAGCTCTCCCTATGCTGCTAAGCCCATGCCCGGATCCAAATGGTGGAGGGAGGCATGCCCGCGTACCTAAGACTGATGGCCACTGTAACCCCTACAATAGTGGAAGGGGCACGGCCACCGGTGCCCTGCTCAGTATATGGAGGGAACCGTGGTCGCCTCGGATCCAGTCAGAAAACACACAGATACACAGCAATGTCTGCACACTTAGCTGAAGGGCTGCAGCCGCAGTGAAGACGGATCCAAAGACAGGCTGGCAATATCCGGAGTACTTGCTGCAGCAGAACACAGGTCCAGTGAAAGGATAGCATACAAGGGAAGATACTCAAGCAAGAGCTACAACCCAAATGAGAAATATAATCCACACCTACAATAGGAGGAGGGGGAATATAAAGGCAGGGAAATCAAACGGAGGAGAAACAGCTGGGAGGAAGGAAACACAAAACTCCTCCCAGCTCTAGTAGTGACATCATCACAGGGGTGGAGAAACAGAGCTGTGAGAACGTCCCAAAGCTCTGGTAGTGACACACCATCGCTATGTTGACTAAAGTAGCTTATTTCCAGGACTCTTCTTTTTACTTTAGTAGTTTTGATGTAAAAGCGATTTTTATGTTATGCTAATTAGGGTCCAAGGTGCCCAGAGGGGCGTTTTTCTCACTCTCCGGTGCCCAGTGACACCCCCCTGCAGTGCCCAAGACAGCCTCCTGATAATCAAAACACCTCCCACAGCCCGGCAAACGGTTCCGCCCCCTCCGCACGTCATAATCTACCTTATAGATATGCCCCTTCCTGTCTGCAGCCAGAAAACTCGTGCAGGCGCAGTACCGCCTGCGGCCTGCGCGATCATCAACGTCCTGAGGGCAACAGCGCTCAGGTCACATCACTGGGCTCGGCGCATGCCCAGTGAGACTTTTGAGGCTGTTGCCCTCAGGAGGTTGATGATCGCGCAGGCGGTACTGCGCCTGCGCGAGTTTTCTGGCTGCAGACAGGAAGGAGGACGGGGCATATCTATAAGGTAGATTATGACGTGCGGAGGGGGCGGAATCGTTTGCCGGGCTGTGGGAGGTGTTTTGATTATCAGGACACGACAAAATCATTGGGCACTGCAGGGGGGTGTCACTGGGCACCGGAGAGTGAGAAAAATCATTGATTTTTATCCACCCTGATAGTAACTGAGACATCTAATTCATAAACGTCAGTACACATTATTAAATCTCATAAAAAAATAACTTGCAACAACATCGGACCCTGTGTTTCCTATGAAATTGTGTATCTGGTCATATGTGCGAAAAATATTAATATAATTAATATAAATTGATAGCTGTAGGGAGTGAGGGGAAAGTCGCAGGGTGCGTTATTGCGCTGATATACAGCCTGGCATCGATGCATCGTGCGTTCTGTCCCATCAAACCGTCTATATAAATCCAAAGACTTCCCCTCAGCATCAAGGATCCAAACTCCTAAATCTTCTTTGATTCACATCTGGACATCCGAGAGATGAAATCCCCACCTGTCCAATCTTCTCTCACGGATTCCAGTGCAACAAATGTCCTACCCATGGGTTTCCACCCATGATGTGTTCTGAAATGGTTTGATAATGTACAGTATGTGTCTCAGATCCTTTCTTAATGTTCGCTAATCCTTGTTTTGAGAGTTCTCTTTGTTCGTCCTACGTATTGTTTTTGGCACGGGCATTCTATCAGATAAATAACTAATTTGCTATTGCATGTTAAAGCTTCCTTTATATCCCATTTAAATTGATTTGTTGTTCATTCATTGGTTTTTCTCTGAAAACTGGTCTGTTTGCAATTTTGACACAGCCGCACTTGTCGAAACCTTTTAAATGTAACCAGTTCCCTACAGTTATCCTCTTGTTATTATTCCTAATAGGTGGCGCTATCTGTAGGCCCAAATTAGGTGCTCGACTGTATACTATTGGAGGCTGGATGGGAATTATAGGCCCCAATATTTTTTCTTCTTTCAAAAGTTCCCAGTGTTTTGGAATACCGTAATTCTAGCCACTTTCCTATAGTTCGTATTAAACGGCAATACAATCTTACAAGAATCTGCCACAGGCTGTTTGTTTTCTACTTGTTTTTGTTAAAAAAACGATTTCCGATCCATATTCCTCACTGAATCCAATGATTTCTCTAATAACTCAGAAGGATATAATTTTTCTAAGAATTGAGTTTAACACCTCTGCTTCTTTTTTGAACTGCTGTGTTTGAGTGCAGTTTCTTTTTAAACGGCGAAATTGACTTTTCGGGACATTTAATAACCATCTTGGTAGATGGCAGCTTGTATTTAAACTAAAACAGTTTTTTCTACTTCCTTTTGATATGTACAGGGTGTGCCATTTATATGGATACACCTTAATAAAATGGGAATGGCTGGTGATATTAACTTCCTGTTTGTGGCACATTAGTATATGTGAGGGGGGAAACTTTTCAAGATGGGTGGTGACCATGGCGGCCATTTTGAAGTCGGCCATTTTGAATCCAACTTTAGTTTTTTCAATAGGAAGAGGGTCATGTGACACATCAAACGTATTGGGAATTTCCCACGAAAAACAATGGTGTGCTTGGTTTTAACGTAACTTTATTCTTTCATGAGTTATTTACAAGTTTCTCTTTGTTTACAGCCATTGACATGTCGCCGAGGTTAACACGTGAGGAGCGGATAGAAATTGTGTTGATGTCTGGTGAACGCAGTAACCGGGTCATTGCAGCAGATTTCAATGCAAGACACCCTACGAGACCACCCATCTCCCATGCTACAGTTAGCAAACTGCTTGCTAAGTTTCGTGAAACTGGTTCAGTGTTGGATTTGCCAAAATGTGGACGCATGAAATCTGTCTCTAATGAAGAAACATCAGTGGCTGTCCTAGCTTCATTCAGCAAGAGCACACAGCGTAGCACTCGCCGCATGTCACTGGAGAGTGGCATTAGTCGCACATCCCTTCGGCGGATATTAGCTACTCACAAATGGCACCCTTAAAAACTCCAGCTACTGCAGCATCTCAACGAGGATGCCCCAGATCGGCGCACTGAATTTGCAGAATGGGCAAAACAAAAATTGGAACAGGACCCTCAGTTTACGCAGAAGATTTTGTTCAGTGATGAGGCAAACTTTTATGTGAATAGTGAAGTTAACAAACAAAACCACCGCTATTGGTCTGACACTAACCCACATTGGATAGATCCCTCCAAGACTGTTGGAACAAAAAAATTGATGGTATGGTGTAGGGATCGACCGATTATCGGTTTTACCGATATTATCGGCCGATATTCAGGATTTTGAACGTTATCGGCATCTATTTTGCCGATATACCGATAACATATTGGGAACACAGAACACGCTGCTGTCAGCGCTCTCTGTGTTCCCTCAGCAGCACAGGGGAGAAGGAAGCAGTGTCTCCCTCCCCCTGTGCTGCCGCCAATGAGAGGAGAGAAGATAAGAGGAGGGGAGGGGCTGTGGCCACCGCTTCACCAATGAAGATAAGTCTTTCATTAATTCATATACAGGAGGCGGGAGCTGGCTGCAGAATCACATAGCCGGCTCCCGGCCTCTATGAGCGGAAGCTGCGGTCCGCGGTAGTTAACCCCTTAGGTGCCGCGGATCGCAGCTACCTCTTATAGAGGTCGGGAGCCGGCTATGTGATTCTGCAGCCAGCTCCCGCCTCCTGTATATGAATGATTGAGAGACTTATCTTCATTGGTGTCGCAGTGCGCCCCCACCCCAATATTAATCATTGGTGGCGCAGTGTGCCCCCCATCCCAATAGTAAAAACATTGGTGGCGCAGTGCGCCACGCCCCCCAGTATTAATCATTGGTGGCGCAGTGCGCCCCCATCCCAATAGTAAAAACATTGGTGGCGCAGTGCGCCCCCCCCCCCCCAGTATTAATCATTGGTGGCAGTGGCCACAGGATCCCCTCTCTCCTGCTCCTCCGATCGGAGCCCCAGCTGTGTAATCCTGGGGCTCCGATCGGTTACCATGGCAGCCAGGACGCCGCTGAAGCCCTGGCTGCCATGTTCAGCTCCATGCTGCTGTGTGCACAGAGCAGCCGGGACAGTGTCCCTAAGGGGGCTAAAAGTTAGTAAAAAAAAAAAACACAAAAATATTAAGTATAAATGAAAAAGATTTATAAAATAAAATACACGTTAACAATAAACATTAATTTTCAGCAGATTTGTGTAGGAAATGTTTTTTTTCTCAAAAATGAAAATTCCCAGAATATCGGTATAAATTATCGGCTATCGGCCTGAAAGTTCACAAATTATCGGTATCGGCCCTAAAAAATCAATATCGGTCGATCCCTAGTATGGTGTGGTATATGGGGTACAAAGATAGTGGGGCCATTCTTCATCAATGGAAACCTCAAGGCCACTGGATATGCGAAATTGCTACATGATGATATGTTTCCCTCTTTATGCACTGAAGCTGGCACGTTCCCTGAGTTTTTTCAGCAAGATGGTGCACCACCACATTATGGGTGTCAGGTCCGAGCATTCCGAGATGAACAGTTTCCTGGAAAGTGGATTGGTCGTCATGGGCCAGTTGAATGGCCCCCAAGGTCTCCCGATCTGACCCCCTTAGACTTTTATCTTTGGGGTCATCTGAAGGCAATTGTCTATGCTGTGAAGATACGAGATGTGTAGCATCTGAAACTACGGATACTGGAAGCGTGTGCTAGCATTTCTCCTGCGGTGTTGCTATCAGTGTGTGAAGAGTGGGAGAAGAGGGTTGCATTGACAATCCAACACAATGGGCAGCACATTGAATACATTTTATAAGTGGTCAGAAACTTGTAAATAACTCATGAAAGAATAAAGTTACATTAAAACCAAGCACACCATTGTTTTTCTTGTGAAATTCCCAATAAGTTTGATGTGTCACATGACCCCTTTCCTATTGAAAAAACAAAAGTTGGATTCAAAATGACTGCCATGGTCACCACCCATCTTGAAAAGTTTTCCCCCTCACATATACTAATGTGCCACAAACAGGAAGTTAATATCACCAACCATTCCCATTTTATTAAGGTGTTTCCATATAAATGGCCCACACTGTACTACAAACAATTTATCTTGTATTTCTAATTTTAGATCAAAAAATTCCACCATTTTGGGATTTATGTTGGAGGTAAATTTTTAATTAAACTGATTGTTATTAATCTCATCTATAAATTCTGTCAATGCCCGATGTGAATCTGCCCATATAATACAAATGTCGTCTATGTACCTTCGCCAGAGCACCAGGCTCGTCCCCAGCTTGGGATTGATGTACTCTTGTTCCCATGCTGCCATAAACAAATTAGCATAGCTGGGGGCGAACCTGGTGCCCATGGCGGTACCAGTTGTCTGCAAATAATAGTCCCAATCAGAATAGAAATAATTATGACCAAGTACGAAATTAATCCCATCTAATATAAACTGAATCTGTTATGATTGTAATTTTCCTGCCTGACTCAAAATTTTGGAAATGGCATCTATGCCCTGTTCATGACAAATGCATGTACAGTTGTGGCCAAAAGTTTTGAGAATTACATAAATATTGGAAATTGGAAAAGTTGCTGCTTAAGTTTTTATAATATCAATTTGCATATACTCCAGAATGTTATGAAGAGTGATGGGATGAATTGCATAGTCCTTCTTTGCCATGAAAATTAACTTAATCCCCAAAAAAACTTTCCACTGCATTTCATTGCTGTCATTAAAGGACCTGCTGAGATCATTTCAGTAATCGTCTTGTTAACTCAGGTGAGAATATTGACGAGCACAAGGCTGGAGATCATTATGTCAGGCTGATTGGGTTAAAATGGCAGACTTGACATGTTAAAAGGATGCTTGAAATCATTGTTCTTCCATTGTTAACCATGGTGACCTGCAAAGAAACACGTGCAGCCATCATTGCGTTGCATAAAAATGGCTTCACAGGCAAGGATATTGTGGCTACTAAGATTGCACCTCAATAAACAATTTATAGGATCATCAAGAACTTCAAGGAAAGAGGTTCAATTCTTGTTAAAAAAGGCTTCAGGGCGTCCAAGAAAGTCCAGCAAGCGCCAGGATCGTCTCCTAAAGAGGATTCAGCTGCGGGATCGGAGTGCCACCAGTGCAGAGCTTGCTCAGGAATGGCAGCAGGCAGGTGTGAGCGCATCTGCACGCACAGTGAGGCGAAGACTTTTGGAAGATGGCCTGGTGTCAAGAAGGGCAGCAAAGAAGCCACTTCTCTCCAAAAAAAACCCATCAGGGACAGATTGATCTTCTGCAGAAAGTATGGTGAATGGACTGCTGAGGACTGGGGCAAAGTCATATTCTCCGATGAAGCCTCTTTCCGATTGTTTGGGGCATCTGGAAAAAGGCTTGTCCGGAGAAGAAAAGGTGAGCGCTACCATCAGTCCTATGTCATGCCAACAGTAAAGCATCCTGAGACCATGTGTGGGGTTGCTTCTCATCCAAGGGAGTGGGCTCACTCACAATTTTGCCCAAAAACACAGCCATGAATAAAGAATGGTACCAAAACACCCTCCAACAGCAACTTCTTCCAACAATCCAACAACAGTTTGGTGAAGAACAATGCATTTTCCAGCACGATGGAGCACCGTGCCATAAGGCAAAAGTGATAACTAAGTGGCTCGGGGACCAAAACGTTGACATTTTGGGTCCATGGCCTGGAAACTCCCCAGATCTTAATCCCATTGAGAACTTGTGGTCAATCCTCAAGAGGCGGGTGGACAAACAAAAACCCACTAATTCTGACAAACTCCAAGAAGTGATTATGAAACAATGGGTTGCTATCAGTCAGGAATTGGCCCAGAAGTTGATTGAGAGCATGCCCAGTCGAATTGCAGAGGTCCTGAAAAAGAAGGGCCAACACTGCAAATACTGACTCTTTGCATAAATGTCATGTAATTGTCGATAAAAGCCTTTGAAACGTATGAAGTGCGTGTAATTATATTTCACTACATCACAGAAACAACTGAAACAAAGATCTAAAAGCAGTTTAGCAGCAAACTTTGTGAAAACTAATATTTGTGTAATTCTCAAAAATTTTGGCCACGACTGTATAATGAACTGATGTCTGGTGTCGCTAAAATCCAATGTGGTTGACAAACCATATTTTCCAACACGTTGATTATCATTGTAGTATCTTCAAGTGTGATGGAGTGTCTCCAACATAGGGTTGCAACAGTATTGATCCCTGTTCACATTGTCACGCATGGGTTTATGTGTATATGATGAAAGGGAGGTGATATCTACTGATGTGATTAAGATATACTAACATGATTGTTCCTTATTACTTATATATCTTCTATTTTTATTTTCATCTCATATGTGTGCTAAGGCTACTTCCACATTCGCATTTTGGCTTTCCGTTTCTGAGATCCGTTCAGGGATCTCACAAGCGGTCCAAATCGGATCAGTTTTACCTTAATGCATTCTGAATGGAAAAGGATCCGCTCAGAATGCATCAGTTTGCCTCCGATCAGTCACCATTCTGCTCTGGAGGCTGCCTGCAGCGTTTTTCTGTCCACCTGACCAAGTGGAGCCAAACGGATCCGTCCTGGCACACAATGTAAGTCAATGGGGACGGATCCGATTTCTCTGGCACAATAGAAAACGGATCCGACTTGAACACCATTGAAAGTCAATGGCTATAAAAGACATAATACAACCGGATCCGTTCATGACGGATGCATGCGGTTGTGTTATTGTAAGCGTTTTTGCAGATCCATGACGGATACGCAAAAAACGCTAGTTTGAAAGTAGCCTAATGTGGACGGTCTATGTGTGGCAGCACACAGCGATTAATTAAAGTGAATTCAGCACGATCCAGTCCGGAAATTAACCCATACCTAAAATAGTTTAAAAGTGAGCAGTTCGGTCCCAACAGCCATCTATCGCCTGTTTTACCACTGAGGAAGGAACTATCAGTTCTGAAACGCGTCTGGTGGCAGCCTTACTTCGGACAGTGTGAGTATTATTCATCCATATCACAGTGCAATAGTGGATAACATACTTGGCGGTCCGGCAACCCTGATGCACATGCGCGAACAGACACACAGTGAAGAGCACTACAGCTGAAGACGCCATGATCCAAAGCCGGGTGAAAGTACAACAACGCCAACTTCCATCAGATACGTGAGTAACAGCCACAGCATGTGCGGGGCAAACTAGAACTTTACCGCATGGCTATACACGTGCACCATCAGTGCGCCATTTGACATTGCGTGGTTTAAGTCACTTCAAACTGACAAAAAATATTACAAACTAACAACTAATCTAGCGAACTGTGTGGATGTAACTATATAATCAAATAACGACTAAAAACATCAAACACACGTCCGGAGTTAAGAAATCAACAAGGAAACCGTTTTTTACATCAATTATTTTTTATCGAATTGTATGTGTGAGCTCCGCATTTAAAGGGACCTGGTTCATGGAATAGATGAGATGAATTGTGTCTTCTAAATCATGTGCTTTAGAATTATGTTTTTTTTTTTTATTATGTGTTTTAGTTTTCATAGGTGTATTTTAATGGATGATTAAATGGTGAAATTATATGCAAATTTTAATTACTGTGAGCCAGCCATTATTGTTTATCAGAAAAGAACATTGTATCTTGAGGGATCACTGTACACGGCTGTATATTGGACCACGATGCGAGTGCCCATAGCCGCACACCAAACACTGAGATTTTGGGTCATGAAGTGGCTGTTGGTGCAGCTCGTTATGATTTTTGGCTGTGCCAGGACCTATTCTGTGAATTACCACTCCCAATTAAAAGGAACCACGCTGCATCGGGTTCAGATGGCCATCCACGATCATGTCCATACACGTCTACATGATGTCCTGCTGACGTGTCTGCCTGGAAAATGTTCTTTATCTCATCACATGTGGCTGAAAATACACAGTGTAAAGCCCCCACCCCCCATTCACCTATGGGCCTGAATCCCTGTCCTGTGCCCCATAAATGCTATGTTGATGCTTATCTGAAGCAGCATGTCTCCATTCATTTCAGCGGGGGATGAAATGTGCATCAAAATTCACAATGACATCTGCATCTTAATCCACATGTAAAAGTCCACACCTGTGTATTTTCTGGTAGAGGCACCTCATCCTCTCCTAGATGTCTGCAGCAGTGACCGCTTGTCTATTTGTGTGGCATTGCCCAAGCCTTGTATACTCCTGTGTTTCTGAGAGCAGGTCTATGTACACACAGGCTTAAACACACTGTTGGACACAGGCACACTACTGCCCTCTGCAAGAACACCCCTCAACCGGCAGCGAAGGAGACGATGGCCTCACTTATTAAACTGCTTTGGTAAAAGAAAAGCTGAGCTCTGATGGGTTGCTGTGGGCAACAAGACCGTTTTGATAAATGAGGCCCGATAAGCATTAAGTTGTAACGTTCCAGAGTTTTAAACAGCAGACACCCGAGCTAGTGTCTGTGATCGGCAATTGCACCAATCACAGACATTTGACCCCTTACATGCTATGGTCAGTTGTAACCACGACATCTGAGAGACTTTTCCCCGGGAACCCTTGTGCTCCCAAGGCCCAGACAGTGCACTGAGATTGGGAAAGCTGTTCATTCGATATGGTAGTCTCAGTCCCTCTGAAGGATATTCACATATTGAATGTCTCATAGGCTGCAATGGTAATTTTCTTGCAGGCTATGAGACAAGAGATTTAACAATCACATGTTCAAGTCCCCTAAAGGGATTGTCTCACTTCAGCTGATCAGCGGGATAGGTCATCAGTATAAAAATCCTTGAAGTGTCTGTTTAATACAAGACACTTAATAATTTGGATTTATTTTTCCATCACATTATACACTGCTTGTTTCCATGTTTATGACCACCCTGCAATCCAGCAACGGTGGTCGTGCTTGCATAATATAGGAAAAGTGTTGGCTTCTGGTCACTGGGACGGCAAGAGTGGCAATGTCCAGCACTTTTTTTCCATAATGTGGAAGCACGACCACCGCTGCTGCATTGCAAGGTGGTCATAACCATGGAAACAAGCAGTGTATAATGTGATAGAATAGTGAATCCAGCCAGCAAAGTAAGCAATATGGACAATCACGATACATTAGTAAGTGACTTGTATTAACTTCTTCTACATGATAAATGCCATTTGCTGAAGTGAGACAACCCCTTCAATATGTGTAAAAAAAATAAAAATAATAATAAAACTCCCCCATAATATAAATAAATAATAGAAAAATTAAGATCATTTGCATCTTCACGTTCCAAAACGCCCAAACTATTAAATAATAACCATATTTACGGTGAACAGGTTTAGGGTATTTTAATCCAAACGTTGTCTCCTTTCCAGTTGGTGCCTCCATTACTGAGGAATGCTGCTTTTTCTAATATGCAAATGAGCTCTGTGGTCTAATGAGGTTGTCACCATGGCACCTCAAGACACCAAAAGCTCTGCTCGTTATTGCTGCCAGCCCGCCCCCATCTTTGAGTGACAGCACCAGGCAATGGAGATGTAGTCTCGTCTGGCCCTGTGTTACTGAGCGTGCGCTGTTCGAGAATTGGCATGTGTGCAGTACAGCTGTGATGCTTGCCAGGGCTGAAGTCATCTGTACTGTGCATGTGTGAATTCCTGAAGTAACGGCACATGCGCAGTAACACAGAAATTAATGGGAGGGTGGGCCGCGCGTGCGTGGTACACTTCCATTCACTTCTATGGGGAGCCGGCTTGATGGTGGCCGGACTGGAGTCCTCCAGCAACCACCTTGCGGGGCTTCGTTCTCGATATACATGCGGGTCCCAGCGGTGGGACCCGCACCTATAAGACAATGGGGGCATACCCTAGCAATATGCCCCCATTGTCCATGATAAGACAACCCCTTTAAATACAGATGACCTATCTTGAGGATAGGTCATCAGTATCTGATCGGTGGGGATACAACACCGTGGCGTTCTCCAGTTTTCCCTCCTGAGGACACTTTAATTGGTCTCGTAGTGAAGTGAATGGGGCTTAGCGCGATACCAAGCACTGCTGCTATATAATGGTCGACGCTGTGCTTTATAAGCACAGAGAAGGCCGCATCCCTCATAGGAGCACCGCTGCCTTCTCAGACAGCTGATCCCGGGCGTCAGACCCCCACCTTGAAATATCCTGAGGATAAGTCATCAGTATTTAAATCTCGGAAAACCCTTTTAAATGGGTGATCCAGCAGATAGATAAAATGTTTTAAAGTGTAAAACCTTTGCTGAAACCCTGAAGGTGCAGCAGAGCTTCTTAGAGCCCTCTGCCCAGCTCTTCCAGCATGTAGCGTATGGATCCATAAAAAGTATATGGGATCCGTACTCCACACTCTTGTATGTGGATGGCGCTCTTAGGAGCATCGCTGCACCTTTGTAGTTACTTCAAAGCTTTACCTCCTGTTTCCTGTGTGTCGAGCCCAGACCCGGAAGTAGAAAGCCATGGGAGCCGGTGAGCAACGGAACAGCAGCACCAGGGGATTGCTGACGATGCCTAATGATAATTTTTTTTTTTTTATATAACCCTAATAATCGAGACATACAGCCTGGTAGGGCTCATCATGCTGATGAATGCTATACCTTTCTTTTGTCTGTATGCTAAACAGCCACATAGATATCTGCATTTTATTCCTATGCAAATGAGAAGTTCAAGCACCAAGAGGCGGGGCTGAATCCTTTGAACACTGCTTTATAACACCCCCGCTGCTCTGCACACTTCTGCTGCCCTTTATTGACAGGGCTAGACATGTACTATAGCATTACCACATTAAAGGATAACTGTCATATTATTATTATTTTTTTTGCTAAAGTGTAGGGCAAGTGATAGGTAACAATTTTGCAATAGACTTTATTTAGCCAAAACGTTTATTTTTGGTAGAAAACTGGGGCTGAAATGGCCCTTAGCAGCACTCTTCAAATGTGTGTTGCTAAGGGCCATCCGTCTCCTATTATCAAAGGGGAGACGGGCTGTGCAGACGTTGTGCTTCAGCCTCCCGTGCTTCCCTGGGAGACAGAAGGCTGGGCACAGGAGTCTTAGGAGTTAAAATTACATTAATATTCCCCCTTTCTATGCAATCTAATGCTCCGTTACATTTACTGACCTGCGATCCCTGTGATAATAATTCATGCAGCAGCCGACTCACTGCGCACAGTGCTTCTACTTCCAGCGGCTGCTTCATGAATTATTATCGCAGGTCAGTGAATGTAACGGAGCATTAGATTGCATAGAAAGGGGGAATATAAATGTCATTTTAACTCCTAAGATTCCTGTGCCCAGCCTTCTGTCTCCCAGGGAAGCACGAGTCAGAAGCACAGCGTCTGCACAGCCCGTCTTTTCTAATCGGAGACGGATGGCCCTTAGCAACGCTCTTTTGAAGAGTGCTTCTAAGGGCCATTTCAGCTAAAGAAAACGTTTTGGCTAAAGAAAGTCTATTGCAAAATTGTTACCTATCACTTGCCCTACACTTTAGCAAAAAAAAAATATATATATATGACAGTTATCCTTTAAGATATGATCAGAAAGCTAATATACATGTTACTGCTTTATTCAGAAGCACAACATATGATTATAAAAACACCAGTAATATGTGTTAGCTTTCTAAGCATAGAAATTATTTGCTATGTGGTAATGCTATAGCTCAGGAATCAGCAACCTTCGGCACTCCAGCTGTTGTGAAACTACAACTCCCAGCATGCAAACATGCTGAACTGTTCTTCTAGCTCCCATGGAAGTGACTGGAGCATTCTGGGAGTTGTAGTTTCTGAACACCTGGAGTGCCGAAGGTTGCTGATTCCTGCTATAGCTTAGTATTAAGTGCTTAGGTTTGTATATAGAAATCTTAAGTTTAGGTCCCAAGAGAAACTTACATAATTTTTATTTCTGTTATTTTTTTTCTCTCCCATTTAACCCATAATGAAAGGCTATATTATAATAAATAATATATACCGTAATAATAAAATACCTTACTATATTATAGTGTTTTGTTTTTTGCTTAGAAACGCAAAACCTATTATTAGCTTTTTAATCCTAAAAACATTATTCTCAATATGGCAAGGATATAGACTTTTATTATAGGTTAATGAGGGAGAGAAAAAAATGTCTGAAGAAAAAACCTTGAAGTCTCTCCGATGCAAACCTTGGATCGCTACGTGCAAAACAAAGCACTTATCAGTAGCCTTTCCACACAGACTAAGGCTACTTTCACACTAGCGTTCGGGTGTCCGCTCGTGCGCTCCGTTTGAAGGGGCTCACGAGCGGCCCCGAACGCATCCGTCTGGCCCCAATGCATTCTCAGTGGAGGCGGATCCACTGAGAATGCATCCGCCTGCCAGCGTTCAGCCTCCGCTCCGCTCAGTGAGCGGACACCTGAACGCTGCTTGCAGCGTTCGGGTGTCCGCCTGGCCGTGCGGAGGCGAGCGGATCCGTCCAGACTTACAATGTAAGTCAATGGGGGCGGATCCGCTTGAAGATGACACCATATGGCTCAATCTTCAAGCGGATCCGTTCCCCATTGACTTACAATGTAAAGTCTTAACGGATCCGCTCAGACAACTTTCACACTTAGAAAAGTTTCTAAGTTTTAATGCAGACGCATCCGTTCTGAACGGATGCGAACGTCTGCATTATCGGAGCGGATCCGTCTGATGAAACATCAGACGGATCCGCTCCGAACGCTAGTGTGAAAGTAGCCTAATGTTGTTTCTATGCTTACAAGCCAACACATGTTACTGGTGTCTTTATAATTAGATATTGTGTTTGTGAATAAAGCAGTAATGTGTATATTAGCTTTCTGAGCAGATCTCAGTGTGGTGAAGCTATAGTACATGGTGTATATGAAATGTAGATGCTAGGACACCACTCTGCCCTCAGCATGTCTAGCTCTGTCAATCAGGTAGAGGGGGGAAGTGTGCAGAGCACAGGGGGTATACCAAGGCAGTGCTCAAACTATTCAGCCCTGCCTCCTGGTGCTCAAACATCTCGTTTGCATATGAATAAAAACACAGATATCTCTGCAGCTGTTTATTGTACAGACAAAAGAAAGGTATCGTTTTAGTATGCCTGGTTTAATAAAGTTGATCCTGGTGACACAGCGTTTTTAAAGGGCATGTGACATTGTTATATATGACTTATTAAAAGGGGTTGTCCAGCGAATAAGTATTATATTTAAACCCGCTGACAATGCTGTACAAATATTTTAAAAAATCCAACGCTGCTCCTGCAGCTCTGCTGCTTGGTCCCTCTCGATGCACAGGAAATGCCCACTTCACTATATCTCCGGCCACAGCAGTGACTGCCTGAGCGTGTGTCTCCTGTGTGTTAAAGGAGACCTGGATCAGGTATCAGTCAGGGATTATGATATTTTTTTACCCCATTGTGAGCTAGTTTAAAAATACTTTTTATTCGCTAGCCAACCGCTAGTCCGTGTGCATATGATTATCATCAGCCCTGCTGTGGTGGATCAGCGCTATCCATATCACACATGGGCACCATATAATAATACAGTTCCCCTGCAGGGGTTATCGTCACATCTTCTGCTGGTAATAACTGCTGAACCTGTAGAAAACAGCTGTCTTTATCCAAGGGGCTTGTCATGGCGAGAATCCCTTCTCTCTGTATGTAGAAGCCTGATCCAGTTTTTCTTGTTCTCTCAAAGTATTGCAGGATTTGCTGCAGCATTAGAGATCCCCAACTGCATCTCCAATGTGACAGAACATACTGGTGCAGATGTAGATAGTATAAAGGAGGTCTAAGGCCACCTGCAGACGGAGCAGAAGTCCACTAGCAGCAACTTGTATGAGATAAAATAAATCTCATGTATACTTTGCAGATGTTTTCCTTGCGTTAATTGACCTTCTGTGTGGATTTAGAAATCCATAGCATGTCAATTATGGTTTTAGCTGCGGATTTCACCCTTTTCCAATGAAGGGTGAGATCTGCGCAAAATCACATCAAATCTGCATTAAAAATTATTGTTAGAAATTGCAGGTTTTGGTGCAGAAACGCACATAAATTTGTGTGGACCTTCTGCATGTTGGACTGCACCAGTGTACAGGTACCCTAAAAGATGCTCAAATTTATCACCGTGGCTCCTGCTGGATGCTGATTTTGGTGCATGTAGTTAGGGTAGGCTCACAACTGATTTGGTATACTGTTCCGGCAGAGAACAGCTTACCCGAGTTCAATGGATCCGGCCTAGCCAGATACTGCTGTTCACCACCAGACCCCATTGATGCTTTCCAGCATGAGTGTCAAGTTTTGGCAGCTGTACAGTAATACACTCGTATGATCTATACGAGTGTATTACTATACAGCAGCACGAAGCGCACGGCGTCATAGTAACCAATGACGCTGTGCGCTCGTGCACTCAGCAGAATGGGTTTTCACGGTATGTGTGAATGAGGCCTTATGCTGCGGTTTTTCTGCACGGGAATTTGTGCGTAATCCACAGTGTTTGCAGGTAGCCTAAGCTTCATTCAGATGAATGGGACAGCTGCAGAAATGTCCGCAACAAAAGTGATCATTGCCCTGTATAAAGAAGAAATGCTTGTATGTCGGCTGATCACTGCTATTATGTGGTCATGTGATCCCTTGTAGGCAGCACATGTTCTGTGTAAACTGCGGATGTGCTGGCGACGTAATATACTGTGTATGAGAGGAGGGTGGTATCGCTCATACACACATAAGTCACGTAAGGGCTTCGTGCCCGTGCTGAAGACCGCAAATAGCCATTGACCTAAATGGGTCCATGCTCCGTAAAATACGGCAAAAGATAGGACATGTCCAACCTTTTGCAGTGCTTAGGCACGGACCCGAAAGCCCAGGAAGCGATTTGTGTTTCTGTGGGCTTCCGATCCGTGCCTCCGCTCTGCAAAAGATAGGACATGTCCTATCTTTTCCTGTATCTTGCAAATCGCTGACCCATTCAAGTCAGTTACTAGAATATTGCGGTCCGCAGCACGGGGCCCTTACGTTCGTGGGTATGAGCCCTAATACTGAGCACCTATCAACTTGCATATCATCAATCAACACTCGCTACTGACGAGTAGTGAACCTGTAGGCTACATTCACACAGCCAGAGACACTGTTAGTTTTTCATGGCCGTTTTGCAGCAGTGTGATCTTACGTTTTCTGGCCGTTTATCTGTTTTTAATGGCTGTTTTGCATCAGTTTTTAACTGCTGTTAAAAACTGCTATTAAAAAAATTTGGAATTTCACAGGCTTTTATTTTAAATCCCAAACCCTGCAGATAGATAGATATACTGTGTGTATATATAGATATATAACAGGCTGAACTAGATGGACAGATGTCTTTTTTCAGCCTCATAAACTATGTTAGGGTGCTTCCACACTTGCTTTAAACTTTTCCGGTATTGAGTTCCGTCCTAGGGGCTCAATACCGGAAAAAAAAACAACTGTTTTATCAGTTTTTTATAAAAAATCAGTTTTAGGCCTCATGCACACGACCGTTGTTTTGGTCCGCATCCGAGCCGCCGTTTTTGCAGCTCAGATGCGGACCCATTCACTTCAATGGGGCCGCAAAAGATGCAGACAGCACTCCGTGTGCTGTCCGCATCCATTGCACCGTTCTTTGGCCCCGCAAAAAAAATATAGCATGTCCTATTCTTGTCCGTTTTGCGGACAAGAATAGGCATGTCTACAATGGGCCACCCGTTCCATTCCGCAAATTGCGGAAGGCACACGGGCGGCTTCTGTTTTTTGCGGACCGCAAAAAACAGAACCGTCGTGTGCATGTAGCCTTATCTCCTAATGCATTCTGAATGGAGAGCAATCCGTTCAGGATGTCTTCAGTTCAGTCACTGTACGTTTTTTGGACGGAGAAAATACCGCAGCATGCTGCAGTATTTTCTCCGTCCAAAATTCCAGAACACTTGCCATTATTTTACATTGAAATGCATTAATGCCGGATCCGGCCCCAAGTGTTCCGGTTTTGCTGTCTGCGCATGCACAGGCCTTTAAAATTTTTGAAAGGTAAATACCGGATCCGTTTTTCCGGATGACCGGACAGACGGATCCGGTATTGCAATGCATTTGTGATCCGGATCCGTTTACAAATGGTATCCGTTTGCATACAGATTGCCGGATCCAGCATGCAGTTCTGGCGACGGAACTGCCTGCCGGAATCCAGCAACGCAAGTGTGAAAGTAACCTTACTAGAGTTAAATTTGCTCTGAAAACAGCTGTCATACGGCCATTTTTCAAATTGTGTAAATTTAGCTTAAAGGGGTTGTCTGGGTTCAGAGCTGAACCTGGACATATACCCTTCTTCCCCCACTCAGCCCATGTGACATGAGCTCCGATGCCCTCCCTTGCCCTGCGCTGAATCATGCAGGGCAGGGACTTTTTCTGGAGATCCAGTGACGTACTGGGCGCTCCATGGGTAAGCTAGGCGAAGTGAGCAGTGAGCCTGGTGACGTCACTGACACTAATGGGCGGGCTTTGGCGCTGTCCTAGCCTGTAAAAAGGCTAGGGCAGAGCTAAAACCGGCCCATCAGTGCTGGTGACATCACCGGGAACACTGCTAGGCGGAAGCCTCTGCCTAGCAGTGAGTAATGTAACAATGACTATTCGTGTCCAGAAAACAGACAAGACTAGGACATGCTCTATCTTTTTTGAGGGGCCGCAGAATGGACATACAGATGCAGACAGCACATTTTTTGCAGCCCCATTGAAATTAATGGATCCTCATCCAATCTGCAAAAAATGCACATCAGATGCAGAGCAAAATTACAGTTGTGCCTTAGGGTAAGTTCACACATCGTATATTGTGGATTTTCACTTGTGGTTTTCGCACAAAAATTTGGCAACAAAGTACTGTACACACTCAGGGAATTAAGGGTAGCATACACCAGGGATGCTCAACCTGCGTCCCTCCAGCCGTAGTAAAACTACAACTCCCACGATGCCCTTCTGTAGGATGATAGCTGTAGGCTTTCAGGGAATGATGGGAGTTGTAGTTTTGCAACAGCTGGAGGGGCCGCTTTGTGCATGCCTTGCATACACCATTCAACCACAGCATGAAAAATCTGCTGCAGATTCAAAGCATGCTGTGGATTTTCAAATCAATGCCCTGTCTGTTGCAGTACAAAGGGGCACATTTACTAATTTCGCCTTTTTTGGATTAATAATAAAAAAAACAAGTGTATTGGCAAATTCAGTCTTCAATTTGCGGCTCATTTATTATGCCTTAAAGGGAGTCTTTCACCTGAAATCACCATTATAGAACACTAACATCAGGATCTCCATTACATTCCCCATATTAGAATGCTACCTTCCATATTGCTGTCCATTGCCGATTTTCTCAGAAAAACACTTTTATTCAATATGTTAATTAGCTTCTGAAGGTGCCCAGGGGCGGCGTTCATGCGGCCGTTGCCCAGGCCCCTCGTCGCTTTTCATATGAAACTCTTCCCCTTTCACCCCTCTGGCGCGCCCTAGGTTCTTCTGATTACGTCCTCCTCTTAGTGAGAAATCCAGCGCCGTTCAACAGATTCGCCGTGCCTGCGTACTTCATTCCCCATTATGGGCATAGATCGGGATGTTCGGGCCGGCACATTAAACGCTCTTGTGCCTCACTAAAGGTGAAATTCCCTTTTAATGCCCCCTAAAGGTGCCCACACACATTAGCTAGAAGTTGGTTGACGATCCCACCATCACACAGGTGTCTGTCCATATGTATGTGTGTCCCTGTGTGTTGTCGTAATAATTATTGGCCCAAAATGAATCAAACATGAATTGCTATGTTTAATAATATGGCATCTGCCATCTTGTGATATGTCCACCATTGTGT
The DNA here is from genome assembly GCF_905171765.1 of Bufo bufo. NCBI lineage: Eukaryota > Metazoa > Chordata > Amphibia > Anura > Bufonidae > Bufo > Bufo bufo. Next base: position 97,324,428 of record NC_053396.1, read on the forward strand.
GTGAGTTTATGGAAAGGCCACACGTTCCTAAAGTGTATTCTCATATTGTTCTCTATAATTGTGCCAGTTTGAGAGAGTACAACTTGTCTTTTAAAAAATTTATATTTAAAGATAAAGCATGAGGAAGTTAGTATGTTCTCTAAACATCTGGTACAAATCACCCCTACAGCTTGCTGTCTGTTAATGAAGCAGGGGGGAGTAAATAAAGGAATGAGATTAGAAACGAATCTGTGAAAATATATATATATATATACGTGTAATGAACCTTAATTCTTTAAGTATAAGATAATCAATAGGATATATGGTATTGTTATGTATGTTGTTAAATGTTATAAAAGATATATAATACATCTATTATCTTATATAATTCTCACTAAGAATGCTTTTACCCCTAAAATATGAGAAGGATCTTTAAGTATTAGACTGTGTTAATGAGTCTCTGTCCGAAGAGAGCTATGTTATTCTAACTAGCAATTAACTACTCTTTGAAGACACACGTGCAAGTGTCCGATTGTATTCTTATCTGTACCATAAATCTGACAGATTGAGAGATGTCTAATGGTACCACTAAGTCTGCATTTTAATTAGTATATGTGTCAAAGGTAATCCTTATCGTTTTGATTTAAACTCCCGGATGTCAAATGTATAGAATGCAAGATGAAGTCAGACTTACATAGTTAACTCTTTATAGTATGATGCTAATAGCTTGTACAACAGTGCCACCTAGGTATGAGTGGGTGACATTGCAAGAGGAGCAGAAGTGCATTCTAGGTGATCTAGTGACATCACCACCCTTATCACATGTACACGCCTATCCAACAGTGATTGGAAAGTTCCAAACTAGGACGGTGTGTCTAACTGATACGTTTTAAAAGTTTTTGGTAATAAGCCAGATACACGGATGAGGAGGAAACCAAGCAACCAGGAGATAAGAAAACCAAAGAGCTAGGGACCTACAGAGGTTAGAAGACAGGCTTAGACACACAAGGACAAGTTGAGCTCTCTAGAGGGGTCTATCAAGATGAAAGCCATGGTGAGATATGCAATGATGGACCACCCAGCTTTCCTAGGAGCAGAAGTGAGATTCCTACTAGGACTTGGTAAGAGACACAAAGAATGATATTTCATTTTATTAAGACTAATTGGATAATGTGGGTGAAATTATACCATCTAGATTGGCGAATAACTAAATAAATTGTTTACCTTCATATTAAGATGTAGTCTTAGGATATTGTGAGGCTTCATTCTACCTGCAGAAGAATCAAGACTCATAATCTATCAAAGCATTAAATGATTGCTTATATACACTCACCTAAAGAATTATTAGGAACACCATACTAATACGGTGTTGGACCCCCTTTTGCCTTCAGAACTGCCTTAATTCTACGTGGCATTGATTCAACAAGGTGCTGATAGCATTCTTTAGAAATGTTGGCCCATATTGATAGGATAGCATCTTGCAGTTGATGGAGATTTGAGGGATGCACATCCAGGGCACGAAGCTCCCGTTCCACCACATCCCTAAGATGCTCTATTGGGTTGAGATCTGGTGACTGTGGGGGCTATTTTAGTACAGTGAACTCATTATCATGTTCAAGAAACCAATTTGAAATAATTCGAGCTTTGTGACATGGTGCATTATCCTGCTGGAAGTAGCCATCAGAGGATGGATACATGTTCTCATTCTGTTTACGCCAAATTCGGACTCTACCATTTGAATGTCTCAACAGAAATCGAGACTCATCAGACCAGGCAACATTTTTCCAGTCTTCAACAGTCCAATTTTGGTGAGCTCGTGCAAATTGTAGCCTCTTTTTTTCCTATTTGTAGTGGAGATGAGTGGTACCCGGTGGGGTCTTCTGCTGTTGTAGCCCATCCGCCTCAAGGTTGTGCGTGTTGTGGCTTCACAAATGCTTTGCTGCATACATCGGTTGTAACGAGTGGTTATTTCAGTCAACGTTGCTCTTCTATCAGCTTGAATCAGTCGGCCCATTCTCCTCTGACCTCTAGCATCCACAAGGCATTTTTGACCACAGGACTGCCGCATACTGGATGTTTTTCCCTTTTCACACCATTCTTTGTAAACCCTAGAAATGGTTGTGCGTGAAAATCCCAGTAACTGAGCAGATTGTGAAATACTCAGACCGGCCCGTCTGGCACCAACAACCATGCCACACTAAATGCATTGAAGCAACTGCCATGTGATTGGTTGACTAGATAATTGCATTAATGAGAAATAGAACAGGTTTTCCTAATAATTCTTTAGGTGAGTGTATATTGATAGTAATATTCTTCACCAAGCTAAGTGATAGATTCCCACAGGAAAGATTTTTTCCAAGTTCCTCCCATTTAAGATAAAATAATAACTTTGATCATAGATCCCTGTTGTTTGTCTTAATAGTCTTACCAAAGTCATATGTGTAAAAGTAGCCTTATGTGGGTTTTCTGACATATTGTGCTGTTATACATACCTTTATTGTTTAAATCACATTTTTATGTTAAACATATTTTTAAAGCATTTTTGGTGGTTATTTATAATTTTAAGTCACTATCCATATGACCATTGTGTCTATGGACCATGGGGCTGCCGTAAAGCAATCTTTTTAATGCTACAGACCAATTAATCCCATTGAATTAGAGGGTCTGTCTGAGGTTTTTGTGGTGATTTTTGTGAATGAATCTGTCTGAACATGCCCTTGTACTGGAGTTTTTTTTTTTAAACCCCTTACAGACTTCTGGTCTTTAAGAATGAGGCCTACTCGCGGACACTATAGCTGCCGGGTTTCTACTGCTTTAGGGTGCCTTTGCACATTGCAGATTTTGTAGCAGAAAACTCTGTGACTCAAAATCGGTTCTATTCATTTGAATTGGTCAGCAAGCCCCATTAAGGTGAACGGAACAGATTTTCAGTCACAGAATTTTCTGCCACAAAATCTGCCGCATGTAAATGTACCCTTAGGGCTGTCACACGAGCGGAGGCCGTGCGTGTCATCCGCTGCGTGAAAGAGTGCCAAGCCCCACACTGGACAGCAGAGACACGGAGCATTAACATGATTGATAATGCTTTGTGCCTCTCAGTGAGATAAAGTTGTCACTGTGATTTTGTAGTAAAAAGTTCACGGAGAGACACAGAGATTTATCAATCATGTTAATGCTCCGTGTCTCTGCTGTCCGGAGAGCGGCTTGGCACTCTTTCACGCAGCGGATGACACACGGCATCCGCTCATGTGAAACAGCCCTTAAACAGCAGGCACCAAGGGCTAATGTCTGTACCTGGTGATAATGCAGATTGCAGACTTTAACCCCTCAGATGCCATGGTCAAATTAGACCACAATATCTGAAAACTAAAAACCTGGAAGCACTGCGCTTCTGGTCTTGGAATGTCTCCCCCACCTGACGATTAGAAGAACCGTTCTTTTGTTGTGAAAGGACTAAGCCTGCTCAAGACTGTCAGGCCTTTCATGGGTATATTCCAATGTAGGCCTGCAGTTGGCAGCACTTCATTGGAATATACTGAATTTTTTATTGCTAAATAGAAATTGCATTACAACAATTGCATGTTGTTAGGCCCTTGGGGGCCCTAAAACAAAGTAAATAAAGGGTAAAAAAAAAAGTTTTAAAAAAATACTAATCACCCACCCTTCCCAGGGAACAAAAATAAACATCATAGGCATTGCCACCTCTCAAAATGCTCATACTGTTAAAATATAAAAAAAATATTTAGCCCATAGACAAATGGCGTAATGGAAAAGAAATCAAAATGGCCAGTTAGCCAAAAAATGTAAATAAAAAGAGATCAATAAGTCATACTCACTCCAACATGGTATCAATAAATACTACAGATCGTCCAGCATAAAATTTTCCCTACAGCTCCATATAGACATAACTATAAAAAAGTTATGGGGGTCAAAATATGGCAATGAAAAGAAAAAAAATTACTTTTTCCATAGTTTTTATATATATTTTTCAGTATTGAAACAACATAAATGTGGTATCATATGGAGCACCGTAAAAACAAAACCCATGAAACTGTGGTGGAATTGCAAAATAAGATGTCTTATCTTTTGCCATATCTTGTGGATGTCATCTACGTGGCAGGTCGCTGCCAGCCAATTGGTGGCCTCAGCGATAAAGAGTGCAGGCGTGGCACATGAACTCAGCCACGGCAGAGGCCATTGATTAGCCAGCCGTGGTGACATTGCATGTAGATGTACAGTGTTCATTTTAGGATATGGTCAGATATCATTGTCAAGTATCAGAATAATGCCAGTGTGACATCTAACTCTGACACCTGACTTTGATATCTGACTCTGACATCTGAGTTTGACTTATCGTCTTCATAGGTCAGGGTCAAAGTTAGAATGAATTATATGAAGAAAATCCTTCAGTTTGTTGTCTGAAACTATAGCTCAGTGGTTTAGATGCTTGCCTTGCATGCAGTGTTCTTGAGTTCAAAATTCCTTTCAGTCTTTTAAAAAAATTGACATTTTATTGAGCCCTAGAAAAGAGACAAATTCAAGTGATGTGTGACCCTAATGTCTGACTTTTCTCTTCTCACTAGTCAGCGTCACATTGACTTTTAGCCTTATTGTACTTTTAATATGCTCCATCACATAGATAAATCCTTCACATCTGACTCTGACATCTGAGTTTGACTTATCGTCTTCATAGGTCAGGGTCAAAGTTAGAATGAATTATATGAAGAAAATCCTTCACTTTGCTGTCTGAAGTTAAAGCTCAGTTGTTTAGATGCTTGCCTTGCATGCAGTGTTCTTGGGTTCAAAACCCCTATCAGTCTTTTAAAAAAATTGACATTTTATTGAGCCCTAGAAAAGATGTGACGCTGACTAGTGAGAAGAGAAAAGTCAGACATCAGGATCATACATCACTTGAATTTGTCTCTTTTATAGGGCTTAATAAAATATAATTTCTTTAAAGACTAATAGGGGTTTTGAACACAAGAACACTGCATAGGTGAGTCAGGGTCAGGTGTCACACTGGCATTATTCTGATACTTGACAATGATATCTGACCATGTCCTAAAATAAACACTATATATAGATGGTACATCTCACTTCTGGTCTACTGGGAGCAGAAAGGAGCTCAGCACTGGACCTGCAGTTCCCGTGACAAGCAAGTGTTTTTTCAAATTTTGCACACTGCCCAGCCATCTAAACGTGGGTTTCCAGTCGCAGTCATGCTTTTAAAGTACAATATATCCCATCTACCTATTAATTTTAATCAATTTCCATGTAAAATCCAAAGAAAATAAGTCATTTATAGATTGCAGCTCATTTTCTTCCGGTGATTTACAGCTTTCATTATTAGTGTTTTTTTAAAGAGAAACGTTCACCAGTCCTGACATTATCATGTAAATACCTGGCAGGGTAGGGCATACTGCTGGCATGTGAGATTGCTTACTATTTTCTCTATGCGCTGAGAATCGTCAGGGAACACAGGATCAGGTAAGTATGCAGGAACAAAACAATCACCAGATACCTAAAATTAACAGGCAACCTGTGGCCAGCAGGCTGCCTGTATTTATAGTGGGGAGTGAGGGTCATGTGACGTGGCCAGCGTCACATGACCGACAGACAGACAAATCGAGCACCGAGTGATCAGCTCGGCGCTCAAGGCAGACCTAGGAGCAGGGAGCCTCCCAGCTAGCAAAGCCGCCCTGGGAACGAGGCCAAACACAGATCCTCGCTCCCGAAGCTAAGCAGCAGGTCTGCGGCTGATGGGAGACTGAGTGCGCCTTTGGCGCCCCGTGACAGCACAGTTACGGAAACAGCGTAGCTTGCTGTGCTATGCGGTTTTTGTAGCTTTCATTGACTGCTAGCAGAGTTACAGAAACAGCAGAGCCCTGAGCTTCCAGATGTTTGCATAAGTCCAGCCACAGCCAACAAGCGCTTAACATGGTTATTCCTATCCCAGAAAATAAAGGCCTAGATGGGAATACCCCTTTAAACTGCATCACGATCTTATGTGGGTTACCCAACTCTCCCTAGTGGGAAGTGCTGGGGAAAAGAAGGATCAGTGTTACAATGGCCACTGTCCCATGCCACAGTCGCTGGCTTCCTGTTTGTGAATTAGGGCCATTAATAACATAATAACATGGTTTGTAAGGCTGAAAAAAGACATCCATCCATCTAGTTCAGCCTGTTATCCTGCAAGTTGATCCAGTGGAAGGCAAAAATACCCCGTGATGTAGAAGCTAATTTTCCTCATTTTAGGGGAAATAAATTCCTTTTCTTACTCCAATCAGGAAATCAGAATAACTCCCTGGATCAATGACCCTTCTCCAGAAGTTTAATAATTATAACCTGTAATATTAATACATCCAGGCCCCTCTTGAACTCTTTTAGTGAACTCACCATCATCACCTCTTCTGGCAGAGTTTCTTTAGTCTCACTGCTGTTACTGTAAAGAATCCTCTTCTATGTTTGTGTAGAAACCTTCTTTCTTCTAGACGTAGAGGATGTCCCCTCGTCACAGTCACAGTCCTGGATATTGTCTTCTACCTTCCAATGGATCTGTACTGACCCCTGATGTATTTATGCACAGTTATTAGAACCCCTTCAGTCTTTTTTCTGAACAACCCTAATTTTGATAATCTTTTTGGGTACTGTATCTCACTTTCTTGCCTGAGCAGTTGGCCTGTACAGATCTTGTCAGGTCTCTCTAACTTGCTCCATCCTGTGAAAGAGCCACAATCCATTTGTTTGCCTGAGTACCAACCTGCCTGTTTCCTGATCCTGTGCCACCTGCCCTGACTTTTGGATTGTTTCAATTATTTGCATGAATTCTGCGAGCCCTGACCCTTGCCTGTTTCCTGACTACGTGTAATGCCTTATCCTTTGGTGCCATTCATCAGTGTCCTTGATCGCAGTGGGTCAGCAGCCAACCACACTAGGACTGTTCCAAGAGCTAATGTCCTGGTTGCTCCCCTGCAGTGAAGGCCCAATCACTGTTGTCTCGCAGTGCCACATTCTCCTCTTGCCATTGAAATAAATATGACTGCTAAGCAATGTGTATGGCCACTGTAAACTGGTTGTGCAGTGTCATAATCCTGATGATCCATCAGATCGGTGGGTCTCTCTATGTAGACAGCTTTTAGGGAACAATATTAATGTATATACCACACCTGAGGACATGTTTGAAAAGTTTCCTATCAAAAGGCAGCCTTATCAGCAGCTGACACCAACAGATCTCCATGCAAGTGTGTAGAAAGCATCATGCAATATCAGGGTATATGCACACGGCAGTATAGTTTATGCAGATTATATGCGGTTTTTGCTGAGTTTCCACAACAAAATCCACACGTGTTACTTGCAGATTGTGTTGTGGATTTTGATGCATATTTACCCCATTATCTCACCCTTTGCATTGGAGATTTTGTTATGTTGCAGCCTTGTACTAAAATAAAATAAAAAATTCAAGTTTTCCTCATTAGTCTTCACCCAAAATACCCCATAATGACAAAGTGAAATCAGAATTTTAGAAATCTTTGCTGATTCATTGAAAAGGAAAAACTAAAATCTTCCATTGAAGTAAAGACTATGTACACTAGGGATGAGCAAATCGACTTCGGATAAAACATCCGAAGTCGATTCGCATAAACCTTCGTTCCAGTACTGTAAGGAGCAGGATCTCCGTACAGTATTAGAATGTATTGGCTCCAATGAGCCGAAGTTATTGCTTCGCGAAGTCTCGTGAGACTTCAGATATTAACTTCATAAATTATTTGTACTGTAAAAAACTATTTTCCAAACTCGGGTTTGGTTCCAAGTGGTACCTTAGCTTGGTATTTTTTTTATAAATAAAAAAGATTTATTTTTTTAACTCCATTTTACCAGTGTCATGAAGTACAATAAGTGACGAAAAAACTCTCAGTCTCAGAGAGGCCTGGATAAGTAAAAGCGTTTTAAAGTTATTCACACATAAAGTGATTTGCAAAAAATGGCCTGGTCCTTAAGGGGTTAAGGACGCTCCACCTACCTCTAACTTTTTCATTGGTTCCGATATGGACCATGACCGCTGGATCTTCTCCAGCCCCTCCCAGTAATCTGTCAATCCGATCTGCGATGTGTTGAACCCGAGCGCCAGGAAGACAACACACCATTTGACGATCCCGGTCTTTGTGACAGATCGCCCTATCTGTACCCCTAATAATTGAGTTTCCCACTACCAGCACCTGTCTACCCTGCCCTACTCTCCTGGTCCCCTGCTTACTGAAGCCGACATTCCCCTGACTGGCAGAGGAAATATCCGGCTGCAGCAGTGCTCTCTCTGAACTGACATCCCCCTCATCTGCTGTCACGGATGAAGTTAGCAGATAGCTGGAACATATAAATAAACGAGCGACTGGCTTGATCCCAAACTAAGGAGCTTATAGGTGAGCCCTATAAAACCCTAAGAGCTCTCCCTGACTGCTATGCACATGCAAGGGTCTGTATGGTAGACGATTGCATGCCCGTGTACCTAATACTGTGTGATACCTGAAAACCCTATAATAGTGAGGGGAAACGACCACCGGCTCCCTGCACTTAATACGGACGGAGTCAGGGTCACCCAGAATCAAGCCAGCAAGGAAACACAACAAAGTAAAAGACTTATCTGTACATACAGCAGAAGCAGCCTCCAGCAGTGAACACCTCATCCAGGAAGTAGTATAAACCACAAAGTGAGGCAGTATGGAGGGATTATAAAGGAAGACGATTAGTCGAAATAAGTGACACCTGGCAGAAGGAAAGGAGATGAGAAAGTGAAACCAAAACAAACAACATCATACAAGAGGTAGAGAAAAACGTCTGCCAGATCTTCTCACAGAACTGGCGTTGACAGTACCCCTCCCTCTACGGGTGGATTCCGAATACTCAGAGCCCACCTTCTCAGGATGAGACCTATGGAAAGCCCTGATGAGACGAGTGGCCTTAATGTCCGCCACTGGGACCCACATCCTCTCCTCAGGACCATAACCCTCCCAATGAACGAGGTACTGAAGAGAACCGCGGATAATGCGAGAATCCACAATCCTAGAAACCTGAAATTCAAGATTACCATCAACAATAATCGGAGGAGGCGGCAAAGAGGAGGGTACAGTGGGTTGGACATAAGGTTTTAATAGGGACTTGTGAAAAACATTATGGATCTTCCAAGTCTGAGGAAGATCAAGACGGAAGGCAACGGGATTGATGAGGGACAAGATCTTGTAAGGCCCAATAAACTTAGGACCCAACTTCCAGGAGGGAACCTTCAGTTTGATATTCTTTGTAGACAACCACACCAGATCACCAACATTCAGGTTCGGACCAGGCACACGTCTCTTATCCGCCACACGCTTATTTCTCTCATTCATCCTCTTTAGATTACCCTGAATCTTTTGCCAAATAAATGACAAAGACGAGGAAAATCTCTCCTCATCAGGTAAACCAGAAGACCCCTCTCCAGAGAATGTCCCAAACTGCGGATGAAACCCATATGCACCAAAAAATGGTGACTTATCAGAGGACTCCTGGCGATGGTTATTTAAAGCAAACTCAGCAAGGGACAAAAAAGAATACCAATCCTCCTGATTCTCCTCCACAAAACAGCGCAGATATGTCTCCAGATTCTGATTGACGCGTTCGGTCTGACCATTTGACAGCGGGTGAAAAGCAGAAGAGAACGACAACCGAACCCCCAAGTGAGAATAGAAGGCCTTCCAGAATTTGGAAACAAATTGCGTGCCCCTATCAGAAACGATGTCTGAAGGAATGCCATGCAATTTAACAATATGACCAACAAACGCGTGCGCCAGCGTCTTAGCATTGGGTAACCCAGGAAAGGTAATAAAATGTACCATTTTGCTAAAACGGTCCACTACCACCAGAATCACAGTCTTCCCCAAGGAACGAGGCAGGTCCGTAATAAAGTCCATGGACAGATGCGTTCAAGGACGGGAAGGAATGGGTAACTGGAGGAGAGAACCCGATGGCCGTGAATGAGGGATCTTGGCACGAGCGCAGGTCTCGCAGGCTGCCACAAAACCCTCAATCGTCTTACGAAGAGCTGGCCACCAGAATCTCCGAGCAATGAGATCCACTGTGACAGTATCGTGGTGCTCCTTAAAAACCTTGTGTCGTAAAGCGAGAGGCACAAACAACCTCCCTGGAGGACAAAGATCAGGAGCCTCTGCCTGGGCTGCCTGAACCTCTGCCTCCAAATCAGGATAAAGAGCAGAGACGACCACCCCTTCAGCCAAAATGGGACCCAGGTCTTCAAAGTTCCCCCCTCCCGGAAAACAACGTGACAGGGCATCCGCCTTCACATTTTTAACACCAGGGCGGAACGTAACAACAAAATTAAACCTAGAAAAGAACAAAGACCATCTGGCCTGTCTCGGGTTCAGACACTTGGCCGATTCCAAGTAGGCCAGATTCTTATGGTCGGTAAACACGGTGTCACGAGGGTATCAAGAGCCACGTCTGACTCCGTTATACCCGGGGTCAGGAAGTCGCAGCGGGTGGCTGCGCGCTCTATATCGAAAGATCACGTTGTTTCTTTGTGATTGTTTTCTGTGTTTGCCTTGCTATCCTTTTTGTCTCTCTCAGGGATCCGTAGCTTCTCCTCCTCAGCTGTTTCTTGTCTGCCACTCCCTACCTCCTTATATTCTCCCCTCACACTTCTCTAGTTGCCAGTTATAGAGTTTCCTGCCTGGACATCTATACTGACCCACTGGAGTGGTTATCCTGGTTGTCGTTCCTGAGAGCTACCCTCCGGATCCCTGTTGGGCTTATTGTTGTCTCCTGTCGTCACCCACCTGGGAATATATGTTGAGTCCGTGTTGTCTGTCCTCCCCTTGGTGTTTTCCCTTAGAGTTAGTGGTGCGGACTAGTGTTCCCATCGCCCTGTTCACTACCTAGGGCTCAGCTCAGGGAAAGCCAGGGCTTTAGGCACGTGATCGGCGTACGGGTGAGGAACCCGTCTAGGGACGTCAGGGCAGCCAGGTGCCAGCCGCCAGGTGAGTCAGGGGTCACCATCTTCCCTCTCACTTGGGCAGGGCCTTCCTCGTTCCCTCCCTCTGTGTCACGTATGTGATAGCCACGCCGACCGTGATATTATAACTGGCCCTTACTTTTTGAGGAAAAAAAAAAATAATAAAAATTTAAAATTTTTTGTTTGTTGTTTTTTTTTTCTCTCTACTTAGAATCCAATATGGATCCTATTGATGCCTTGGCAGAACAGCTTCAAAGCCTGTCTTTGGAGGTGACAGGATTGAAGGCGTCTGTTCTCCAACAACAGCAGCAAATGCAGCAGACCGCACACCCAGCGGTTGCTATGGGTAACCAGGTTGTCACTGAACCCAAGGTTGCTCTTCCCGACAGATTTTCTGGGGGAAGGGACAAATTTGCGACGTTCCGTGAGGCCTGCAAATTATATTTTAAGTTGCGCCCTTACTCCTCAGGTCATGAAGAACAGCGGGTAGGGATTGTCATTTCCCTGCTTCAGGGGGATCCGCAATCCTGGGCGTTCTCGTTACCCCCTGGTTCTCAGGCCCTTCGGTCAGTGGAGGGATTTTTTGGGGCTTTGGGTCTCATATATGATGACCCTGGCTGAGTCGAAGTTACGGAGACTCCTACAGGGAGATCGGTCAGCAGAGGAATATTGCTCAGAGTTCCGTAGGTGGGCTACGGATACTCAGTGGAACGACCCGGCTCTCAGGAGTCAGTTCTGCTCTGGGTTATCTGAAAGGGTTAAGGATGCACTGGCGCTGTATGAGACCCCCCTTTCCCTTGATGCTGTTATGTCCCTCGCTATCAGAATAAATAGACGTCTTAGGGAGAGATCGAAAATTCCGGAGCAATTGGTTACCTCTCCCAAGCAACAGCCAGCCTGTACTGACTTAGATGAGCCTATGCAGCTAGGCGGAACTTCTCGTCAGGTCCGTCCTCCCGAGGTTCGCCGTAGGGGGGGGGCTTGTTTTTTCTGTGGGGGGAGGGGTCATTTCATTAATTTCTGTCCCTCCTTTCTCAAAAACAAAAGACCGTCGGAAAACTACTAACCCTGGGCTGTGCGGAGGATGTCAGCCGGGGGGTATACGTTTCCTCCATACGAACATCTCAATTTGTGTTACCAGCGGTCATTGATTTTGGTGTTAAGACGGAGTCTATTTCTGTTTTTCTAGACAGTGGAGCAGGGGTAAACTTGATTGATGCCCATTTTGCCCGCACTATAGGTTTGTCTCTCTGTACGCTGCAGAGACCTATTCCCGTATTCGCTATAGATTCTGCTCCTCTGTCTCAGAGAAACCTCACCCACATTGTTCGTAATTTACACCTTCGGGTAGGGGACCACCATAATGAGTGTCTTGCATGTTACGTTCTGGAGGGCCTTCCCTCTCCGGTGGTATTGGGTCTTCCCTGATTGGTAGCGCACAATCCAGTGGTGGATTGGCAGGCCAGGGAGATATTGGGGTGGAGTGAGCATTGCAGAGAGAATTGCTTAAATAAAAATTGCTTAATCGCCTCCATAGCTTCCCTACCTACATTTATTTCGGACTTTGAGGACGTTTTTTCTGAAAAGGGTTGTCAGAAACTACCACCTCATCGTCCTTATGATTGCCCGGTTAACCTGATTCCCGGGGCAAAATTACCCAAGTCCAGGTTGTATAATCTTTCGGGTCCCGAGAGACAAGCCATGAAAGATTATATCTCCGAGAGTCTGGCTAAGGGACACATCAGACCCTCTTCTTCACCCGTGGCTGCAGGGTTTTTCTTTGTTAAAAAGAAAGATGGGGGCCTGCGTCCTTGCTTAGATTTCCGTGAGTTAAACCAGATAACCATCCGTGACCCATACCCTCTTCCTCTCATTCCTGACCTTTTTAATCAGATTGCGGGTGCTAAGTGGTTCTCCAAACTTGATCTTAGGGGGGCCTACAATCTGATTCGTATCAGGGAAGGGGATGAGTGGAAGACAGCTTTTAACACCCCTGAGGGGCATTATGAAAATCTAGTTATGCCTTTCGGTCTGACCAATGCCCCTGCTGTCTTCCAACATTTCGTTAATGATATTTTTAGTCATCTCATCGGCAGGTTTGTAGTCATATACCTAGATGATATCTTAATTTATTCGGCTGATCTGAAAACACATGAGGTGCATGTCAGGCAAGTACTGCAGGTCCTACGGACGAATAAATTATATGCGAAAATTGAAAAATGTGTCTTCGCTGTTCAGGAATTACAGTTCCTGGGATATCTATTATCTGCTTCAGGTTTCCGCATGGATCCTGGGAAGGTCCAGGCAATTTTAGATTGGGATCTTCCTGAGAACCTTAAAGCCCTACAACAGTTTTTGGGTTTCGATAATTTCTATAGAAAGTTCATTAAAAATTATTCTGTGATCGTTAAACCCCTTACCGATATGACTAGGAAGGGGACGGATTTTTCCAAATGGTCTGACGCCGCTAAAGATGCATTTTCCTCTCTAAAGGAGAGGTTTACCTCGGCACCTGTTCTAATTCAACCTGATGTCTCCCAGCCTTTTATTGTCGAGGTAGATGCGTCAGAGGTGGGAGTGGGAGCTGTATTGTCTCAGGGTCCGTCTCCTGGCAAATGGCGTCCTTGCGCTTTCTTTTCCAAAAAATTATCTTCTGCGGAGAAGAATTATGATATTGGAAATAGGGAATTGTTGGCGATTAAACTGGCGCTTGAAGAGTGGCGTCACTTCTTAGAGGGAGCAATCCACCCCGTCACGGTGATTACGGATCACAAGAAACTTCTGTACCTAGAATCGGCTAAGCGCCTCACCCCTAGACAAGCTAGGTGGTCGCTATTCTTTACCAGATTTAACTTTGTAATCACCTATCATCCTGGGGCAAAAAATACCAAGGCAGACGCATTATCTCGTAGTTTCCCTGGAGGGGGTAATGTTTGTGATCCGGTACCTATTTTACAAAGGGGAGTGGTTGTCTCTGCTGTACACTCTGTTCTAGAGGGAAAGGTGTTAGAGGCTCAGGGGGACGCCCCGGCCTCTTGCCCCTCAGAGAAATTGTTTGTACCGTTAAACCTGCGTCTTGAATTATTAAAAGAACATCATAATTCGGCACTTGCTGGACACCCGGGTAGTAAAGCAACCTTGGAGCTTTTATCTCGTCGTTTTTGGTGGCCAAGGTTGCGTCAGGATGTAATGGATTTCGTGTCTACTTGTTCTACTTGTGCACGCGCGAAAGTCTCTCATACACGTCCAGCAGGGTCTTTATTGCCACTTTTCATCCCCAATAGGCCATGGACACATCTGTCAATGGATTTCATCACTGACTTACCGTTGTCGGCGGGTAAAACTGTTATCTTGGTAGTAGTAGACAGGTTTAGCAAAATGGTACACTTTATTGCGCTACCCGCACTTCCTAATGCTAAAACTCTCGCTCAGGTGTTTATCAGTAAAATCGTGAAGCTTCACGGGGTCCCTTCCGATGTGGTTTCGGATCGGGGAACCCAGTTTATTTCTAAGTTTTGGAAAGCTTTTTGTTCCCGTTTGGGGGTTCACTTGTCCTTTTCCTCAGCTTTCCATCCTCAGTCGAATGGACAGACTGAGCGTACCAACCAAAACCTAGAAACATATTTAAGGTGTTTTGTGTCTGAAAACCAAGAGTTGTGGTCATCATATTTACCGTTAGCTGAGTTTGCCATAAATAATCATTATCAGGAGTCCACTGGCAAGTCACCATTCCTTGGTGCATACGGTTTTCATCCCCAATTTTGTACTTTCAAAGAGGGGGGGTCTTCTGGGGTTCCCGAAGAGGAAAGGTTTTCTTCATCTCTTTCATCGGTATGGCAGTAAATATAAATGCATGGCCGATAAGAAACGGTCGCCAGGTCCGGACCTAGGAGTGAATGACTATGTGTGGTTGTCTACTAGGAATATTAAGTTGAAGGTTCCTTCTTGGAAACTGGGTCCTAGGTTCATTGGTCCCTATAAAATAGTAGCCGTCATTAACCCTGTGGCTTTTCGCCTGGAGCTACCTCAGACTTTTAAGATCCATAACGTCTTCCATAAATCGTTACTCAAGAAGTATGTTCCACCTCTAGAACCATCGCCGCTGCCACCTCCTCCTGTCATTGTGGCTGGTAATCTGGAGTTTCAAATAGCCAGAATTGTTGATTCTCGTCGGGTCCGCCGCTCTCTTCAGTATCTGGTGCATTGGAGGGGTTACGGTCCCGAGGAAAGAATGTGGGTTCCAGCGTCAGAGGTAAACGCCAACAGGTTAATTCAGACTTTCCATGCCTCTCATCCGGAGAGACCTGGTCCTGAGTGTCCGGAGGCCCCTCGTGAAAGGGGGGGTACTGTCACGAGGGTATCAAGAGCCACGTCTGACTCCGTTATACCCGGGGTCAGGAAGTCGCAGCGGGTGGCTGCGCGCTCTATATCGAAAGATCACGTTGTTTCTTTGTGATTGTTTTCTGTGTTTGCCTTGCTATCATTTTTGTCTCTCTCAGGGATCCGTAGCTTCTCCTCCTCAGCTGTTTCTTGTCTGCCACTCCCTACCTCCTTATATTCTCCCCTCACACTTCTCTAGTTGCCAGTTATAGAGCTTCCTGCCTGGACATCTATACTGACCCACTGGAGTGGTTATCCTGGTTGTCGTTCCTGAGAGCTACCCTCCGGATCCCTGTTGGGCTTATTGTTGTCTCCTGTCGTCACCCACCTGGGAATATATGTTGAGTCCGTGTTGTCTGTCCTCCCCTTGGTGTTTTCCCTTAGAGTTAGTGGTGCGGACTAGTGTTCCCATCGCCCTGTTCACTACCTAGGGCTCAGCTCAGGGAAAGCCAGGGTTTTAGGCACGTGATCGGCGTACGGGTGAGGAACCCGTCTAGGGACGTCAGGGCAGCCAGGTGCCAGCCGCCAGGTGAGTCAGGGGTCACCATCTTCCCTCTCACTTGGGCAGGGCCTTCCTCGTTCCCTCCCTCTGTGTCACGTATGTGATAGCCACGCCGACCGTGATACACGGTAATAGGGTGTCTAACCAATGGCGCCATTTCTCAAAAGCTAATTTGATGGCCAACAACTCCATATCTCCACCATCGTAATTTCTCTCTGCAGTGGATAGTTTCCTTGAGAAAAAGGCACACGGTTGCCATTTGGCAGGAGAGGGACCCTGAGATAAGACCGCACCCACACCCACCTCAGAAGCATCCACCTCAACAAAAGGTAGAGAGACATCAGGTTGTACCAAAATGGGAGCAGAAGCAAAACTCTCTTTAATACTAGAAAAGGCTTTAAGCGCATCTACCGACCACGAGGAAAAATCCACCCCCTTTTTAGTCATATCAGTCAGTGGCTTAACAACAGAGGAATAATTCAAAATTAACTTTCTGTAATAATTGCCAAAACCCAAAAACCGCATCAGCGCCTTCTGATTCTCAGGAAGCTCCCAATCAAGCACAGCGCGGACCTTCTCAGGGTCCATCCAAAAAACAGAAGCGGAGAGAAGAAAACCAAGAAATTGAATCTCCGGAACCGCAAACACACATTTTTCCAGTTTAGCGTATAATTTATTCTCCCGCAGAATCAGCAAGACCTGACATAGGTGGTCCCGATGAGTCTTGAAATCGGGAGAGAAAATCAAAATGTCATCTAGATACACCAGTACAAATTTCCCCATTAAATGATAAAAAATGCTGTTCACAAAATGTTGGAAGACGGCCGGAGCATTCATCAAACCAAAGGGCATAACCAAATTCTCGAAATGACCCTCAGCGGTATTAAAGGACGTCTTCCATTCGTCCCTGACCATGACTAGGTTGTATGCCCCTCTTAAATCCAACTTAGAAAAAACTTTACCCACAACAATCTGGTTAAACAGGTCCGGGATCAGAGGAAGCGGATATGAGTCATGAATCGTGATACGGTTCAGCTCCCTGAAATCCAGACAAGGTCTTAAAGAAGCATCTTTTTTCTTTAAAAAAAAAAACAGTGGCAACAGGTGACTTCAAGGGTCGGATGTGTCCCTTTCTCAGGCTCTCAGAGATATAAGTACGCATAGCGACTCTTTCAGGTTGGGAGAGATTGTATAGTTGTGATTTTGGCAGCTTGGCGCCTGGGATGAGATTAATAGGGCAGTCGTACTCCCGGTGAGGGGGCAACTCCTGGACATCACTCTCGGAAAACACATCCGAAAATTCAGAGAGAAAAGATGGCACAGTCTTGGTAGAAACCTCTGAAAGAGACGACGTGAGGCAATTCTCTCTGCAAAGCTCACTCCAACCATTTATTTGCCTTGCTTGCCAATCAATGGTGGGGAACTACAAGCAAACGGCAAACCTTCAATTTCTGCATCAACCTTGCCAATAGTAGCTAATGGAAAGTTTTTAGAGGGTTCGTTTTGTTTTGTTTTTATTACCCTCAGAAAACGCCATGAATCTCCTAGAGGGGCAAACCTTAGCCAAATGATTTATACCCCCACAACAGAAACAAACCCTCCTCTGAGAGCTGAATCCTCTACTATCAGAGGCAAGCAAACCCAGCTGCATGGCCTCCTCCTCAGAGGGGATTGAGACAGACTGAGACCCCTGCACACTGAATGAGACAGCCCCACTGTCCTTGGGCTGAATATGACAGGAAAGAGTAGTCTCCTCTCTCTCTCTAAGACGCCTGTCAATACGAACAGCTAGAGACATGGTTGACTCTAACGACGCTGGTCTCTCATGAAAAGCGAATGCATCTTTCAATCTTTCCGAAAGACCATGTCAAAATTGACTTCGGAGTGCAGCATCATTCCAACCAGTATCAGCTGCCCATCTCCGAAATTCAGAACAATATATCTCTGCGGACTGTTTACCCTGGCATAAAAGACGCAGTTTAGATTCAGCCAGAGCAATACGTTCCGGGTCATCATATATCTGCCCCAGGGCTACAAAAAAATGCATCCACCGATTGGAGGGGCCGTGCCCCCACCGGCAGCGAAAAAAAGGCCCAAGACTGAGCGTTATCCCTGAGCAGCGAGATAATGATCCCCACCCTCTGCTCCTCATCACCAGAGAAATGGGGAAGTAGGCGAAAATGGAGTTTGCAAGCCTCTCTAAAGCAAACAAAATTCTCACTACCCCCGGAGAACGTATCCGGGAGCGAGATCTTAGGCTCGGAACAAACTCCATGAACGCCAGCAGAACCGGTCACCTGAAACTGACACACAGTTTTACGGAGATCTGCTACCTCCAGGGAAACACCTTCCATGCGGTCAATCAAGGCTGAAACCGGATCCATGCTTAAGACGGTTATGGCGGTTTATAATGTCACGGATGAAGTTAGTAGATAGCTGGAACATATAAATAAACGAGCGACTGGCTTGATCCCAAACTAAGGAGCTTATAGGTGAGCCCTATAAAACCCTAAGAGCTCTCCCTGACTGCTATGCACATGCAAGGGTCTGTATGGTAGACGATTGCATGCCCGCGTACCTAATACTGTGTGACACCTGAAAACCCTATAATAGTGAGGGGACACGACCACCGGCTCCCAGCAATTAATACGGACGGAGTCAGGGTCACCTAGAATCAAGCCAGCAAGGAAACACAACAAAGTAAAAGACTTATCTGTACAAACAGCAGAAGCAGCCTCCAGCAGTGAACACCTCATCCAGGAAGTAGTATAAACCGCAAAGTGAGGCAGTATGGGAGGGATTATAAAGGAAGACGATTAGTCGAAATAAGTGACACCTGGCAGAAGGAAAGGAGATGAGAAAGTGAAACCAAAACAAACAACATCATACAAGAGGTAGAGAAAAACGTCTGCCAGATCTTCTCACAAAACTGGCGGTGACATCTGCCAACCTTGCAAACTTGTTGGGGTGTGTCAGATCAGGGCTAACCTCCCTGGCACTCTTCCCTCTACCCCGCTTTCTAACTGTTATCCAGCTAGCTACCTCACTTTCCTCAGCCTACTTGCTACCACATCTACCCCAAAGAGTGCTTGCTCAGTGAGCAGCAAACTTCCAAATTGTCAACGCCTCTCAGTGTTGAAACTCGCCTGTTAAGATACTCGATGTGCGATTCCAAACAGGCAATTTGCACACATTTTGAACAAAGATATGCACCCTCAAACGGCTGTTCCAGGACTGCATACATTAGACAAGATGTGCACTGGACTGCACTGTCAATAATGGAACACATACTAAATGGGGATTACGCAAGAAAAGAGAAAAATACAATTTAATGCAGTGATAAGAAACTGATTTACTGCAGTCCCCCACTAAAGTCCCTGAATCTTAAGTCACTTAATCTAAAGTCACACACACAATACAAACACACACTAAAAAATCAAACACGTGAATGCTCACAAATGCACACTATTTGCCTGCTTCTATAAATGGAGCTCTCAAAACAGCCTGATTTTTTTCCCCCCTCTGGATTCAAACTCTACATTATATAACCTTAAGGACTCTTCTGAGACCCATATTGCCACCCCATCAGATATCGCTGCTTTCTTAGATACAATGAGGAACAGAAGTATTTGAACACCCTGTGATTTTTCAAGTTCTCCCACTTAGAAATCATGGAGGGGTCTGAAATTCACATTGTAAGTGCATTCCCACTCTGAGAGACAGAATTTTAAAAAAACTATTCAGGAAATTACATTGTATGATTTGTAAAAAATTTATTTGTCTTGCACTGCTAAACATAAGTATTTGAACACCTGAGAAACAGCAAGAATTCTGGCTCTCAAAGACCTGTTACTGTGCCTTTAAAAAGTCCACCTCTACTCCACTTATTAATCTAACTTAGTAGCACCTGTCTGTGCTCTTTAACCTCTTAAGGACATAGGGTGTACAGGTACGCCCTTGTGCCCTGGTACTTAAGGACACAGGGCGTACATGTACGCCCTGTGTATTTTCGATCACGGCCGCGCGGCGGGCGGTGATCGGAACCCTGTGCCTGCTCAAATCATTGAGCAGGCACTTGGGGCAAATGCGCCGGGGGGTCCGGTGACCCCCCTATGTATGCGATCGCAGAAAACCGCAGGTCAATTCAGACCTGCGGTTTTCTGCGTTTCCGGGTTGTTCGGGTCTCTGAAGACCCGATAACCCGGAACAGGATGGTGATGGTGGTGTGATTTCACCCCACCAATCACCATCCAGCGATCCTGAGTGGTGATGGTGACATCACCACTCAGGATCGCACCGTGATTGGTCTGTGGGCGGTCCGGCGGCAAATTCAAAAGAGGCAGGCGCTCCTCTCTTCCTCCTTTTGTGTTCCGGAGCCGGAGGAGAGAGGAGCTGCCTGCACGTGTGTCTGCCAGCACCCCCAGGACCCGATCTGTGCCCCCAGGACCCGATCTGTGCCCCAGCACCCCCCATCAGGTACATAGTGCAGCATAGGGAAAGTTTGGTTTAGGCAGGGAAAAAAAAGGGAAAGTTAGTTTTTGAACTTTTCTAACTTTTATTGCATCACTCTAAGTTAGGGTGTCTGGGGTCCACAGCACAGCTTGCCCCCCCTTCCCCCTGCCCCCCCCCCCACCTTTTTTGGGGTGCATTTTTTTTTTTTTTTGTGTACGCTGATTGTGGCCGGCACTTAGTGTCCGGCCACTGTTAGCGCATCGCACACCCCACCGCTGATCAACTTCGGACGGTTGATCAGCGGTTTTGATTTTTTTCCCCCACATTTTTTGCATTTTTTTTAGTTAGTTTATTTTATTTTTTTTCTGTTAGTTTTAGGGTGAGTTCGTGAACACCCGTGCCCCCACACACACGCACACAAAATAAAGAGTTACACACACGCACATATACACGCAGACACACACTCCCCTATGGCCCGCCGGACGTTCTCGGCCGAGGAGGCATACGCCCAGCTTGCCTCCGACTCCGAGAGTCCCAGTGAGGATGAGGATGACCCCACATTCCTGTTGTCATCCGCATCCTCCTCATCATCTAGCGATGATGATGAGCCCCCAAGGCGGCGGAGACGCCGCCAGGCGGAGCAAGGGGACCGCCATGTTAGGGACCCTGTGGCCCACACTAGTACGAGCAGCTCTGGGGCTCGTACTGGTTTCCCGGCCCACCAGTTAAATCCACCGGAGCCCCCTGCCGGTGAACTTGTCTGGTGTAGCCCAGAGCGATACGAGCCTGTGATTCCTGATTTTGTAGGCCAATCAGGAATCCAGATTTCCACAGTGGGCTACACTGAATATGACTTTTTTTGTCATTTTTTCAGTGACCCACTGGTAAATCTGATGGTGGAGCAGACGAATCTGTACGCCCAACAGTTCGTCGCTCAACACCCGGGCTCCTTTTTGGCCAGGCCCGGTGGCTGGACGCCGGTCAGTGCAGCCGAAATGAGGACATTTTGGGGCCTCGTGCTGCATATGGGCCTGGTCAAAAAACCCAGTGTCAGGCTGTACTGGAGTGGGGACGTCCTATACCAGGCCCCACTTTACAGTACAGCCATGACACGCTCCCGGTTTGAGGCCATCCGGAAATGTCTGCATTATTCCGATAATGCAGCATGTCCCCCCCAAGGTGATCCTGCCCATGACCGTCTGTATAAGATACGGCCGGTCATCGATCACTTTGGGGCCAAATTCATGGAGGCCTATGTACCTGGAAGGGAGGTCGCGGTTGATGAGTCTCTCATTGCGTTCAAGGGGAGACTCATTTTCCGCCAGTATGTGCCCTCCAAGCGGGCGAGGTATGGCGTAAAGCTATACAAAATTTGTGAGATTACCTCAGGGTACACTTACAAATTTCGTGTGTACGAGGGGCGAGATTCCCGGATTCAACCCCCAGAATGTCCCCCCACTCTGGGTGTTACCGGGAAACTTGTGTGGGACCTTATGTACCCACTGCTGGATAAGGGTTACCACCTTTACGTGGATAACTTTTATACCAGTATCCCCTTGTTCCAGTCCCTTGCCGCCAGATCCACGTCCGCTTGTGGGACCGTGCGGAAAAATCAACGCGGCCTCCCTGCCCACCCCCTCCAGGTACCTATCCCCAGGGGTGAGACCCGTGCCCTTACCACTGGAAACCTGTTGCTGGTCAGGTATAAGGACAAGAGGGATGTCCTTATGCTGTCCACAATTCATGGTAACGGCATCACCCCTGTCCCTGTGCGAGGTACCGCGGCAACGGTCCTCAAGCCCGATTGTATCGTCGCCTACAATCGGTATATGGGAGGAGTTGATCTCTCTGATCAAGTCCTCAAGCCATATAATGCCATGCGCAAAACCCGGGCATGGTACAAAAAAGTTGCGGTCTACTTGGTGCAGGTTGCCATGTACAACTCTTTTGTACTATCCCGAAGCGCTGGCAGCACAGGGACATTCCTCCAGTTCTATGAGGCAGTCCTCAAGGCCCTGATCTTTTCGGACCGGGAAAGAGCAGGCCGGAGTACCTCGGGAACTGTAGGTGCCCGGATCGTCCCTGGCCAACACTTTCCAGGTGTGGTCCCCCATACTGGAAAGAAGGGACGAACCCAAAAAAAGTGCAGAGTGTGTCGCAGGAGGGGGATACGGAAGGACACGACTACTCAGTGCGACACGTGCCCCGATCATCCGGGCCTCTGCATTGACGGTTGCTTCAGGGAGTATCACACTTCCATGGAGTACTAAATTTATATCCCAATTTAGCACTGACATCGGATAAAAAAAAATGGTTCTCAGACCTGAGACACCCAAAAAAACTAAAATAATTTATTAAAAGTAGACATATTAGGTATCGCCGCGTCGGTAATAATCTCCTCTATAAAACTACCCCATGACCAACCCCCCCAGATTAACACGGTCAAGAAAAAAAAAAAAAAAAGGTGCAAAAAAAGTTTTTTTTTGTCACCTTACATAATAAAAAGTTTAATAGCAAGCGATCAAAAAGTCATATAGCCCCCAAAATAGTGCCAATAAAACCGTCCGCTCATCCTGCAAAAAATGAGCCCCCACATGAGATAATTGGATAAAAAAATTTTTTAAAAAATGACCCTTAGACTTTAGAGATACCCAAAAAATAATTTGTATCAAAAAAGATAATATAGTCTAAAACCTAAATAATTGTAAAAAAAGTAGACTTATTAGGTATTGCCGCGTCCGTAAGAATCTCCTCTATAAAAATACCCCATTACCCAACCCCCCAGATTAACATGGTCAAAAAATAAAAATTAAATAGGTGCAAAAAAAGAATTTTTTTGTCACCTTACATAACAAAAAGTTTAATAGCAAGCGAAAAAAAAGTCATATAGCCCCCAAAATAATGCCAATAAAACCGTCCGCTCATCCCGCAAAAAATGAGCCCCCACATGAGATAATTGGATAAAAAATAAATTTAAAAAATGACCCTTAGACTTTAGAGATACCCAAAAAAAAGATTTGTATCAAAAAAGATAATATAGTCAAAAACCTAAATAATTGTAAAAAAAAAGTAGACTTATTAGGTATTGCCGCGTCCGTAAGAATCTCCTCTATAAAAATATCCCATTACCTAACCCCCCAGATTAACACGGTTAAAAAAAAACGGTGCCAAAACCGCTATTTTTGGCACTTTTCCATTTCAATCCGTTTTTTCCGGTAACAAAACAAGGGTTAACAACCAAACAAAACTTAATATTTATTACCCTGATACTGCAGTTTACAGAAAAACCACATTTGTGGTCGTAAACTGCTGTATCAGTAAAAGGGAGGCCGCAAAAGGAAAGGACTGACATGGTTTCTGGAAGGCCGATTTTGATGGCCTTTTTTTATTGACACCATGTCCGTTTTGAAGCCCCCCTGATGCACTCTAGAGTAAAAACTCCCCAAAACTGACCCCATCTAAGAAACTACACCCCTCAAGGTATTCAAAACTGATTATACAAACTTTATTAACCCTTTAGGTGTTCCTCAACAGTTAATGGCAAATGGAGATGAAATTTCAGAATTTAAATTTTTGGTAACCTTGCCTCACAAAAATGTAATATAGAGCAACCAAAAATCATATTTACCCTAAAAATAGTCCCCAAAAAAATGCCACCTTATCCCGTAGTTTCCAAAATGGGGTCACTTTTAGGGAGTTTCTACTCCAGGGGTGCATCAGAGGGGTTGAAACAGGACACGGTGTAAATAAACCGGTCCATAAAAATCAGCCCTCCAAAAACCAAACGGCGCACCTTTCACTCTACGCCCCGCTGTGTGGCCGTACATTAGTTTACGGCCACATATTGGGTGTTTCTGTAAACGGCAGAGTCAGGGCAATAAAGATACAGTCTTGTTTGGCTGTTAACCCTTGCTTTGTTAGTGGAAAAAATGGGTTAAAATGGAAAATAAGGCAAAAAAATGAAATTTTCAAATTTCATCCCCATTTGCCAATAACTCTTGTGCAACACCTAAAGGGTTAACGACGTATGTAAAATCAGTTTTGAATACTGAGGGGTGTAGTTTCTTAGATGGGGTCACTTTTAGGGAGTTTCTACTCTAGGGGTGCATCAGGGGGCTTCAAATGGGACATGGTGTAAATAAACCAGTCCATAAAAATCAGCCCTCCAAAAACCAAACGGCGCACCTTTCCCTCTACGCCCCGCTGTGTGGCCGTACAGTAGTTTACGGCCACATATTGGGTGTTTCTGTAAACGGCAGAGTCAGGGCAATAAAGATACAGTCTTGTTTGGCTGTTAACCCTTGCTTTGTTAGTGGAAAAAATGGGTTAAAATGGAAAATTAGACAAAAAAAGGAAATTCTCAAATTTCATCCCCATTTGCCAATAACTCTTGTGCAACACCTAAAGGGTTAACAACGTATGTAAAATCAGTTTTGAATACCTTGAGGGGTGTAGTTTCTTAGATGGGGTCACTTTTAGGGAGTTTCTACTCTAGGGGTGCATCAGGGGGCTTCAAATGGGACATGGTGTAAATAAACCAGTCCATAAAAATCAGCCCTCCAAAAACCAAACGGCGCACCTTTCCCTCTACGCCCCGCTGTGTGGCCGTACAGTAGTTTACGGCCACATATTGGGTGTTTCTGTAAACGGCAGAGTCAGGGCAATAAAGATACAGTCTTGTTTGGCTGTTAACCCTTGCTTTGTTAGTGGAAAAAATGGGTTAAAATGGAAAATTAGACAAAAAAATGAAATTCTCAAATTTCATCCCCATTTGCCAATAACTCTTGTGCAACACCTAAAGGGTTAACGACGTATGTAAAATCAGTTTTGAATACCTTGAGGGGTGTAGTTTCTTAGATGGGGTCACTTTTAGGGAGTTTCTACTCTAGGGGTGCATCAGGGGGCTTCAAATGGGACATGGTGTAAATAAACCAGTCCATAAAAATCAGCCCTCCAAAAACCAAACGGCGCACCTTTCCCTCTACGCCCCGCTGTGTGGCCGTACAGTAGTTTACGGCCACATATTGGGTGTTTCTGTAAACGGCAGAGTCAGGGCAATAAAGATACAGTCTTGTTTGGCTGTTAACCCTTGCTTTGTTAGTGGAAAAAATGGGTTAAAATGGAAAATTAGACAAAAAAATGAAATTCTCAAATTTCATCCCCATTTGCCAATAACTCTTGTGCAACACCTAAAGGGTTAACGACGTATGTAAAATCAGTTTTGAATACCTTGAGGGGTGTAGTTTCTTAGATAGGGTCACTTTTAGGGAGTTTCTACTCTAGGGGTGCATCAGGGGGCTTCAAATGGGACATGGTGTAAATAAACCAGTCCATAAAAATCAGCCCTCCAAAAACCAAACAGCGCACCTTTCACTCTACGCCCCGCTGTGTGGCCGTACAGTAGTTTACGGCCACATATTGGGTGTTTCTGTAAACGGCAAAGTCAGGGCAATAAAGATACAGTCTTGTTTGGCTGTTAACCCTTGCTTTGTTAGTGGAAAAAATGGGTTAAAATGGAAAATTAGACAAAAAAATGAAATTCACAAATTTCATCCCCATTTGCCAATAACTCTTGTGCAACACCTAAAGGGTTAACGACGTATGTAAAATCAGTTTTGAATACCTTGAGGGGTGTAGTTTCTTAGATGGGGTCATTTTTGGGTGGTTTCTATTATGTAAGCCTCGCAAAGTGACTTCAGACCTGAACTGGTCCCTAAAAATTTAGTTTTTGTAAATTTCTGAAAAATTTCAAGATTTGCTTCTAAACTTCTAAGCCTTATAACATCCCCAAAAAATAAAATATCATTCCCAAAACAATTCAAACATGAAGTAGACATATGGGGAATGTAAAGTCATCACAATTTTAGGGGGTAATACTATGTATTACAGAAGTAGAGAAACTGAAACTTTGAAATTTGCTACATTTTTCCAAATTGTTGTTAAATTAGGTATTTTTTGGTGCAAAAAAAAATAATTTTTTGACTTCATTTTACCAGTGTCATGAAGTACAATATGTGACGAAAAAACAATCTCAGAACGGCCTGGATAAGTCAAAGCGTTTTAAAGTTATCAGCACTTAAAGGGACTCTGGTCAGATTTGCAAAAAATGGCCTGGTCCTAAGGTGTAAAAAGGCTGTGTCCTTAAGGGGTTAAAGACACCTCTCCATCCCACAGTCAGTCAGACGCCAACTACTACCATAGGCAAGACCAAAGAGCTGTCAAAAGACACCAGAGACAAAATTGTGGACCTCCACAAGGCTGGGAAGGGCTATGGGACAATTGCCAAGCAGCTTGGTGAAAATAGATCAACTGTTGGAGCAATTGTTAAAAAATGGAAGAGGCTAAAGATTACTGTCAGTCTCCCTCGGACTGGCGCTCCATGCAAGATCTCACCTCGTGGGGTATCACTGATGATAAGAAAGGTGAGGAACTACAAGGGAGGAGCTGGTCAATGACATGAAGAGAGCTAGGACCACAGTTTCAAAGGTCAATGTCGGTAGAACACTACGCCATCATGGTTTCAAATCATGCATTGCACGGAAGGTTCCCCTGCTCAAGTCATCACATGTCCAGGCCCGTCTGAAGTTTTCCAATGACCATCTGGATGATCCAGAGGAGGCATGGGAGAAAGTCATTGTCATGCCCTGCTCTGACTATGTGCGGAGGTCGGACAGAATAGCAGCACGTGTTTAGTTTTTTGTTTTGTTTTGAAGTCGTGCTGGATCCGCCTCCCTTCAGCTGCACTGGGTGGGGTCATTGGTTTAAATCTCACTCACTCCCAGTGTTCTGTGCGGGTTATAGAAATCAGTCTGGCCTTGGAAGCAAGGAAGGAAGGATTGTCTGTTCCAGCTCAGATAAGATAAGTTTGGTTTCTGTTTTTGTTGTTTGCTGTCTAGGTTGCTTGTGTGTCATCTGTCCCCTCCAGGTTCTGAGGGAACAGGCTGTCCCTATTCCCCTTTTCACCATCTCAGGGATACTAGGGTATTTTCAGCCCAGGCACGAGGACACATTATTCCTACCTTCAAGGTCTGAATGTGGGCTTAGCAGTGTAGGGAGAGAAGTCAGGGATTTGCTAGGAGGTGACCCTTCCCCTGCTTCTTGCCTAGAAACTGGTTTGTTAATTTGTCTGTGTATCTAAGATCCCGTCCACCGTGACATTATAACCCGCCCACACTTTGACTGTCATTGCTCAGCGGTTTTGTGATGGCGTCAATTGATGCGTTAGTTGCAGGGGCTATCCCTAGAGGTTGCGGAGCTACGTGGTTCGGTCACACGGTGTCAGAATGCTCTGTCATCAGGTGCAGGTCAAATTTGTGTGGAGCCTAAAGTCGCTCTTCCTGATAGATTTGCAGGGGGTACGGATGACTTTATCCGTTTTAGAGAGTCATGCAAATTGTATTTTCGGCTGCGTCCATCGTCGTCAGGTGATGAAAGTCAGAGGATAGGTATAATCATTTCTCTGCTTAAAGGGGATGCGCAATCCTGGGCCTTTTCTCTGCCCCTCCTGTCAGTGGAGGAATTTTTTAAGGCCCTGGGATTAATCTACGATGACCCAGATCGGGTCTCGATGGCGGAATCGAGATTACGTAATTTATTACAGGGTGAACATACTGCAGAGGCTTACTGTGTTGAGTTTAGGAGATGGGCTACCGAATCAGAGTGGAATGATCCCGCATTACGTAGTCAGTTTTGTCAGGGGTTATCTGAGAGATTGAAAGATGCCCTTGCTTTTCATGAGTACCCAGATTCTTTGGAGAATGCAATGTCTTTGGCAGTACGGTTAGATAGACGTATTAGAGAAAGGTGTAGGGCTCCCTCCGCGCAAGGGATCCCTTCTGTGAGTGGTTTTGTCTCTACTGCTTCCCAGGGTGATGTTACAGGTAACTCTGGGGTAGGGGAGGAACCCATGCAGCTGGGTCAGGTTTCTTTCCGTTCTGGTAGTAGAGACTTTAGGAAATTGCACAAACTATGTTACTACTGTGGGAAAAGTGGTCATTTTATTTTTGCTTGTCCTTTTGTTAAACCGCAGGTGGAAGAGAAAAAGAAAAAAAAAACTTTCCTGACTCTTGGTAGCGTGAATGGTGTGGTGGAGCAGGCAGGTATGCAAGCTCCCTGAAATACCCGTTTTCTCCTTCCAGCTATGGTGGCGCTAGACTCAAGAATTTTTTTTGTTGAAGTATTCCTTGACTGTGGTGCTGGGGTAAACCTAATTGACTTTCTTTTTCTTCAAAATCTGGGTCTAAGTACTTGCACTTTAGAAAGAGAGATTCCGGTTTTTGCAATTGATTCTTCCCCTCTTTCTCAAAGGAGTCTCACTCATATTGCTCATGGTATTCACTTAAGGGTGGGTGATTCACATGTTGAGATTATGTCTTGTTTTGTCATGAAGGATTTGCCGGCTCCTATAGTTTTGGGGTTACCATGGTTGACTAAACATACCCCAATTATAGATTGGCAAGCGAGACAAATCATTGGTTGGAGTGAGTTTTGTTCGGATAATTGTCTTTGCACATCTATCTCTGGTGTGTCTACTACGGCTTTACCTCAGTATCTCTCAGATTTTGCGGATGTCTTTTCGGAGGGTGGGGCTCAGGAATTGCCCCCTCATCGTGACTATGATTGTCCAGTTAATCTCATCCCAGGGGCTAAGTTGCCAAAGTCTCGGCTTTACAATCTTTCTCAACCCGAAAGAGAGGTCATGCGAAAGTATGTCGCAGAGAGTTTGGCAAAAGGTCATATTAGGCCATCTAAGTCTCCGGTGGCAGTAGGTTTGTTCTTTGTAAAAAAAAAAGGATGGATCGCTGAGACCTTGTTTGGATTTCCGGGAATTGAACCGTATTACGGTCCGGGATCCATATCCCCTGCCTTTTTGATCAGATTGTTGGAGCCAAGGCGTTCTCCAAGTTGGATTTGAGAGGGGCCTACAATCTGATCAGAATCAAGGAGGGGGATGAGTGGAAAACGGCCTTCAATACGCACGAGGGTCATTTTGAGAATCTGGTTATGCCTTTTGGGTTGACGAACGCGCCAGCGGTATTTCAGCGATTCGTCAATGACATTTTCCATCATTTGGTGGGGAGGTTCGTGGTGGTTTACTTGGATGACATTTTAATTTACTCTCCTGATCTGAAGACCCATCAGGATCATGTGAGACAGGTTTTGACGGTCCTTTGGGAGAATAAATTATATGCCAAATTGGAGAAATGTGTGTTTTCGGTGCAGGAGCTTCCGTTTTTGGGATATCTGCTTTCTGACTCTGGTTTTCGTATGGACCCCGAAAAGGTCCGGGCGGTTCTGGAATGGGACCAACCAGAGAATCAGAAAGCTTTGATGCGGTTTTTGGGGTTTACTAATTATTATAGAAAATTTATTTCGAACTATTCTACCATTGTAAGACCTCTCACTGATATGATTAAGAAGGGCGCCGACGTCTCTGTCTGGTCGGATGAGGCATTGCAGGCCTTTTCGGCTATTAAGGAGTGTTTTGCGTCTACTCCCATTCTGGTGCAGCCCGATGTGTCTCAGCCATTCGTGGTGGAGGTTGATGCATCAGAAGTGGGGGTTGGAGCAGTGCTGTCGCAGGGTTCATCTCCTGGCAAATGGGTCCCGTGTGCTTTTTTCTCCAAGAAGCTCTCGGTCGCCAAGAAGAATTATGATGTTGGAGATAGAGAGTTGCTGGCTATCAAGTTGGCCTTTGAGGAATGGCGTCACTGGTTGGAGGGGGCGTCTCACCCCGTTACAGTATATACAGATCATAAGAATTTGGCTTACCTGCAATCTGCCAAGCGTCTGAACCCTAGACAGGCCAGATGGTCACGGTTTTTTACCGGGGTCAATTTTGTGGTTACCTTTCGCCCAGGGGTTAAGAACGTCAAGGCATATGCCTTGTCTCGCAGCTTTCCTGGGGGAGGGGATTCAGAGGATCCTGCTCCGATTTTGGCTGATGGGGTGGTGGTCTCCGCTCTGTACCCCGTATTGGAGATGGAGGTGTTGGGAGCCCAGGAGGGGGCTCCTGGTTCTTGTCCCCCAGGGAGGTTGTTTGTTCCTGAAGGTCTGCGATACAAGGTTTTCAAGGAACATCACGATACTGTCCTTGCTGGACATCCTGGTGGTAAGTCCACCTGTGATCTGGTGTCCCGGAGGTTCTGGTGGCCAGGGTTACGTAAGAGCATTGAGGATTACGTGGCAGCATGTGAAACCTGTGCTCGGTCAAAGGTTGCTCATACTCGACCGGCTGGTTCACTTCTTCCATTGTCTATTCCATCTCGTCCTTGGACGCACTTGTCTATGGACTTTATTACGGATCTGCCGAGTTCCTCCGGGAGAACAGTAATTTTGGTGGTTGTTGACCATTTCAGTAAAATGGCTCACTTTATATCATTAACTAGTCTGCCTAACGCCAAGACTCTTGCGCAGATTTTTGTTGATAATATTGTGAAACTGCATGGTATTACTTCAGATGTGGTCTCTGATAGGGGCACGCAGTTTGTCTCCAGGTTTTGGAGGGCGTTCTGTTCTCGGCTTGGCATTCAACTTTCGTTCTCTTCGACTTTTCATCCGCAGTCGAATGGAGACAGAGCATACTAATCAAAACCTGGAGACCTACTTGAGGTGCTTTGTGGCTGAGAATCAGGAGGACTGGTCCTCATTCTTGTCCCTAGCAGAATTTGCTTTGAATAACCGTAGGCAGGAGTCCACGGGTAAGTCGCCATTTTTTGGCGCATACGGTTTTCATCCTCAGTTTGGTACCTTTTCTGGGACTGGTTCCTCTGGGATGCCAGAGGAGGAGAGATTTTCTTCTGCCTTGTCTTCTATCTGGCGGAGGATCCAAGGGAATTTGGAGAAGATGGGTGAGAGGTATAAGCGAATGGCTGACAAGAGACGTGTGACTGGTCCGGACCTGTGTGTGGGTGATCTGGTGTGGTTGTCCACTAAAAATATTAAATTGAGAGTGCCATCTTGGAAACTGGGTCCAAGATTTATTGGTCCGTACAAAATATATGCGGTGATCAATCCAGTAGCGTTTCGGCTGGATCTTCCGCAGACTTGGAGGATCCATGATGTGTTCCACAGGTCTTTACTGAAAAAATACGTGAAACCGGTGGAACCATCGCCATTGCCTCCTCCTCCTGTTCTGGTCGATGGAAATTTGGAGTTCGAGATCTCCAGGGTTCTCGACTCTAGAGTTCTTCGGGGTTCCCTTCAATACCTGGTACACTGGAGGGGATAAGGCCCTGAGGAGAAGATGTGGGTTCCGGCGCTGGATGTCAGTGCCAGCCGACTGGTGAGGGCTTTTCATAGATCCCATCTGGATAAGGTTGGTCCGGGGTGTCCGGAGGTCACCCGTAGAAGGAGGAGTACTGTCATGCCCTGCTCTGACTATGTGCGGAGGTCGGCCAGAATAGCAGCACGTGTTTAGTTTTTTGTTTTGTTTTGGAGTCGTGCTGGATCCGCCTCCCTTCAGGTGCACTGGGTGGGGTCATTGGTTTAAATCTCACTCAATCCCAGTGTTCTGAGCGGGTTATAGAAATCAGTCTGACCTTGGAAGCAAGGAAGGATTGTCTGTTCCAGCTCAGATAAGATAAGTTTGGTTTCTGTTTTTGTTGTTTGCTGTCTAGGTTGTTTGTGTGTCATCTGTCCCCTCCAGGTTCTGAGGGAGCAGGCTGTCCCTATTCCCCTTTTCACCATCTCAGGGATTCTAGGGTATTTTCAGCCCAGGCACGAGGACACATTATTCCTACCTTCAAGGTCTGAATGTGGGCTTAGCAGTGTAGGGAGAGAAGTCAGGGATTTGCTAGGAGGTGACCCTTCCCCTGCTTCTCGCCTAGAAACTGGTTTGTTGATTTATCTGTGTATCTGAGATCCCGTCCGCCGTGACATTGGGAGAGAAGTCAGGGATTTGCTAGGAGGTGACCCTTCCCCTGCTTCTCGCCTAGAAACTGGTGTGTTGATTTGTCTGTGTATCTGAGATCCCGTCCACCGTGACAGTCATGTGGTCAGATGAGACCAAAGTAGAACTTTTTGGTCTAAACTTCACTCGTAGTGTTTGGAGGAAAAAGAAGGATGAGTTGCATCCCAAGAACACCATCCCTACTGTGAAGCATTGGGGTGGTAACATCATGCTTTGGGGGTGCTTTTCTGCGAAGGGGACAGGACGACTGCACTGTATTAAGGAGAGGATGAATGGGGCCATTTTTGTAAGATTTTGAGCAACAACCTCCTTCCCTCAGTCAGAGCATTGAAGATGGGTCGTGGCTGGGTCTTACAACATGACAACGACCCTAAGCACACAGCCAGGATAACCAAGGAGTGGCTCCGTAAGAAGCATATCTAGGTTCTGAAGTGGCTTAGCCAGTCTCCAGACCTAAATCCAATAGAGCATCTTTGGAGGGAGCTGAAAATTTGTGTTGCTAAGCAACAGCCCCGAAACCTTTCAGATCTAGAGGCGATCAGTGTGGAGGAGTGGGCCAAAATCCCTCTTGCAGTGTGTGCAAACCTGGTCAAGGACTACAGGAAAATTTTGACCTCTGTAATTGCAAACAAAGGCTTCTGTACCAAATATTAACACTGATTTTCTCAGGTGTTCAAATACTTATGTTCAGCAGTGCAAGACAAATAAATTCTTTAAAAATCATACAATGTGATTTCCTGATTTTTTATTTTTTTATTCTGTCTCTCAGAGTGGGAATGTACCTACAATGTGATTTCAGACCCCTCCATGATTTCTAAGTGGGAGGACTTGCAAAATCGCAGGGTGTTCAAATTCTTCTGTTCCTCACTGTAAACTTAACCTCCCGTCCCTGACTCCCCATCAGAGGGAACCACTATCTCTACCTATTACTCAATTAGAACTCACAAAGATTATAGCTTCCCTTCCTTTACATAAATCACCAGGCCCAGATGGGCTATCAAACCTGTACTACAAGACCTTTCAAGATCTACTCTCACCATACCTAACGTAAGTGTTCATTAAAGCATTCCAGGAAGGCTCATTCCCAGACTAAATGCTTTCTGCCACAATTGTGGCGTTACCGAAGCCTGATAAACCCACAGATAAGCCCCAGAACTACAGGCCTATTTCTCTTCTGAACACTGATCTAAAAATCTATGCAAAAATTCTGGCTAATAGGTTATCAGAAATTATACCCCTCCTGGTTGACTCCGATCAAACAGGTTTTGTTAAGGGTAGGCAAATAACAGATAATACGCGTAGAGTTCTGAACTTGATAGATTATATTAATCGTAAGGGAGAACAAGCTTTATTGGTGGCGCTCGATGCGGAAAAGGCGCTTGACTGCCTGAGTTGGTCATTCGCATTTTCTGTATTGGGTACAATGGGATTGGGGACAGCTTTCGTGACTGCAGTCCAAGCACTTTATTCTAAACCATCAGCTACGGTATTTATAAATGGCGCTCTGTCATCACCATTCCAGTTAACTAATGGCACTAGGCAGGGGTGCCTCCTTTCACCCCTGATCTTCATCGTGGCCATAGAATTCTTAGCCCAAGCTATTAGACTACACCCAGAGATTCGGGTATTCAAATCGGAGATAACAAACATTGCATATCACTATATGCAGAATAGATGACGTGCTTTTGTCCTTATCCTCCCCCCAGAGAGCATTACCTGCAGCCTTTTCGGTGGTAGAGGAATATAGCCTCATGTCATACTACAAGGTTAACGGGGCTAAATCCCAGATTATGCCATTGAATATACCAAGCCAGATATTTTACAAGGACTTCCCCTTGGACTGGAGACAGGAGTGTATCCAATATTTAGGAATAGCTATTCCCCTGTCTATTTCTCGCCTATACCATCTAAACTATATTCCCTTATTGGATGTGATCAAACGAGATACTACTGACTATAGCAAACATGAGATCTCATGGATTGGTCGCATTGCATCATTCCAGATGCTAATTCTACCAAAGCTCTTGTTCATATTTAGAACTGTTCCTATTAAAATCCCCTACCAGTTCTTTGGGAGAGCCCAGGGGTTGCTTAAAAACTTTGCTTGGGCAGGGAAAAAAACACAAATTGCAGCCAATACTCTAGCCAAGACGAAGTTACATGGGGGGCTAGGCCTCCCCAATTTACAAGGTTATTTCTTGGCGACCCAAATTCAGACACTAAAAAATTGGTGGTCACCAGTGGCTGCTACTCCTTTGGTACAAATAGAGACTATACAAGCCCCCACCAAACACCTCAGGTCTCTACTGATAAACACTATCAGCAGATCTCTAGTAGAAACCCCTAAAATCCTTGCTCTAATGGATGCCTCGTTATTTCATTGGCGTACATTTCATCAAAAAAGCACCCGCTGTCACACCTGTGACAGGTGTTAGAAGGTCTGAAAGCCTGACTGCACATGAGTGATCTGACAACCTCTTTTGGTTTAACTTTGTCTGTGTGTTGCTGGTATGTCCACACCTCCTGTTCAGTTGTGGATCATTTGACCTTTACCTCTCCCTATTTAGTAATTTACCCATCATTCCTTGCTCTGGATAGCTTAATTTGGTTTTGGAAGAGCTGGAGTGTGGTTCTTGTTGTAGTCCTATTCATCCATCATCCTCAGAAGTTAAGTGTTCTGCTTGTTGTGTTTTGTTTACTAGGCCTCAGCGAGACGCTGGTTCCTTCTCCAGAGAAGGAACGGGTTGTCTCTGCCCTGTCATTACCTTTATAGCATCCGAGGGTCACCAGGGTTTTCTAAGTTCCTGTGTATGGGCATCTCTACCATCGAGAGGCGCCCATACGGATAGGAGTTAGGACCAGGAGCAGGGTTTTATAGGTGGTGACCCTTTTCCTTCCCTAGCGGTGAGGCCTAGTGTCTTTCCCCTTCCTTCTTGTTGTCGTTTGGTGTTCTCCCCTACTACATCCGTGACATTATCCAGAGCTTATACCTGTAACTGTCGCGTACACACACACACACACACACACACACAGGGGGGAGGATAGTGACCACTGCGCTCCACCCTCACCCCTGGCCCTGCCTACTTGCCTCGCAAGTCCTAATGAGAGGGGACAACTGGACGGCAATCCTTAGCTTGGAATAAGTGCTGGGCGGACAGACCAGACAAACAACAGAGAGTGAACAGACCGAGTCAATACCAGGAGAGCAACGAAGTACAAATGGAGCAAGCAAAGAATAGTCAGGAGAAGCTGGGGTCATAAATTTCAGGAGCGTTGTGAAGTACCAAAGGAGTCAGCAGAGGATCGTCAGGAGATAGCCGAGGTCTGAATACCAGGAGAGCAGCGCAGTACAGAAGGAGCAGGCAGAGGATCGTCAGGAGATACACAGAGGGTAAGTATGCCAGGTATGCAAAATCACAACAGAACCTAAATAACAGGCAACCTGTGGCCAGCAGTCTGCCTGTTTAAATACTAAGTAGCAGGGGTCATGTGACGTGGCCAGCGTCACATGACTCGCCCTGCTGTTCATAGCTGAGCACTGAGTGCCCAGCTCGGTGCTCAGGCTTAATCAGGTTGCTGGGGGAACCGAGGACGCCGGCCACGCTGAGGAGACGTGCGCGGCCGGGTCCGTCCCACCCCCCATCACCTAGGAGACGAGGACGCTGCACGCGTCCTCGCTCCTGTACAGAGGCGGGGCACCATCGGCGTTGCGGAGAGTCTGTGCGTCGGCGGCGCCCCTCGACAATACCGCCATTTTTGTCCTGATCTGTGCAGTTATGGATACTATATCTGCATTGGTCGAACAGCTGCAGAATCTGACTTTGGAGGTAGTAGAGCTCCGTACGACGGTCTTGCAGATTCAGAGTCCACAGGCTGCTGGTTCCGGTGGTGGGTCCCAGGCCTGCCCTGAACCGAAGGTGGCTCTCCCGGACAGGTTTCCGGGGGTAGTGACAATTTCTTCCAGTTCAGGGAGTCATGTAAATTATACTTTAGGCTGCGTCCATACTCTTCTGGGGATGTGTGTCAACATTTGGGTATGATTATTTCATTGCTTAAAGAGGACGCCCAATCTTGGGCTTTTTCTCTGCCGACCGGATCACCGTCCCTCCGGTTGGTAGATTAATTCTTTAGAGCCTTGGGTCTTATCTACGCTGACCTGGATCGGATCTCTCAGGCCGAGACCAAGTTACGGGGTTTGTGACAGGGAGAACGTTCCGCGGAGACTTATTGCTCTGAATTTAGGAGATGGGCTACCAATATAGAGTGGAACGATCCTTCTCTCCGTTGCCAATTGTCCATGATCCTTACCCTCTTCCTTTGATTCTGGATTTGTTTAGTCAGATTGTCGGTAACAAGGTGTTCTCTAAATTGGATATGAGGGGGGCATATAATCTGGTAAAGATCAAGGAGGGTAATTAGTGGAAGACCGCATTTAATACCCCTGAGAGTCATTTTGAAAACCTGGTCATGCCCTTTGGATTAACCAATGCTCCTGCGGTTTTTCAACACTTTGTCAATGACATCTTTGATCATCTGGTGGGGAAGTTTGTCGTTGTATACATTGATGACATACTAATTTATTTGCCTAATATGGAGACTCATCAGGAGAGACAGGTGTTACAGTTCCTAAGAGAGAATAAGTTGTATGCTAAGATGGAAAAGTGTGTATAGCAAATCCCAGTCCAACACGGCACGGACCTTCTCGGGATCCATACGAAAACCTGAGGATGAGAGCAAGTAACCCATAAATTGCACTTCCTGTACAGCAAGTACAGGAAGTGCAATTTCTGGGTTACTTGCTCTCATCCTCAGGTTTTCGTATGGATCCCGAGAAGGTCCGTGCCGTGTTGGACTGGGATCGACCTGAAAATTTGAAAGCGCTTATGCGGTTTTTGGGGTTTACCAACTACTACCGTAAATTTATC
Organism: Bufo bufo; assembly: GCF_905171765.1. Taxonomy (NCBI): domain Eukaryota; kingdom Metazoa; phylum Chordata; class Amphibia; order Anura; family Bufonidae; genus Bufo; species Bufo bufo. The sequence goes on from NC_053396.1 coordinate 97,361,576, forward strand.
TTGAACTATTCATCGGTTGTTAAACCTTTAACAGACATGACTAGGAAGGGTGCTGATATTTCTATCTGGTCTGATGCGGCATTACAGGCCTTTTCTGCTGTGAAAGAATGTTTCGCTTTGACCCCTATTCTGGTGCAACCGGACGTGTCTCAGCCATTTATTTTTGAGGTTGAGGCGTCCGAGGTAGGAGCAATCTTGTTGCAGGTTTCTTCACCCAGTAAATGGCGCCCATGTGTATTTTTCTCTAAAAAACTCTCGACTGCTGAAAGGAATTATGATGTATGGAATAGGGAATTGCTGGCCATTAAGTTGGCGTTCGAGGAATGGCAGCATTGGTTGGAAGGAGCAATTCATCCTATTACAGTAATTACAAATCACAAGACTCTGGCCTACCTGGATTCGGCTAAGCGACTGAACCCAAGGCAGGCCAGATGGTCATTGTTTTTCACCAGATTTAACTTCATCATCACTTACCGCCCTGGGGTTAAGAACATCAAGGCGGATGCTTTGTCACGTAGCTTTCCTGGGGGGAGTCTAATGACCCGAGTCCCATTTTATCTGAAGGGGTAGTCATATCCGCTCTTTATACTGATCTCGGGGCCAGGGTGTTGGAGGCACAGGAGGATGCTCCGGACTCTTGTCCTCCGGAGTAAATGTTCCCTCCGAATTATGTCACAAGGTGTTCGAGGAACATCACTGTACGGTGCTTGCTGGGCACCCTGGGAGCAGATAGACTGTTGATCTCATCTCTCGCAGATTCTGGTGGCCGGGGTTGCGTAATTGTGTTGAGGACTATGTGTCAGCCTGTGGTACCTGTGCACGTGCTAAGGTGACACATACTCGGCCTTTCGGATTTCTGCTTCCATTTCCCGTCCAGACCTTGGACCACAGATTTACCGAATTCTTCGGAAAAAAAACGTGATTCTGGTGGTTGTCGATCGTTTTAGTAAAATGGCACACTTTATTGCATTACCTAGTCTACCCAATGATAAAACTCTTGCACAGGTGTTTGTCAATAACATTGTGAAACTACATGGCATTCCCTCTGATGTGGTGTCCGATAGAGGGACTCAGTTTGTTTCCAGATTCTGGAAAGCGTTCTGTACTCGTCTGGGTGTACAATTGTCCTTCTCTTCGGCTTTTCATCTTTAGTCGAACAGACAGACGGAGCACACTAATCAGAATCTGGAGACATTCTTGAGATGTTTTGTTTGTTTGAATAGTTTAACAATACCTACAAGTTAGATATGATTATACTACAGTGAGCGTGGCCCAGTGTAGTAGAATACAGTGACTGCATCGGGCCCCGCTGCCATTACAAAACCGGATGCCGGCCCCCATTCAATACACAGGGACACTGTTATGGGGGATCTGTGGATGACACATTAGATAGCATGCTATATATGTGTCATCCACAGATCCCCCCATAGCAGTATCATGCAATCCACAGATGCCCCCATAATGATCCCCATAACAGTGCTATCCACAGATGCCCCAATAACAGTGCCATCCACATATGCCCCAATAACAGTGCCATCCACATATGCCCCCATAGCAGTGCCATCCACAGATGCCCCCATAGCAGTGCCATCCACAGATGCCCCCATAGCAGTACCATCCACAGATGCCCCCATAACAGTGCCATCCACATATGCCCCCATAACAGTGCCATCCACAGATGCCCTCATAACAGTGCCATCCCCAGATCCCCCATAATAGTGTCATCCACAGGCCACCATTAGTTCAAAACCCTCCAAAAGCACACCTTTTGGTTCAATTTTTTTTTTCTTATTTTCCTCCTCAAAAACCTAGGTGCGTCTTATGGGCCGGTGCGTCTTATCGGGCGAAAAATACGGTATATCTGAGTCGAACAACAACACCAAAAACTTAATCTTTACACCAAACATTAATACTAAACAGGTTGAATTTCTGGACCTATCAATTAAAGTAAAAGGGAATAAATTAACCTGCAGTACCTACCAAAAGCCGGTGGCATACGAGCTGCCACCTGCCTAGATGGCTAGCGAATATACCAATGAGCATATTCCGTTGCTTAAAACATAATTGCACACTAGAAAAGGACTTTGAAGAAGAAGCCCAGCAAATGATGAGGGATTTTGAGGCCAAACAATATCCATCTAGCCTGTTAAATAACTCTAAAGAAAGTAAAAGCAATGGATAGGGCATATTTTTTTTGAAGAACAGAAAGATGTAACAAAGAAAAATGATCAAGAAGAAGTAGCGAGACTTATTCTCCCTTTTAACTCACAGTACAAGAAAATAGAAAGTCTCAATAAAACACATTGGCATCTCCTACGTGAAGATAAGATAATTGGCCCACTTCTACCAATTCTCCCTAAAATCATCTATACAAGAGTGCCTTCTTTAGCTGTGAAAATAGCCCCAACCATTAAAAATAACAAGAGATCTGAAACTTTAACCAAATGGGTAGGCCTGCAGGGTTTTTATTGCTGTGGCAGCTGCTCCAACTGCAGAGTCACAAAAGGTCAGAAGAAAATACAATGGATTAAATCTACTACCAATGATTATAAATGGGAAATAAAAGATTTTCTGACATGCAACACCAAAGACATGACAAGCAGTATATAGGAAGATCCAAAAGGACATTAAAAAAGAGAATTTTGGAACATGTAGCCAATATTTGAAAAGGATATGAGAAGCATACAGTGTCTAGGCACTTTAAGACACACCATAACCAAGATCCTAGCACATTGAGATTTATAGCCATAGAGAGAGTCGAACCATATTGGAGAGGGGGAAACCATATTGCGAATATGTCCCGTATAGAATCGAGGAGAATATTTGAGTTCAACACATTGGTCCCTAAAGGTCTAAACGCAGACTTAGAGGTGTTTGGTTTTTTGTGATGTGGGTGCCTGGGGCCGATGGGACATCAGGGTCCTTATTTCCAGCACCCTGATCTCCCTTGCCCCCAGGTCCCAACATAACCCTGCACCGCTATGCATGCATTATAATTGTCAAGTTTTTTTCCCTTTAATTGATACACTATTAGCCTCTCTGGGCAACAGATTACAATCACTATTATGATGAGAGTTGAAATAATTTTGACAAACGCACAGATAATGCACTGGAAACGGAGTGTGGTTCTAACTGTATTGGCTTTTTTTGACCACAGGACTACTAATGTATACGAAGCTAAAATATGTATACAAAAGATGTAGATTATATGTGAAAATAGAATGAATGAAACTTCAAACCACATTTTCCATGAATTTTGTATGGATCCATCCCAGGTCTTATGGGTGTCTTAATTAGGGGGCCTATAAAAGAATACAAAGAGGAGCACAGTTCTGTAGCCACTGAGGAAGAGGCAAGTAGCCTCAAAACGCGTCTGGCAGTTTGTGCTCCATCGCCATATTTCTTCTACTGGTCCGGACCAAAAGGAATACAGCTGTTCTTTATGTGTCACATTTTTGCCGGTAAAGATTTATCCTTACTCTTCAATAAGGGCGAGACCAACCTACAAGGACCTTTGAGCAGGACCTTCAGAAAAGATCACCTGACCCAGAATTCATCACATGACCAGGTCAGCTGACCGAACCACCTGACTGCTGTGTGAGAACGAGACATCGCGGAAATAACGTGAGCTTGTAGCAAAGCATCCTCGCCACATGGAATTAGCATCCTGAAAAACTACACGAGTGTGATGCCCTATTAACCCCTTGAGGACCGGGCTCATTTTCACCTTAAGGACCAGGCCATTTTTTGCAAATCTGACATGTGTCACTTTATGTGGTGAGAACTTTAAAATGCTTTTACTTATCCAGGCCATTCTGAGATTGTTTTCTTGTCACGTACTTTACTTCATGACAGTGGTAAAAGTGAGTCGAAAAAATTTATTAGTATTTATAAAAAAATTCTAAATTTACCCAAAATTCTGAAAATTAGCTAATTTCCAAATTTCAATTTCTCTACTTTTATAATAGATAGTAATACCTCCAAAAATAGTTATTACTTTACATTCCCCATATGCCTACTACATTTTGTGAATGCCATTTTATTTTTTGGGGACGTTAGAAGTTTAGAAGCAAATCTTGAAATTTTTCAGAAAATTTCTAAATCCCACTTTTTCAGGACCAGTTCAGGTCTGAAGTAACTTTGTGAGGCTTACATACTAGAAACCACGCAAAAATGACCCCATTTTACAAACTACACCCCTCAAGGTATTCAAAACTGATTTTACTAACTTTGTTAACCCTTTAGGTGTTCCACAAGAATTAATGGAAAATAGAGATAAAATTTCACTCTTTTGGCAGATTTTCCATTTGAATCCATTTTTTCCAGTAGCAAAGCAATAGTTAACAGCCAAACAAAACCCAATATTTATGGCCCTGATTCTGTAGTTTACAGAAACACCCCATATGTGGTCGTAAACTGCTGAACGGGTACATGGCAGGGCGCAGAAGGAAAGGAATGCCATACGGTTTTTTGAAGGCAGATTTTGCCGGACTGTTTTTTTGACCCCATGTCCAATTTGAAGCCCCCCTGATGCACCCCTAGTGTATAAACTCCAAAAAAGTGACCCCATTTTAGAAACTAAGGGATAGGGTGGCAGTTTTGTTGGTACTATTTTAGGGTACATATAATTTTTGGTTGCTCTATATTACACTTTTTTTGAGGCAAGGTAACAAGAAATAGCTGTTTCGGCACCGTTTTTATTATTTTTATTATTTACAACATTCATCTGACAGGTTAGATCATGTGGTATTTTTATAGAGCAGGTTGTCACGGACGCGACAATACCAAATATGATTCTTTAGTGTCTCCACATTCTGAAAGCCATAGTTTTTTTTATTATTTGGGCGACTGTCTTGTGTAGGGGCTTATTTTTTTCGGGATGAGATGACGGGTTGATTGGCACTATTTTGGGGTGCGTATGACTTTTTGATCGCTTGCTATTACACTTTTTGTGATGTAAGGTGACATAAAATGTTTTTTTGTTTTTTTTTACGGTATTCCCCTGAGGGGTTAGGTCATGTGATATTTTTATAGAGCAGGTTATTACGGACACGGCGATACCTAATATGTATACTTTTTTTTATTTATGTAAGTTTTACACAATGATTTCATTTTTTAAACAAAAAAAATCATGTTTTAGTGTCTCCATAGTCTGAGAGCCATATTTTTTTCAGTTTTTGGGCGATTATCTTGGGTAGGGTATGATTTTTGCAGGATGAGATGACGGTTTGATTGGCACTATTTTGGGGTGCGTATGACTTTTTGATCGCTTGCTATTACACTTTTTGTGATGTAAGGTGACAAAAAATTCACCTGAGGGGTGATTGGAAATACACAGGGCTGTTGTGCCTTTTCATAGGTATATACATTGATATCCAATTAATTCTAGTCAAGATGAATGTTCATTGCCTTTAACAGCCATGCTTGACTATATTTACAATTTTGTATGTCTAGAGTAGGCGAAAGTAAGGTCGCACAAAGGTTTCTGTGTAAAAAGGTTTCTGCTCTTTAGTGTTATTCTTCTCATGAATGTACCAGTCTGAGAAGCCTCCTTGTCTACTTAATTTATGACGGGAGATAAGCTAAGCTATGCAGCTTGTGATAATTACCTATACAATTAGGCATTTATTAATGAAGCAAAATATATAATATTCATGTATTCATTTAATGAGACTTAGTCCTTAGCATAAGACAATCAGTAGGACATATATATATATATATATATATATTACTCTATATTATATTGTTATATGTTATGAAGACAAAATGTATCCAGTATATTATATATATTTCTCATTAGGAGAATATTCGTCTCTAAAAGAGTGTCTGTAAAGATGTGTGTTTTGTAACAATTAATCACATCTTTGGTATGACAGAGGAGGTACTGATATCTCTGTGAGAAAACCAGGCCCATTCATATCATTACGGTCCATAGATCAACAGTGTGAGAAACATTCAGAGAGACGCCTAGAGGTCCTAATTGCTACAATTGTCAGAATTAATCCCTATAGCTTTGAATTAAAGCTTCTAAGATCAAATGTATGGAATACGTTTTATTCAGACTTACATAAGTTAACCCTTTATACTATGATGCAAATAGCTTATACAGCAGTGCCACCTGGGTATGAGTAGGTGACATTACAATAGTAGCAAAAGTGCATTTTGGGTAATGTTATGATGTCACATTTCTCATCAGTGGTCACGCCCATCTGACAATGATTGGAAAGTTCCAAACTAGGAAGGTGTGTCTAACTGATAAGTTTGTGATCATAAACCACACAAAGAGAGGAAGAAGTGAGATTCCTACTAGGACTTGGTAAGAGACACAGAGAATGATATTTCATTTTATTAAGACTAATTTGATAGTGTGGGTGAAATTATACCATCTAGATTGGCGAATAAATAAATAAATAAATTGATCATCTTCATATTAAGATGTAGTCTTAGGATATTGTGAGGCTTCATTCTACCTGCAGAAGAATCAAGACTCATAATCTAGCAAAGCATTAAATGATTGCTTATATATATATATATATATATATATATATATATATAACATTCTTTGCCAAGCTATGTGATGGATTCCCACAGAAAAGACTTGTTTCAAGTCCTTCCCATTTAAGATATGGTCTAGCAAGATCCTAGATCCCTGTTATTTGTCTTAATATTCTTACCAAAGTTATATGTGTGAAAATAGTCCAGGATGGGGTGGAAGGATACAGTTATCTCTTCTAAGTTATATCCTTGAATGGATTTGCCAATTCTTGAAGTCATGTGATGTGTAGTTGGTTAGAAGGGGGCGGAATGTATTTAGCATTCTATATTGATGTCTAGGATTAGACATGCCCATTTCTTGATATCATGAGTAGAGTTGAGCGGACACCTGGATGTTCGGGTTCGACCGAACTTGAGAAAAAAGTTCAAGTTCGGGAGGGCTGCAAATGTCATAAAAATGTGGTTAAGAGCATGGCAAGTGCTCTGCAAACAAATGTGGATAGGGAAATGACTTTAAATAACATAAAATAGGTAAAAATAAAAAATAATAATCTTGATCTAGAAGGACGAGGTCCATATGGAGTAGAAGGTTGAGGAGGCAGTGGCGGTGTAGGTGGAAGCGGCGGTGGAGGAGGAGGAGGTAGCCTACACTGCTTTTTGGTTTTACATTTTATTTTTAAAATTAGGGTACACCCCAAAACATTGGGAAATATAACCTGTGATAACCCCTCCAGCCATGCTAAACACACGTTCAGACAATACACTGGCTGCAGGGCAGGCCAGCACCTCCAAGGGGTAAAGGGCAAGCTCAGGCCATATGCCCAATTAGGAGACCCAGAAGTTGCAGGGGCTGACCCCTGTCAGTCAGTTCGTGTAGGCGTGTACACACTTACTGCCCCACCATGTCGTACGTCCCCGTGATGTTCACGATCCAATTTGATATCTGCTCTATCAACTTTTGATGTTCTTTTATGCGCCTACCATGGTGATCACGGGTGGCGGGGAATCAGGGTTCCAGGCCAGAGAGGGAGCGTGAGAAAGAGAGACCACATCCAAGGGAGGATTCATTTTTTCAAATTTAAAATTATAGAGTTGAAATATGGGAGAAATTATTAAAGCATAAAAGTGTGACAACTTTTCAGTTTAAGTTTAAACATTGAATGAAAGGATGTGGCGCGCATTAATTACTGAATAATTTATTACATTTTATTCCCTGTCACCTATGCATAGCAGGTGTTTATTCACGTCTAAAATTGTATAATGTCAACCCAAGAATGTAACAGAAAAATTATTGAAATTTATTAAGTTGTCAACTAGGTAGAGGAGGGGTATATTACACAAAAAAATTGGTGAATTTCACCCAAAAATGTAACTGACAATTTTTTTTTTTTAAACCTGTCTACTAGGTATAGAAGTGGTACATCACACCCAAAAATTGGTGAATTTCACCGGAAAATGTAACTGACTATTAATTTTTTTAACTTGTCTACTAGGTATAGAAGTGGTACATCACGCACAAAAATTGGTGAATTTCACCAGAATATATAACTGACAATTATTTTTTTTTTGTTTAACCTGTCACCAGAAAATGTAACTGACAATTTTTTTTTTACCAGTCTACTGGGTATAGCAGTGGTACTATACAACCAAAAATGTGTTCATTTCACCCGAAAATTTAAATGACATTTCTTTTTTTGTTTAACCTGTCTACTAGGTATAGCAGTGGTACTATACACCCAAAAATTTGTTAATTTCACCAGAAAATGTAACTGACAATTTTTAAAAAGTTTTTTTTACCGGTCTACTAGGTATAGCAGTGGTACTATACACACCAAAATTTGTTAATTTCACCAGAAAATGTTAATGACAATTATTATTTTTTTTAACCAGCCTACTAGGTATAGCAGTGGTACTATACACCCAAAAATTTGTGAATTTCACCCGAAAATGTAAATGACAATTTTTATTATTTTTTTAACTTGCCTACTAGGTATAGCAGTGGTACTATACACCCAAAATTTGGTTATTTCACCCAAAAAATGTAAATGATAATTATTTTATTTTTTTAACCGGCCTACTAGGTATAGCAGTGGTACTATACATCCAAAAATTGGTGAATTTCACCCGAAAATGTAAATTACTTTTTTTTTTTTTTTAAACCTGTCTACTTGGTATAGCAGTAGTACTATACACCCAAAATTGCTGAATTTCACCAGAAAATGTAACTGACAAAGTAGTGAAATTATATAAAATAAAATACATACAAATAAAATAAAAAATTTGATTTATGAGCTGGAGTTTCATATGGAGCAGGAGTTTGAGGAGGCGGTGGACGTAGTGGTGTAGGTGGAAGCGGCGGTGGAGGAGGACGAGGTAGCCAACACAGGTTATTGGTTTTAATTTTATTTTTTAAAATTAATGTACACTCTAAAAGAGTGTGAAATATCCAAAATACAAGAATGAGCAATTGCGCTGCAGTATAACAATGGCTGGTTAGTGCCGGTATACATGTCTATTCTGCACAAGGTATGAACAAGTCCTGAGGGATCCATGCCTGGTTCATTTTAATGAACGTGAGCTTGTCCACATTGGCTGTGGATAGGCGGCTGCGCTTGTCTGTGATGACGCCCCCTGCCGTGCTAAACACACGTTTACATAATACACTGGCTGCAGGGTAGGCCAGCACCTCCAAGGCGTAAAGGGCAAGCTCAGGCCATGTGCCCAATTTGGAGACCCATTATTCAGTACGTGTAGGCGTGTGTACACATACTGCTCCACCATGTTGGTGAAATGCTGCCTCCTGCTAAGACGTTCCATATAAGCTGGTGGTGCTGGTTTTTGTGGCGTGCTGACAAAGTTTTTCCACATTTCGGCCATGCTAACCCTGCCTTCTGAGGTGCTGGCGGTGCCCCAGCTGCGTTGGCGACCTCTTCCTCGTCCTCTGCCTTCGCCTTGTGCTTCCACTGTGCCCCCGCTGTCAGGTGGGAATGCCACCAGCAGCACGTCTACCAGCGCGCGCTTGTACTCGCGCATCTTACGATCACTCTCCAGTGACGGAATTAAGGACGGTACGTTGTCCTTGTAACGGGGATCCAGCAGCGTGACCACCCAGTAATCAGCACAAGTTAGAATGTGGGCAACTCGGCGGTCGTTGCAGAGACACTGCAGAATGTAATCGCTCATGTGTGCCAGGCTGCCCAGAGGCAACGAAAAGCTGTCCTCTGTGGGGGGTGTATCGTCTGTGTCCTCTGTATCCCCCCAGCCTTGCACCAGTGATCGCCATGAGCGGGTCTGGGTGCCACCCTGCTGTGAACATGGTTCCTCCTCCTCATCCTCCACCTCGTCATCCTCCAGAACTGTGCCTTGGCTGGACAATTGTGTACCTTGGGTTTGTGGGTGCAGGAACCCACCCTCGGAGCCACTTGGGAATGACTGGCCGGAAACCCTACAAAATGATCCCCCTTCTTCCTCCTGTGCCACATCCTCTTCCATCATCGCCAGGAGTATTTTTTCAAGGGGGCATAGTGTCCCGGCCTATGGTGTGTGCTGTGACACTGTTGCTACACTTGCGGTTGCCCGCGGCAACGTGTTTCTGTGTGTGCATGCGGTGGCAGTGTCTCAACCTTCTGGGTGATTGCCGTGACATGGTTGCGACGCATGTTGTTGCCTGCGGCAACGTGTAGCTTTCTATGCTTGTGTGTGCACTTCCCCTTTAAGTGGCTTCCTTCCCTTGTCTGGTGTTAGAAGGGTTAACTCCCTTCCTAGTGTTTTGTGTGTGTGGGTGTGGCTGCTTGGGCTAATTAGCCTCTGCTGGATGCCTGAAGCTGGGGGGTACTCCAGCCATGGTGTATGCTAGAGCTATCTTCCTGGCTTGTTCCATCTGTCCAGTGAGGGTCACCCTTGTGGTCATAGATGTTCTTATGGTGTCTCACGTTTATTGCAGCTATGGGTGTCCTGGGTTCCTTTTGTGGTTTGTGGTGTGTGCTGTGTCGTTTTAATGTTGGTGTGGACACCAGCACTTGTGCACGGGTTCCAGTCAGTGTGTCTGTGGCAGGTAAGTGTGTTACTGGTTTCACTTACCTGCCATCTCCATATGCTGTATGTGTTCCCCTATCCTTGCAGCCTGGCCTCAGATAGAGACTTATGTTCCTCCATGACTGGGATGAACAGGTTGTCTCTCCCCTGCTCCTAAGTGAGGGATTACCAGGGCGACTTAGGGTTTCTAGGAATCCTGAGTATGAGTCGTCCTACCATCGGGGTCCGCTCATACAGTGAGGAGTCAGGGAGAGGATTAGGGACGCGGTAGGAGGTGACCTGCTCCCTTATTTCTCCTTTTGGCCAGGCTGATCCCCTTTACCCTTTGACACCGCACAGTGGGGGGTTTCCCCCACTCCCCGTCGTGACACATAGAAGTGGGATAGTAACGCTGAGAACGGCGTTATCGGCACTGGCCATGTTGGTGGAGTACTCGAACCAGTGCAAGAAGGAACACAGGTCTTGCATGGAGGCCCAGTCATTGGTGGTGAAGTGGTGCTGTTCCGCAGTGCGACTCACCCGTGCATGCTGCAGCTGAAACTCCACTATCGCCTGCTGCTGCTCGCACAGTCTGGCCAGCATGTGCAAGGTGGAGTTCCACCTTGTGGGCACGTCGCATATGAGGCGTTGAGTGGGAAGGCCGAAGATACGCTGCAGCGCTGACAGGCAAGCAGCAGGGTGAGAACGCCGAAAGCGCGCACAGACGGCCCGCACTTTATGCAGCAGCTCTGATATATTCGGGTAATTTTTAAGGAATCTCTGCACCACCAAATTCAGCACATGCGCCAGACAAGGGATGTCCGTCAAACCGGCTAGTCTCAGAGCTGCTACAAGATTTTGCCCATTATCGCACACCACTAGGACGGGCTTGAGGCTGACTGGCACAAACTACTCATCGGTCTGTTGTTCAAGGCCCGTCCAAAGCTCCTGCGCGGTGTGGGGTTTGTCCCCCAAACAGATAACTTTTAAAACTGCCTGCTGTCGTTTACCCCTGGCTGTGCTGAAGTTGGTGGTGAAGGTGTTAGGCTGACCGGATGAGGAGCTGGTAGAGGAGGAGGAAGCAGAGGAGGAGGCAAACTGAAGTGCTCTGCAATCCTCTGTGGTGGAAGGACATGCGCCAAACTGTTATCCGCCTCAGGCACAGCCACCACTGCATTTACGCAGTGTGCTGTTATAAAGATATAACGTCTCTGACCGTGCTTACTGGTCCACGTATCCGTAGTCAGGTGCACCTTGCCACAGATGGCGTTGTGCAGTGCACACCTGATTTTGTCCCCTACTTGGTTGTTCTGGGAAGAGATGGCTCTCCTGGAAAAGTAGTGGCGGCTGGACACGACGTACTGTGGGACAGCCACCGCCATAAGGCCTTTAAAACTATCCATCTCCACCAGACGGAATGACAGTATTTCAAAGGCCAGTAATTTAGAAATGCTAGCATTCGGGGCTAGGGATCGCGGGTGGATAGGGGGTACTTCCTCTCCAGCGTTTGAGAGATGGAGAGCTGAACGCTTGCTAGGGACATTGTGGAGATGCTTGGTGACCCAGGTGTTGTGGGCAGATCTTCTGCTTGCGGGGTGGCAGGTGGCACTGTCACTTCAGAGGTGGATGAAGAGGCCGAGACTGCAGCAGAAGAGGAAGCAGGAGGAGCCAGAGACCTTTCTTGGTTTTTGAGGTGTCTACTCCACTGCAGCTCGTGCTTTGCACTTCAATGCCTGGTCAAGCAGGTTGTGCTCAGGTTGAGAACGTTTATGCCTCGCTTCAGGCTCTGATTGCACAGCGTGCAAACTACTCGTGTCTTGTCGTCAGCACATTGTCTGAAGAACTGCCACGCCAGGGAACTCCTTGGAGCTGGCTTTGGTGTGCTCGGTCCCTTGCTGCGGTGGGCAGTAGCAGGCGTACTGTCTAGAGGACGGCCGCTCCGCTTTTGCACCCTGCTCCCTCTTCTGCTGTGCTGGTGGCTTTGTGTGACCACCGCCTCTTCCTCCGAACTACATAGGTCACTCGCATGACCTTGATTCCATGTGGGGTCGAGGACCTCATCGTCCTCCACATCATCTTCCACCCAGTCTTCACTCCCGCCTTCCTTGTCGGTCTGCACACTTTCGAAAGCCCCAGCAGTTGGCACCTGTGTTTCGTCATCAGCCGAGACGTGCTGCGATGGTCCTCCCATGTACTCATCTTGAAAGATAAGTGGCTGGGCATCAGTGCACTAAATCTCTTCCACTTCTGGGGCAGGGCTAGGTGGATGGCCCTGGGAAACCCTGCTAACAGAGTCATCAAAAAGCAGAAGAGACTGCTGCATGACTTGGGGCTCAGACTGCTTGGCTGATTTGCAAGGGGGTGAGGTGAAAGACTGATGGACATCGGCTGCAGGTGCCAACTGTGGTCTTTCAGCAGGAGACTGGGTGGGAGACAATATGAATGAACTGGATCCACTGTCAGCAACCCAATCTACTATCGCCTGTACTTGTTCAGGTCTCACCATTCATAGAGCCGCATTAGGCCCGACCAAATACCACTGCAGGTTCTGTCGCTGGCACAGATCGACCACGTCCTCTCCCTGCAACAGGAGCTCCACCAGCAGAACCACGACCTGGGCCATGTCCCTTATTTGACGCTCTCCTCATATTTCTCGAATTTAGGATCTTGCCCTAAATGGGTGTTTAATTAATAGTAGAATAGAACGACAGTATGTAAAGGGTGTATCTCACACGGCCTGACCCACAGTAGGCCTGAATTAAAGATTTCTTTGACCAAAATGGCTGTATTTCAAATGCCTGAATCAAACCCCTGTATGTAAAGGGTGTGTCTCACACGGTCTGAACCAGTGTAGGCCTGAATTAAAGATTTCTTTGCCCAAAATGCCTGAATCAAACCCCTGTATGTAAAGGATGTATCTCACACGGCCTGAACCAGTGTAGGCCTGAATTAAAGATTTATTTGCCCAAAATGGCTGTATTTCAAATGCCTGAATCAAACCCCTGTATGTAAAGAGTGTATCTCACACGGCCTGAACCACGGTAGGCCTGAATTAAAGATTTCTTTGACCAAAATGGCTGTATTTCAAATGCCTGAATCAAACCCCTGTATGTAAAGAGTGTATCTCACACGGCCTGAACCACGGTAGGCCTGAATTAAAGATTTCTTTGACCAAAATGGCTGTATTTCAAATGCCTGAATCAAACCCCTGTATGTAAAGGGTGTGTCTCACACTGTCTGAACCAGTGTAGGCCTGAATTAAAGATTTCTTTGCCCAAAATGCCTGAATCAAACCCCTGTATGTAAAGGGTGTATCTCACACGGCCTGAACCAGTGTAGGCCTGAATTAAAGATTTATTTGCACAAAATGGCTGTATTTTAAATGCCTGAATCAAACCCCTGTATGTAAAGGGTGTATCTCACACGGCCTGAACCAGTGTAGGCCTGAATTAAAGATTTCTTTGCCCAAAATGGCTGTATTTCAAATGCCTGAATCAAACCCCTGTATGTAAAGGGTGTATCTTACACAGCCTGAACCACTGTAGGCCTGAATTAAATATTGGTGCACCAAATGGCAGTATTTTAAATCTCTGAATGTAACCCAAACATTTTAAGGATGTATCTCACAATGACATATGCAGCAAAGGCTGCCAAATAAACTTTTTTTGCCCAAACAGGTGTTTGTTTAATAACTCAATATGGCAGCAGTATATAACCCAGGAATTTCAAACGTGCTTATGCTGCAAGGCCTGAAATATTGTGTATTTTGCCCCAAAAAGGGTGTTTTATTAATGAAAGAATATAAGCCCTGTATATACAGGGTGTATCTCACACGGCCTGACCCACTGTAGGCCTGAATTAAATATTGGTGCACCAAATGGCGGTATTTCAAATCTCTGAATCTAACCCAAATGTATTACGGGTGTATCTTACAAGGACATATGCAGCAAAGGCTGCCAAATAAACTTTTTTTGCCCAAACAGGTGTTTGTTTAATAACTCAATATCGCAGCGGTATATAACCCAAGAATTTCAAACGTGCTTATGCTGCAAGGCCTGAAATATTGTGTATTTTGCCCCAAAAAGGGTGTTTTATTAATGAAAGAATATAAGCCTTGTATTTACAGGGTGTATCTCACACGGCCTGACCCACTGTAGGCCTGAATTAAAGATTTCTTTGCCCAAGATGGCTGAATTTCAAATGCCTGAATCAAACCCCTGTATGTAAAGGGTGTATCTCACATGGCCTGAACCACTGTAGGCCTGAATTAAAAATTGGTGCACCAAATGGCGGTATTTCAAATCTCTGAATCTAACCCAAATGTATTAAGGGTGTATCTCACAATGACATCTGCATCAAAGGCTGCCAAATAATTTTTTTTTGCCCAAATGAGTGTTTGTTTAACAACTGAATTTGACAGCAGTATATAAGCCTGTAATTTCACACGTGCTGATGCTGCAAGGCCTGAAAATAGTGTTTTTTGGCAAAAAAGTGTGTTTTTAAAACCCTAGAAAATGATGGGTGTATTTCTAGTTTAAATTGCACACTGACTAATTCAGATGTTGTATATTGCCAAAAAAGAGTTTTTTTTGCAACAGAAATAAAAACTGTATATATAAAATTTTAATTTAACACTTGCAGATCAGGAAAATACTGTTTTTTGGCAAAAAAAGTGTGTTTTTAAAACCCCAGAAAATGATGGGTGTATTTCTAGCTTAAAGAGGACCTTTCACTACTCTAGAAACTAAAAACGAACTATATCAGTGGGCAGAGTGGCGCCCAGGGGTCCCCCTGCACTTACTAGTATGTCTGGGCGCCGCTCCGTTCGCCCGGTACAGGCTCCGGTGTCTGCGCTCACTGGAGTGATTTCTTGTATGAGGCGTGTCCCTTGCTGCAGCGCTGGCCAATCGCAGCGCACAGCTCATAGCCAGGCTATGAGCTGTGCGCTGCGATTGGCCAGCGCTGCAGCAAGGGACACGCCTCATACAAAAAATCACTCCAGTACAGCAGAGGGAGCGCAGACACCGGAGCCTATACCGGGCGAACGGAGCGGCGCCCAGACATACTAGTAAGTGCAGGGGGACCCCTGGGCGCCGCTCTGCCCACTGATATAGTTAGTTTTTAGTTTCTAGAGTAGTGAAAGGTCCTCTTTAAATTGCACACTGACTAATCTAGATGTTGTATATTGCCAAAAAAGTGTTTTTTTGGTAACAGATTATGAAAGCTGTAAATATTAAACTTGAATTTAACACTTGCAGATCAGGAAAATACTGTTTTTTGGCAAAAAAAAAGTGTGTTTTTAAAACCCCAGAAAATGATGGGTGTATTTCTAGCTTAAATTGCACACTGACTAATCCAGATGTTGTATATTGCCAAAAAAGTGGGGGGGTTTTTGTAACAGAATATGAAAGCTGTATATATTAAACTTGAATTTAATCCTTGCAGATCAGGAAAATACAGTTTTTTTTTAAAAAAAAAGTGTGTTTTTAAAACCTCAGAAAATGATGGCTGTATTTCTAGCTTAAATTGCACACTGACTAATCCAGATGTTGTATATTGCCCAAAAAATTGTGATTTTCAATGTCCCAAAAGCTAAGATGCAGTGCTGGTGCACTGAGCTTGCATAAAATGGCCGCCGCCCCCGCCCACCTAACTAACAGATGGATACAAGTTATTTTTTTTGGTCAATGGGCTCAGGGCAGGGTAAAAAGATTGTGCCCTGCACCCACACAACTATTTCTCTGTAGATCGCTGAGTTAGATTCTGTCCTATTCTCTCCCTAAAATCACCAGTCCAGCAGCATCCTCTCCCTACACTTGTATCAGCAGAGTGACGTGCAGCGCTACGTGACTCAAGCTTATATAGAGCCTGGGTCACATGCTGCTCTGGCCAATCACAGCCATGCCATTAGTAGACATGGCTGTGATGGCTTCTAAGGTCAGACAGTTCTGCAGCCTTTCAAAAAGCGCTGAGAAATCTCTGAACACCGAACCCGAACTTTTACTGAAATGTTCGGGTTCGGGTCTGGGGCCCAAAAATCCTAAAGTTCGGTACGAACCAGAACTTTACAGTTCGGGTTCGCTCAACCCTAAGGGACCCATTCACACGTCCGTTTTTTCTTTCCTGATCTGTTCCGTTTTTTGCGGAACAGATCTGGACCAGATCTGGACCCATTCATTTTCAATGGGTCCTGGAAAAAAACGGACAGCACAATGTGTGCTGTCCGTTTCCGTTGTTCCGTTCCGCATGTCCGTTTAAATATAAAACATGTCCTATTCTTTTCCGCAAAATTTGGATCCTGGTACAATACAAAGTCAATGGATCCGCAAAAAACGGAAGACATTCGGATGTCATTACGTATGTCATCCGCTTTATGCGGATTCCGTTCCTGGAAATTACATTTTAATTTTTATTTATTTTTTATTTTTTATTTTTTTCAAAGAAATCCAAACAACTTTATTTGCTTATTGAAATTTATACATGTTTCTGTTTTTTGCGGATCCGAAAAAAACGGATGACATACGGAAACATTTTCAGGAACAACGGATCCGCAAAAAACGGACCGAAAATCGGGATATAGAAAAATACTGACGTGTGAATGTAGCCTAATCATGAGGTTTTCTCTGAACAGAAGTAATGTATATAACTTCTTTTACTATTTTGATATCCTAACCTAATAATAGCTTTGTTATAATGTGACAAGTTATTTCCACTCACATGTATTGTTAAGCTTGTAATGCTTTATATTAACTCTACATATATTAATTTGCATGTATCATTGTGTTTATTTACTTATGTATGTTTATAATCTTGTAACCAATAAATCTGCATATTTTTATAATACCTGTGTATTATTGTATAATGCAGAACTACATGTTTATCATTAATGTCATATCACGTCAAAAGAACTTATTTATCTGAGGAAATAGTTGGACTCAGATGTGAATTGTATCAATTAGGTTGTCTACAATTTACCAGGTCATGATTTTAAGAATTTATGACAAATTTTATAAATTTTATTTTTTTATGGTTAATATTTTTTATGACCATAATTAATAATTCTTAATTGAATTATTACCACCCGACAGGGCGTACCTGTATTCCCTGTGTCCTTAAGTACCGGGACATCAGGGCGTACAGGTACACCCTGTGTCCCCAAGAGGTTAAAGACCTGATATACCACGGAACAACCATAGTGGTAAGAGCCTCAAAGAGGCAACAATTTATTAAATAACACAGTGAACATCTATTGAAAGAAATGGTGAACTGACACCAACAAACTGTGAATGTAACAGCAAGCCTTATACATTGAACTATTAACAAACCCTTTTGATCTGCATTTATCTATATTACTGGAAACTTTTGGCGCAATCACCTGATATATATTTGATATACCATCTTCCTTTAGGAAGTGACAGTCAAGTGACTATATACAGATTATGGCTTGTGATATATTGCCGAACATGGTGTGATTTTTATATACCTCGGATTATGTTTACATGATATATGTACATGAGCTACTTATATACTTACCTCACCAGCGAATGTATAGTGCACTATACTGTTACATTGTAGGGTGTGCTGTTTATTTTTATTTGAAGGTGTTCAGTATAGTATTTTTTATATTATTTTTACAATCATGTTTATGTTGATCCAATTTTATTATTGATTGTTTACCAATAAATAGTCTTTTATCTAACACAAGCGACAAAAGGTGGTGTGCCTGCCTATTTACATTTTTTGGAAAATCCAAAATAACCTGAAAAAGATGGGCATCAGTTATAAGCGTGCGGCTGACAGGAGACGTATGAGTGGTCCGGACCTGAGAGTGGGTGATTCTGTGTGGTTGTCAACAAGAAACATTAAATTTAAGGTACCTTCTTGAAAGTTGGGCCCAAGATTTATTGGTCGATATAAGTTCACTGCCATTAGCCCTGTAGCCTTCCGTCTTCAACTTCCTCAGGCATTGAAAACCCATAACGTATTTCATAAATCGTTGTTAAAGAAATGTGTTGAACCTGTTGAGCCGTCCTCCTTACCTCCAGCTCCTGTCATGGTGGACGGCAATATAGAATTTCAGATCAGCAGGATTGTGGACTCCAGAGTTCTCCGGATATCCCTCCGGTATCTCGTTCATTAGAGAGGGTACAGACCAGAGGAGAGGATGTGGGTTCCAGCGACCGATGTTAATGCTAGTCGTCTGGTGAGAGCATTCCACAGAGCTCATCCTGATAATGTCGGTCCTGGGTGCCCAGAGGTAACCCGTATAAGGGGGAAAACTGTCACACGTGTGACAGGTGTTAGAAGGTCTGAAAGACTGACTGCACATGAGTGATCTGACAGCCTCTTTTGGTTTCACTTTGTGTGTTGCTGGTATATCCACACCTCCTGGTCAGGTGTGGATCATTTGACCTTTACCTCTCCCTATTTAGTCTGACTTTACCCATCACTCCTTGCTCTGGATAGATTCATTTGGTTTTGGAAGAGCTGGAGTGTGGTTCTTGTTGTAGTCCTGTTCATCCATCATCCTCAGAAGTTAAGTGTTCTGCTTGTTGTGTTTTGTATTCCCCTCCCCCCCCCTGGTTGTTTACTAGGCCTCAGCAAGACGCTGGTTCCTTCTCCAGAGAAGGAACAGGTTGTTTCTGCCCTGTCATTACCTTTTGGGCATCCGAGGGTCACCAGGGTTTTTTAGGTTCCTGTGTATGGGCATCTCTAACAACGAGAGGTGCCCATACGGATAGGAGTTAGGGCCAGGAGCAGGGTTTTATAGGTGGTGACCCTTTTCCTTCCCTAGCGGTGAGGCCTAGTGTCTTTCCCCTGCCTTCTTGTTGTCTTTGGTGTTCTCCCCTACTACATCCTTGACACCCGCACACCTATATCTCTCCTTGGTGCCTCTCCTATTCAGCTTTTAGAATTTAATCGCCAGGAAACGGAGTTGGGCTCATGGAGAAATAGAGGTATTCAGTTGGTAAGCCAACTCTTTATAAACGGTAGCTTAAAGTCATTTCTACAGCTCCAAAAAGAATTTGAGATACCCGGGAGAGATTTGTTTAAGTATTTGCAAGTACATCATCTTCTAACCTCTAAGTCCCCTTATCAAGTGATCGCTAAGATATCCTAGAAATGTGGACAGCCTTGCCTCATTTTCCCTC
Organism: Bufo bufo; assembly: GCF_905171765.1. NCBI lineage: Eukaryota > Metazoa > Chordata > Amphibia > Anura > Bufonidae > Bufo > Bufo bufo. The sequence continues at coordinate 97,381,237 of NC_053396.1, forward strand.
TAAAAGAGGTATCAAACCCCTATATTTAGCCCTGGGAGCAAAATCCTCCTCTAAATCCTCCCCCTCATTGCGTGGGACTGGGAGCTCCAGTGTACTATTCCAGAAACTGATTGGTTGATAACCTTTAAATTTATAACATCTACTTTCCGCAGTACCTCTCTATTAGAAGCAGTTACCAAGACTTGTCTAAGATGGTACTTTACCCCAGACAAACTGAGCAGAGTGTACCCTGGAGTTTCACATCTCTGCTGACGGGTTGTGGTGGGAGGGGCACCCTTTTGCATATTTTGTGTAACGTACCTATGGGAGGAGATTTTGACAAAGACTCAAAATTTTGTGGCATAGCCTTTGAAGGATCCCCGAATAGAGCCTTGTTCTTTAAAGTTATTAATATTTAACCTGCACGTAACCGGATCCCAATGGCATTCCTGTTTCTGACGATCAAATTGGCAATCACTAGATACTGGAAGTCTATTACAATTCCTACTGTAGCAGAGATCCTGTTGGGGGTTCACACCACTAGTTCTTACGAAAAAGTCTTAGCATATAAGGAACATAGTATAGACAAATTTACATTCCAATGAGGCTCATGGTTATCATACTTTTCTCCGACCAATCCCGCCCTACTAGAACTACATTTGTAAAGGCACCTGAGACCCTTTGTTTGTATGTTTTGTATGTTTTTATACTGTTTCATTATGTTTCTCACCTTAAATCTACATTACATTTCATGTAGACTCTGCAACCTTATATAAGCATGCTCTATAAAAACTTGTATGCTGGGGGAGTCTAGGCATCCTCTTAACTTGTCTATGTGGGTGTGCAATGTTTATAATACATTATATATTCATGCATAATTGCTTATAAGTAAACTATGCTTTTGAAAACTCTTAATAAAGATTATTGAAATATAAAGTGGTTATCCCATCTCAGCTTTTCATTATTGAGATGGGAATAATGCACAGTTAGCCCTGGCCCATGGAGGCAGTCTTCGCTCCACTGTTTTTGTAACTCCCATAGGAGTGAATGGGAGCTACGTAGACAGCATAGTATAGCAAGCTAAATCGCTTCTGTAGCTCTCAATTTACCAGAAACAGCATAGCTTGCTGTGCGACAATGTCTGTGTAGCACGAATTCACCGCTATGAGAAATATAAAAACAGCAAGGAACAAACCTTTGTCACAGTGTAGGGGGAGGGGAGGAACACCAGAATGACAACAGAAAGAAAATGACCAGGAACTAGGCCTCAAGGCTATGGAAATGGAAATGGTGACCACCTAAGGAAACCCTAAACCTAGCCCTGATTCCTGTAAGTATGAATAGACCCTGAAGGTGGGAATATTCATACACCGGAAACTAGGCCCTAGTAACCCTGAAAAGCCCCAGGATTAGTGACAGGGTCTGAGACTACTGGTTCCTTTCCAGATGACCGAACCAGTGTCTCCCTGAGGCCTAGTAAACAACAAGAAAATGGGAACAACAAAATATCAAGAGAGGTACACTTATCTTCAATAGAAAACTGGATGAGCAGGAACTCAGATGAGGACCATACACCAGCTCTTCCAACTCCAGGTAGAGAATATCAACCGCATGGTATGAAGTGTGAGTCGAGACTAAATAGAGGAGCAGTAATGACCACAAGCTACACCTGAGAAAAGAGGTGTGGTCATTACCAACAAGAACACTGCAACAAGTGAAAACAGATAAGATGTCAGATGACCTAACGTGCAGCCAGTCTCTCAGATCTTCTAATCTCTATAACTGGAGGGACCGTGACAGTACCCCCCCTTCTACGGGTGACCTTTCGGACACCCAGGACCGACCTTATCTGGATGGGCCCTGTAAAAGGCTTTCGCAAGGCAACCTCGCATTAACATCGGCCGCTGGAACCCACATTCTCTCCTCTGGACCATAACCCTTCCAGTGAACAAGGTACTGAAGGGATCTACGGAGAATTTGTGAGTCCACTATCCTGGCGATCTGAAATTCAAGATTACCGTCCACTATGACAGGACCGGGAGGCGAAGAGGACGGTTCCGCAGGTTCGACATATCTCTTCAGCAATAATTTGTGGGAAAACATGAATTTTTAAAGCCTGCGGTATAGTTCAAGACGAAAGGCTACTGGGTTAATAATGGCAGAGATCTTATATGGACCAATAGACCTTGGATCCAACTTCCAAGAAGATACCTTCAACTTAATGTTTCTTGTGGACAGCCAGGTCCGGACCACTCATAAGTCTCTTGTCAGCCATATGTTTATACTTGCCCTTTTTTTATTATTATTATTTGGAATTTTTCGCAAAATAGATGACAAAGAAGAGGAAAATCTTTCCTCTTCTGGTATACCAGAAGTCTCAGTACCAGAAAATGTGCTAAACTGCCGATGGAAACCATATGCCCCAAAAAACTGCGACTTATCAGTGGACTGCCTACGGTTATTTATGGCAAACTCGGCCAAAGACAAAAATGATTCTCTGAGACAAAACATCTCAAATAAGTCTCCAGATTCTGGTTAGTGTGTTCAGTCTGTCCGTTTAACTGAGGATAAAAAGCCGAAGAGAAGGACAATTGTACTCCCAGGCGAGTACAGAACGCCTTCCAGAATCTGGAAACAAACTGGGTCCCCCTATCAGACACCACATCAGAGGGAATGCCATGTAGCTTCACGATGTTATCCACAAACACTTGTGCAACATCTTGCTTAAGCGATCAACAACCACCAGAATCACAGTTTTTCCTGAGGAATTCACCAAATCTGTGATAAAGTTCATGGACAAATGAGTCCAAGGTCGGGACGGTATGGACAACGAAAGTAGAGATCCTGAAGGCCAAGTATGTGTCACCTTAGCACGTGCACAAGTACCACAGGCTGACACATAGCCCTCAACACATTTACGCAACCCCGGCCACCAGAATCTATGAGAAATGAGACCGTTCATCTGCTCCCAGGGTGTCCTGTAAGAACTGTACAGTGATGTTCCTCGAACACCTTGTGTCGTAATTTGGAAGGAACAAACAACTTCCCCAGAGCACAGGACTCCAGTGCATCTCCCTGGGCCTCCCACACCTCTGCCTCAAGGTCGGGATAAAGGGCGGATATTACCACCCCTATAGCCAATATCGAACCAAGATCTTCCGAATCACCCCTCCCCCTCCAGGAAAGCTACACGACAAAGCGTCCACCTTGACATTCTTAACCCCAGGGTGATAGGTGACAACGAAATTAAATCTGGTAAAAAACAACGACCATCTGGCCTGCCTTGGGTTCAGACGTTCAGCCGACGGTAATTACCGTAATAGGATGAATCGCTCCTTCCAACCAATGCCGCCATTCCTCAAAAGCCAACTTTTTTTTTTTTTTTTAAAGTTCTTTATTGTTTTTCTGAACCAAAAATGTGAATTCCATTACATATAGTTTAAGAAAAAAAAATACAGATAATCATACACCAATTCACATACTTGACCCCGTTATACCCACCCCGCACCCCTTGATTCACTGCGGCGGGATCCAACTGTCTCCTATTGCTACTCGTGGTCATTCCCAAATACCACAAATAGCCAACTCTTTGGAGCAAAAAAAAAAACATCAAAGACCCGCCCCTTCCAGGATTACTCTGCTTTTCTTACGATTCTTCTATAGGCATCAATGGTATCTATCTGAGCCCTCCACTCGGAATAAGTAGGGCTGTTTTTTGTGCCCCAATATTTAAGAATCAAGGCCTTTGCGGCCATGAGACTCTCCAGAGAGATTCTAATCTGATAGGGCGTTAAATCCGTATGGGTGAAAAAAACTAATATTGCCTGCATAAAACAGCGATTCCATTTAATCTTATATCTGCTGTGTAGTTCTTCATAAATGCTGGTCCAAAATCTGTTTATTTCTGGGCAATCCCATAGCAAGTGACCTAGACCAGCATTTTCGGCCGAACATTTCCAACACGTATCCTTTCTTTCCCTATATATTTTGGCGAGCAAGGCAGGGGAGTAATACAGGCGGTGTACAATCCTGAACTGGATTAATCTATATTTTTGGGATATCGATGCCTTTTTTATATTTTGATATACTATGTCCCAATCAACAGTACTTCCTACGCCTAATTCAACTTCCCATCCTCCCTCGCTTTTAAATGTTATTATTTCTCCTAAGCAGTCCCGAAATCTACGATATATTTGTGAGAGAGTGAGTTGTGTATCCCTAAATTTAAAACAATAATCTAAGAAGGAGTTTGCCCTAGTGATCAAAGAATCTTTATCCTGGGTGTTCGTGTATGCATGTCTAATTTGTGCATATCTATCTAGAGAAGCCAACTTAATGGCCAGCAACTCTCTATTACCTACGTCATAATTTTTTTCAGCAGTTGAGAGCTTCTTAGAGAAGAAAGCACATGGGCGTCATTTACTAGGTGAAGGGCCCTGCAACAAGACTGCTCCTACCCCTACCTCGGATGCATCAACTTTCACAATGAATGGCTGTGACAAATTCGGTTGCACCAGTATAGGAGCAGAAGCAAAACATTCCTTCACCGCTGAAAAGGATTGTAATGCCTCATTAGACCAGACTGAGACATCCAAATCTTTCCTAGTCATGTCCGTTAATGGTTTAACCACAGTCGAGTAGTTCAAAATAAATTTACGGTAGTAGTTGGTGAACCCCAAAAACTGCAGACGCGCTTTCAGATTTTCGGGTCGATCCCAGTCCAATACAGCAAGGACCGTCTCGGGATCCATACGAAAACCTGACGATGAGAGTAAGTAACCCAGGAATTGCACTTCCTGAACTGCAAATACACACTTTTCCAACTTAAAGAGGACCTTTCACCGATTATTACACTATAAACTAACTATACAGACATGTAGAGCGGCGCCCGGGGATCTCACTGCACTTACTATTATCCCTGGGCGCCGCTCCGTTCTCCCGCTATGCCCTCCGGTATCTTCGGTCACAAAGTTATGGTAGGCGGAGTCTGCCCTTGTTCTTCTGTAGCGCTGGCCAATCGCATTGCAGAGCTCACAGCCTGGGAGAAAATAACCTCCCAGGCTGTGAGCTCTGCGCTGCGATTGACCAGCGCTAGAGCAGAACAAGGGCAGACTCCGCCTACCATAACTTAGTGACTGGAATCTCCGCCTACTATAACTTAGTGAGCGGAGATACCGGAGGGCATAGCAGGAGAACGGAGCGGCGCCCGGGGATAATAGTAAGTGCAGTGAGATCCCTGGGCGCCACTCTCCATGTCTGTATGGTTAGTTCATAGTGTAATAATCGGTGAAAGGTCCTCTTTAACATACAATTTATTCTCTCTTAGGATCTGTAACACTTGTCTCACATAGAAACATAGAATGTGTCGGCAGATAAGAACCATTTGGCCCATCTAGTGTGCCCAATATACTGAATACTATGAATAGCAGGATGCCCTTATGCCTATCCCATGCATGCTTAAAGGGAACCTGTCACCTGCTTTTAGCATTTTAAGCTGTCACCCTTGCCATGTTCACTAAAGTACCTTATTTCCTGCAGTCTTCTTCTTACTTTATTTCATTTTGTCATTTTGATAAAAAAAAAAGCCCTTTTTATGATATGCTAATGAAGCTCCAAGGTGCCCAGGGGGGCGTTTTTTTCCTCTCTGGTGCCCAGTGACGCCCCCCTGCAGTGCCCAGCCCGCCTTAATTTGAATCCCAAGAACGCCTCCTGATCCTGGAATAACCTCCCACAGCCCCGGCAAACGGTTCCGCCCCCTCCCCACGTCATCGTCTACCTTCTAGAAATGCCCCGTCTTCTTCCTGTCGGCAGCCAGAAATCTCGCGCAGGCACAGTACCGCCTGCGTGATCATCAAGCTCCTGAGGGCAACAGCCTCAAAAGTCTCACTGGGCATGCGCCGAGCCCAGTGACGTAATCTGAGCGCTGTTGCCCTGAGGAGGTTGATGATCGCGCAGGTGGTACTGCGCCTGCGTGAGATTTCTGGCCGCCGACAGGAAGAAGGACGGGGCATTTCTAGAAGGTAGAAGATGACGTGGGGAGGTGTCGGAACCGTTTGCCGGGGCTGTGGGAGGTTATTTCAGGATCAGGAGGCGTTCTTGGGATTCAAATTAAGGCGGGCTGGGCACTGCAGGGGGGCGTCACTGGGCTCCAGAGAGGAAAAAATCACCCCTCTGGGTACCTTGGAGCTTCATTAGCATATCATAAAAAGGTTTTTTTTTTAATCAAAATGACAAAACGAAATAAAGTAAGAAGAAGACTGCAGGAAATAAGGTACTTTAGTGAACATGGCAATGGTGACAGCTTAAAATGCTAAAAGCAGGTGACAGATTCCCTTTAAACTCCTCCACTGTATTTGCAGCTACCACTTCTGCAGGAAGACTATTCCATGCATCCACTACTCTCTCAGTAAAGTAATACTTCCTGATATTACTTTTAAACCTTTGCCCCTCTAATTTAAAACTATGTCCTCTTGTAGCAGTTTTTCTTCTTTTAAATATTTTCTCCTCTTTTACATTGTTGATTCCCTTTATGTATTTAAAAGTTTCTATCATATCCCCTCTGTCTCGTCTTTCTTTCAAGCTATACATGTTAAGGTCCTTTAATCTTTCTAAGTTTTATCCTGCAATCCACGTACTAGTTTAGTAGCTCTTCTCTGAACTCTCTCCAAAGTATCAATATCCTTCTGGAGATATGGTCTCCAGTACTGCGCACAATACTCCAAATGAGGTCTCACTAGTGCTCTGTAGAGCGGCATGAGCACCTCCCTCTTTCTACTGTTAATGCCTCTGATATACACCCAAGCATTCTGCTAGCATTTCCTGCTGCTCTATCACATTGTCTGCCTACCTTTAAGTCTTCTGAAATAATGACCCCTAAATCCCTTTCCTCAGATACTGAGGTTAGGACTGTATCACTGATTTTATATTCTGCTCTTGGGTTTTTACGCCCCAGGTGCATTATCTTGCACTTATCAACATTAAATTTTAGTTGCCAGATTTTTGACCATTCCTCTAGTTTTCCTAAATCCTTTTCCATTTGGTGTATCCCTCCAGGAACATCAACGCTGTTACAAATCTTTGTGTCATCAGCAAAAAGACACACCTTACCATCGAGGCCTTCTGCAATTTCGCCGATAAAGATATTAAACAATATGGGTCCCAGAACAGATCCCTGAGGTACCCCACTGGTAACAAGACCATGGTCTGAATATACTCCATTGACTACAACCCTCTGTTGTCTGTCCCTCAGCCACTGCCTAATCCATTCAACAATATGGGAGTCCAAGCACAAATACTGCAATTTATTGATAAGCCTTCTATGTGGGACAGTATCAAAAGCCTTACTAAAGTCTAGATAAGCGATGTCTACTGCACCTCCTCCATCTATTATTTTAGTCACCCAATCAAAAAAATCAATAAGATTAGTTTGACATGATCTCCCTGAAGTAAACCCATGCTGTTTTTCATCTTTTAATCCATGGGATGTTCCACAATCCTCTCGTTAAGTATGGTTTCCATTAATTTTCCCCACTATTGATGTCAGGCTTACTGGCCTATAGTAGCCCGATTCCTCCCTACTACCTTTCTTGTGAATGGGCACAACATTTTCTAATTTCCAATCTTTTGGAAGGACTCCTGTTACCAGTAATTGGTTAAATAAATCTTTTAATGGTTTTGCTAGTTCACCGCTAAGCTCTTTAAATAGCTTTGGGTGTATCACATCAGGCCCCTGTGACTTATTTGTATTAATTTTAGACAGCTGACTTTGAACCTCTTCCTCTGTAAAGACACATGCATCAAAAGATTCATTAGTCTTCCTCCCTAACTGAGGTCCTTTTCCTTCATTTTCATTTTCCTTTGTAAGAACAGAACAGAAACGTGATCCTGATGCGTCTCCATGTCAGGAGAATAGATTAGAATATCCTCCAGATACACTACCACAAACCTGCACACGAGATGATGAAAGATGTCATTGATGAAATGTTGAAAAACCGCTGGGGGCATTGGTTAACCCAAACGGCATGACCATATTCTCAAAATGATCTTCAGGGGTATTAAAGGCTGTCTTCCATTCGTCCCCCTCCTTGATCCTTACCAGATTATATCCCCCACTCAAATCCAACTTAGAGAACACCTTGGCACAGACAATCTGATTGAACAAATCCGGGATCAAAGGAAGGGGATAAGGATCACGGACAGTAATGCGATTAAGCTCACGGAAGTCCAAACATAGCCTAAGAGTTCCGTCCTGCGACCACTGGGGATTTGGATGATCTCATATGACCTTTAGCCAAACTCTCTGTGATATATTCTTGCATGGCTGCTCTTTCGGGTTCAGAAAGATTATACAACCGAGACTTCGGCAACCTAGCTCCAGGAACAAGGTTGACGGGGCAATCATACTTCCGATGTGAAGGTAACTCCTGGTTTTCAATTTCAGAGAATACATCAGAAATAAACAAAGGTACAACTTTAGTGGTTACAACAGAAAGCGATGTGTTAAGACAGTTGTCTATGCAATAATCACTCCAATCAAGAATCTGTCTCGCTTGCCGATCGATGGTAGGATTATGTTTGCTTAACCATGGTAAACGTAGCACCAAGGGAGCAGGCAGACCCTCCAGCACAGAAAAACAAAATGTATTCTTGATGAAAACCACCCACTTTTAAATGGATGTCCTGCAGCATTTGTGACAAACATTTCTGTGTGAATGGAGCGGAATCAATTGCAAACACCGAAATATTTTTACTAATGCACTTGTTGTCAACCTATGCATACAGACAAACTGACCATCAACTAGGCTAACCCCTGCCCCACTGTCAATAAACACTTCAATTCCCAGTTTTGGAATCTAGCGCCACCTCGGCAGACAGGAGAAATCGGGTACTACTGGCAAATGACATAAGTAAATTCTCAGATTCCCCACCCACACCACCAAGAGTGAGATGAGGATTAAACTTTTTCTTTTTCACCTTGACGCTGAACATAAGGACATACGTTAAGAAAATGTCCCCTTTTTTCACAGAAAAAGCAGAGTCTCTTCTTAAGCCTAAAGTTCTCATCACCAGGTCCAGGTGTAGCTCCTCCCAGCTGCATTGGTTTGTCACCAGACATTAACTCAAGTGTCTCTCTACCCAAAGTGTCGGAGGAGGCTGCCACCTTATATGATAGTACATCCTGAGAGTGAGGAACCTTAGATCTCTCCCTCAGGCGTCTATCAATACGTAGAGCAAGGGACATGGCCGCTTCCAATGACTCATATTTGTGAAACGCTGTGTCCTTCAGGCTTTCGGATAACCCTTGACAGAATTGACTACGGAGAGCTGGATCATTCCACTCCGTATCCGTAGCCCATCTCCTAAATTCAAAGCAATAGGTCTCCGCAGAACGCTCTCCCTGCCGTAAGCCACGCAACTTAGTCTCAGCCAGGGAGATCTGATCTGGGTCATCGTAGATAAGACCTAGAGCTCTGAAAAATTCATCTACCGACTGGAGGGACTGTGATCCAGTCAGCAACGAAAAAGCTTAAGATTGAGAGTCACCTTTAAGTAACGAAATGATTATACCCACTCTTTGACTCTCGTCCCCAGAAGAGTTAGGACTTAAATATAATTTGCACGACTCCCTGAACCGAATAAAGTTGTCACTTCCCCCCGGAAAATCTGTCCGGGAAAGCGACCTTAGGTTCAAGGCAGGCCTGGTTCCGGAACCAGACGCCTGTGGTCTCTGGATCTGTGAGACAGTCGTGCGAAGGTCAGCCCTTGCAGCTGTTCGACCAGTGCAGAAATTGTATACATCGCTGCACTGACACAAACAAAATGGCGTTTTTTCGGCTGTTGATAGTGTCACAGTGTAGGGGGAGGGGAGGAACACCAGAATGACAACAGAAGGAAAATGACCAGGAACTAGGCCTCAAGGCTGGGGGAAGGGAAACCGTGACCACCTAAGGAAACCCTAAACCTAGCCCTGACTCCTGTCAGTATGAATAGACCCTGAAGGTGGGAATATTCACACACCAGAAACCTAGGCCCTAGTAACCCTGAAAAGCCCTAGGATTAGTGACAGGGTCTCAGACTACTGGTTCCTTCCCAGATGAACGAACCAGCGTCTCTCTGAGGCCTAGTAAACAACAAGAAAATGGGAGCAACAAAATACCAAGAGAAGTACTTTTATCTTCTGTTGCGGAACGGGTGCGGACCCATTCATTCTCTATGGGGACAGAAAAGATGCGGACAGCACACAGTGTGCTGTCCGCATCCGCATTTCCGTGCCGCAGCCCCGCACTTCCGGTCCACGGCTCCGCAAAAAATAGAACATGTCCTATTCTTGCCCGCAATTGCGGACAAGAATAGGCAGTTCTATGGGGGGTGCCGGCCAGGTGTATTGTGGATCCGCAATACACTACGGACGTGTGAATGGACCCTTAATCCTCCGCTCCATTCTGTGTTTACATGGATTCAGCAGTTATGTAGCTGTATACCCTATGTGACCACTGCTGCCAATCAGCCAGTGTCATGCTTTATAACGCTGAGGACAGTGATCGGCTGCAGCAGTGATGTAGAGTATTTGGCACGTCATTGTTGCAGTAAAGTAATGAAATCCCAGTGGAGGGGGACAAGAGTGGCGCAACTGGAATGAGCAGAGGGCTAAATGGTTAGTATAGGATCTTATTTTATTGTATGTAGGCGCTTTGAGAAGATTTTTACGCTAGTTTCCAATTAAAGGGGTTGTCTCACTACAGCAAATCGCGTTTATCACGTACACAAAGTTAAAAGGGTTTTGTGAGATTTTAATACTTATGACTAGGGATGAGCGAATTGACTTCGGATGAAACATCCAAGGTCGATTTGCAGAAAACTTTGTTTCAGTACTATACGGAGCGAGTGCTCCGTACAGTATTAGAATGTATTGCCTCCGATAAGCCGAAGTTATTACTTTGCGAAGTCTCGCAAGTCTTCGGGTAATAACTTCATGAATTGATTTCTATTGTAAAAAAAAAAAATCCTGAACTTGGGTTCGGTTCCAAGTGGTGCCTAAGTCGATTCGCTCATCCCTATTTATAACCTATTTAATGGATAGGTCATCAGTATCTGATTGGTGGGGGTCCGACACCTGGGACCCACACCGATCAGCTGTTTTGAGAAGGCAGTGACTCTCCTGTAAGAGCACAGCACCGTACATTGTATTTCGGCTGTGCTTGGTATCGCACTCAGCCCCATTAATTTCTATGGGTCTGAGCTGCTCCTAGTCCACGTGACACATTAACATGTGATCACTGGCCTAGAAAAAGCAAAGAGAAGGTCGCAACACACACACACGCCTTCTCATACAGCTGATCGGCAGGGGTCCACAGTGTTGGACCCCCACCAATTAGATACTGATGACCTATCCTGGAAATAGGACATCAGTATTAAAATCTCAGAAACCCCTTTAATACAAGGCACTTACTAATGTATTGTGGTTGTCCATATTGCTTCCTTTGCTGGCTAGATAAATTTTTCCATCACATTACACACTGCTCGTTTCCATAGTTACAACCACCCTGGTCGTGCTTGCACAATATAGAAAAAAGCATAAACCTCTCTGGTGGCCCGGACCACAGGAGTGCACATAGTTCAGCACTTTTTTCTATAGTGTGCAAGCACGGCCACTGGTGCTAGTAAGTGCCTTGTGTTAACTTTCTCAACATGATAAATGCCATTTGCTTAAGTGAGACAACCCCTTTAATTCCTTGAAGGAAACCTGTCAGCTCCCATATGCTACTCTCACTGAGGGCATCATAGTGTAGAGACAGACCTGCTGATATCAGGAGTCTGTCACTCCTTCGATGGCATTCAGTAGTTGTGCATAGGACACAGATCACGTTTCTACAACTACTAAATGCCACCACAGACCCAGTGATACCATACAATGCCGCCTTTAGTGAGAGCAGCATATGGAAGCTGACAGGTTCCCTTTAATAATGGAAATGACGATAGCAGTACACGAAAATATAGAATAAACACAAAATGTGTCAATGCAGCCTTCTTGTTCCGGTGGACTTTGTCTGCTAACATCTCCTGCACAGGCACTGAAGTGGCTCTGCCCACTCTACGCTCACCCCTCTCAGCCTCTTCACCCCTATTTGCCCTTCTCTTTACTTTTAGGGCGCTTGGGCTCTTAAAGCACCAATGCGCATCCAATCTGTCACAAGCCAGTGGCTGCTGTTCCTGGGTTTTATAAGGCATCTTCCCCAATGGTAATGCGCCTGCGCAGTACGTTCTCTAGCTTGCTAGCCCCTGTTGTTTTTCCGCTTTGACTTCTCTTGCTCAGCCTCTGCCTCCCAGTGCTGCTTTCTCTGACCTTTGGACTGTTTACCAGTTTGAATGTCCTCTTCTTACCCTAACCCTGCAATGGTCCCGATCCCTGTACAGGGGATAAAGGGTGAAAACCAGGTGGGCCACTTAGATAATACCCCAAGAGGTAGCCCAAAGCTACATTTATTTAGGGACACAGTGAGTCCACACCCATTTTGTTACACAATTTAAATATATAACACAAAAACAGTTACCATTTACGTCTTTCAATGAGCACACTGAGTAAAAACAATGCAGTGAAGAACGAATAAGTGACTCATTGATTGTCATAACCTGTAGAATCAATCCCCCTTTAATAGCAATCCCCCCCACCAAACATTTCCTGCTGCAAATAGGATTTGCACAACATTAAGGAGGTAATTTGGACCATTCGTCCCTGCAAATGTCATTTAGTTCCTCAATATCTGGGCTCATGCACACAAACGTATTTTCTTTCCGTGTCCGTTTCGTTTTTTTGTGGACTGTATGCAAAACCATTCATTTCAATGGATCCGAAAAAAAAAAAAAAAAATAAAGTTACTCTGTGTACATTCCGTTTCTGTATGTCCGTTTCATCAACAAATAGAACATATCCTATTAGTGTCCGCATTACGGAGAAGGATAAGACTGTTAGGAGCAAGGTAGTCCATTCCGCAAAATACGGAATGCACACGGACGTCATCCGTATATTTTTGGCGGAAAACAAAATACATACGGTCGTGTGCATGAGCCCTTTCTGTGATGCCTTGCATGAACAGCCCTCCTCCGGTCATTCCATAGCATCTTGATAAGGTTAAGGTCAGAACTCTGAATTGGCCATTCTTAAACACAAATTATTTTCACTCATCCTTGGTTTACTTCAATGCTTTGGCTCATTGGGGCAGATTTATCATCTCCCTTGCACCAGAAAAGTGGCTTTAAAAAGTTGTAAGCTTTTTAAATGTGAATTTTTGAGGGAAAAGAAAGTGGCAAGTGTCTCATTTCATGCAGCCCTCGCCACTTATCCAAAAAAACATGGCCAGCAGCATAGACATAGACAGTTTAGACAGCATAGACAGTTTTCTGGTGCAAATGAAGCCAGAAATCTACAGCAACTCTGGGCTGTTGTAGATTTCTGTTTAGGCGCACGGACTGCCCGAGGATGCGCATCATTTATGACAAAGTGCACCTCATTACAAATTGAGCACATCCTCTGGCAGTGCAGGGGCTATCAAGACCAGCACAGATTGCACCGATCTTGATAAATCTCCCCCACTGTCTTGTTGTATCACCCAACATCTCTTCAGCTTGAGGTCATGGACTGCTGCCCTTACATTCTCCTGTAAAATGTTTTCATACAATTTAAAATTCATTGCATCTTCAATGATACTCTGTCAACCTCGAAGATCCTTTGCCATGCTTCACAGTTGGGATGAAGTTTTTGGTGTTGGTGTACAGTGTTCTTTTTTGTTGTACTGCTTCTATAATTGAGCAAAACCAATGAAAATAATGCACCGATGTGAAGCCTTAGCAGCTCAGGTTACAAGCTGCTGCCTATAGATGTTAAAGAAGATGAAGGCATAGGTGGTGAGCTGCTGGAGGAGACAGAGAGACACACAGATGTTGTTGCAGCATCCTGTAAGTTTTCTATCTGACCCCAGTGCTGGATTGACAGCCACACTGCTCAGTACTGCTGTATTATGTTCTTGCCGCTGCTCCTGAGTAAGATTAAATCATATTAGAGGAGTGAGTCCATATTCAATATACAAATTAGAAAACTCAGGTGGGTAATTATATAGTTGAGGAGTCCATATTTAGTATACAGTCGTGGCCAAAAGTTTTGAGAATTACATAAATATTGGAAAAGTTGCTGCTTAAGTTTTTATAATAGCAATTTGCATATACTCCAGATTGTTATGAAGAGTGATCACATGAATTGCATAGTCCTTCTTTGCCATGAAAATTAACTTAATCCCAAAAAAACCTTTCCACTGCATTTCATTGCTGTCATTAAAGGACCTGCTGAGATCATTTCAGTAATCGTCTTGTTAACTCAGGTGAGAATGTTGACGAGCACAAGGCTGGAGATCATTATGTCAGGCTGATTGGGTTAAAATGGCAGACTTGACATGTTAAAAGGAGGGTGATGCTTGAAATCATTGTTCTTCCATTGCTAACCATGGTGACCTGCAAAGAAACGCGTGCAGCCATCATTGCGTTGCATAAAAATGGCTTCACAGGCAAGGATATTGTGGCTACTAAGATTGCACCTCAATCAACAATTTATAGGATCATCAAGAACTTCAAGGAAAGAGGTTCAATTCTTGTTAAGAAGGCTTCAGGGCGTCCAAGAAAGTCCAGCAAGTGCCAGGATCGTCTCCTAAAGAGGATTCAGCTGCGGGATCGGAGTGCCACCAGTGCAGAGCTTGCTCAGGAATGGCAGCAGGCAGGTGTGAGCGCATCTGCACGCACAGTGAGGAAGATGGCCTGGTGTCAAGAAGGGCAGCAAAGAAGCCACTTCTCTTCAAAAAAAACATCAGGGACAGATTGATCTTCTGCAGAAAGTATGGTGAATGGACTGCTGAGGACTGGGGCAAAGTCATATTCTCCGATGAAGCCTCTTTCCGATTGTTTGGGGCATCTGGAAAAAGGCTTGTCTGGAGAAGAAAAGGTGAGCGCTACCATCAGTCCTGTGTCATGCCAACAGTAAAGCATCCTGAAACCATTCATGTGTGGGGTTGCTTCTCATCCAAGGGAGTGGGCTCACTCACAATTTTGCCCATAAACACAGCCATGAATAAAGAATGGTACCAAAACACCCTCCAACAGCAACTTCTTCCAACAATCCAACAACAGTTTGGTGAAGAACAATGCATTTTCCAGCACGATGGAGCACCGTGCCATACGGCAATAGTGATAACTAAGTGGCTCGGGGACCAAAACGTTGACATTTTGGGTCCATGGCCTGGAAACTCCCCAGATCTTAATCCCATTGAGAACTTGTGGTCAATCCTCAAGAGGCGGGTGGACAAACAAAAACCCACTAATTCTGACAAACTCCAAGAAGTGATTATGAAAGAATGGGTTGCTATCAGTCAGGAATTGGCCCAGAAGTTGATTGAGAGCATGCCCAGTCGAATTGCAGAGGTCCTGAAAAAGAAGGGCCAACACTGCAAATACTGACTCTTTGCATAAATGTCATGCAATTGTCGATAAAAGCCTTTGAAACGTATGAAGTGCGTGTAATTATATTTCACTACATCACAGAAACAACTGAAACAAAGATCTAAAAGCAGTTTAGCAGCAAACTTTGTGAAAACTAATATTTGTGTCATTCTCAAAACTTTTGGCCACGACTGTACATGTTGGAAACTCTGGTGGGTAAATATATAGTCAATTATCAAGGGGGAAAATAATCCCAAATTGTAAAGGCATTTGGTAAAGTAGTCAAATCTGTCAGGGTATGTACGCCAACAATAATGGATACGAGATGCTACCAGGAATAGATATACTAGAATGTGAAGAGACATATAGAGAATCATACAAAATGGCAACTATTAGCAAGGAATACGTAAATGGGTTACAAATGAACAGAAAACCTATCTATTTTTTATAATTGTGCATACTGAAATACAGTATATGGCATAAATTTACATTTTAGAAATCCCTTGATCTACAGTATATATTCCCAAGGCTGATACCATAAGCATGGCCTTTTGCAAAGTTAAGCAGGGTATAAGGCACTAAATCAAAACAAATCAATACCTGATAATAGTACCATATTGTGGTAAACAGGTACTACAAAGGAACAATGTCTAATAGTAGAATAATATTCTGATATACTCATACCAAAACAGAAACCTGTAGAAAATGAGAGAATAATGCACGGACCAGCACTAATTGCAGCAACAGAAGAGGATTATGTGGGAAAGTTTGCTAGTTAAGAGATGCTAGCAGGCCCATATTGCAGATATTTACATGCTCCAGCCAAGACAAGCATGCGATATTACAGAGCGCCTGCGCAGCCTGATGAGGGGCCATCAAACACTAGCTACACCGGATTGGGCCACACACGTGTCCTAGATCAGGGCACAGGTGCCTATCAGCAAAGCACTCAAAGCAGAGGAGATCACCTGGGCAGTAATGCGCATGCATACTACTGGTATACAAATGGGGGAGCCAGCTCCAAAACTGAGATAGGACTCCATCTAGTGGAGAAAAGGCAGAACAGCAGGAAGCAAAGATAAAGCCTCATGCAAACAATGGTATTTTGGGTCTATGTCTGATCCACATTGACACATGAACACATTAATTTCTATGAGTTCACAACAAACAGAAGCGTGCTGTCTGCATCCTTATGTCCATCCCGCAAATTATAGAACATGTCCTATTTTTGTCCATTTTGGAGAAGAATAGCCATTTCTATAATGAGAACTAAGGAAAATGCGTCTGGCACGCAGAAGGTATCCATATTTTGAGGACTGCAAAACAGATACGATCGTGTGCATGAGGCTTTAGGCAAATATGAAATAGTAATAGAAGTATATGAATGAAAAGAGGGGAAGGGAAAAGTAAATAAGGAAGTAGTAAAAGGAATCGAGGGAAGAGATGGTATATAAGATTAGAGCCTGAAGATAAAGGGATAGGAAGGTAGGTGTGGGCTGTAGCAGATGGCAAAAGCAAAAAGAACAGAGAGGAAAGAAGGTAAATGTAATAGTAAGAGATGGAGGGAGGAGAAGAACAAAGTCAGGAGAACAATTGGAAGATAGAAAGGAGGAGAATGGAGTAAATGAAAGAATGAAACTAGTAATAGACATAATGAGCAAAGAAACAGAGGGGCAATAAAGCTAATAAAATTACGATATAGAATATCTAATAAGCTGTCGGTCTATAGAGTAAAAAATAAGGTGCTGGACCTAAACAAATATTACTAACAAAAATGTCACAACTCAGAGACCGGTCAACAGGCTTTCAAACAAACAGGGATTAATGAACCTGCAAAAAACATAAAAGACTGTTACTGTAGGCCTTATAATATTACACTCCCTATTCCCTAGACCTCTTAAGGAAAATGTGTCTAGTGTATGTATCAAATAGGCCTCTCTGGCTAATTTTATTCGACTGCCACGTCTGTTTAAAGCCTGTTTCACATGGTCAGTATTTGTAAGCCAAAACCAGAACCAGTGGAACCTACAGAAAAAAGTATATAATAGAAATATTTGTGCCTCTTTTGTGTTTTGGAACCACTCCTGGTTCTGGCTTACAAATACTGATGCAAAAATACTGACCGAGTGAAAGAGGACCAATTTGGGAACCCGTTCAATGGTTTGATACCTCAACTAGGCTGTTGTGCGGTTGGCTTGATCAAAGTGATGTGGTAGTGAAAGTAATAGTTTTTTAAAGTGTATGTTCGATTTGTATTGTTTAATTCAGTCCCTGATCCGTTGTAAAGTAACCCACGTAGGCATTCAGTCACCTAGCCCACAAATATAGAATCACAGAAAAATATCTATAGAGAAAACTTTACCAGAATGTGGATGGTAACATAGTACATAAGGCCGAAAAAAGACATTTGTCCATCCAGTTCGGCCTGTCATCCTGCAAGTTGATCCAGAGGAAGGCAAATTTCTTCCCGACTCCAATCAGGCAATCAGAATAACTCCCTGGATCAACGACCCCTCTCTAGTAGCTATAGCCTGTTATGTTATTACACTCCAGAAATACATCCAGGCCCCTCTTGAATTCCTTTATTGTACTCACCATCACCACCTCCTCAGGCAGAGAGTTCCATAGTCTCACTGCTCTTACCGTAAAGAATCCTCTTCTATGTTTGTGTACAAACCTTCTTTCCTCCAGACGCAGAGGATGTCCCCTCGTCACAGTCCTGGGGATAAATAGATGATGGGATAGATCTCTGTACTGACCCCTGATATATTTATACATAGTACGGTAATTAGATCTCCCCTCAGTCGTCTTTTTTCTAAAATGAATAACCCTAATTTTGATAATCTTTCAGGGTACTGTACTTGCCCCATTCCAGTTATTACTTTAGTTGCCCTCCTCTGGACCCTCTCCAGCTCTGCTATGTCTGCCTTGTTTACAGGAGCCCAGAACTGTACACAGTACTCCATGTGTGGTCTGACTAGCGATTTGTAAAGTGGTAGGACTATGTTCTTGACTATGTTCTTATCACGGGCATCTATGCCCCTTTTGATGCAACCCATTATCTTATTGGCCTTGGCAGCAGCTGCCTGACACTGGTTTTTGCAGCTTAGTTTGCTGTTTATTAAAATTCCTAGATCCTTTTTCATGTCAGTGTTACCGAGTGTTTTACCATTTAGTATGTACGGGTGACTTGCATTATTCCTTCCCATGTGCATAACTTTACATTTGTCAGTGTTAAACCTCATCTGCCACTTATCTGCCCAAGCCTCCAGTCTATCCAGATCCCTCTGTAGTAGTATACTGTCCTCTTCAGTGTCAATTACTTTACACAGTTACAAATTGATATTTTACTATGCAAGCCTTCTACAAGATCATTAATAAATATATTGAAGAGAATAAGGCCCAATACTGACCCCTGAGGTACTCCACTAGTGACAGTGACCCAATCTGAGTATGTACCGTTAATAACCACCCTCTGTTTTCTATCACTGAGCCAGTTACTTACCCACTTACAGACGTTTTCTCCCAGTCCGAGCATTCTCATTTTATACACTAACCTTTTATGTGGTACATCGGCCCTCACAAGTTTGGTCATAAGATTATGTTAGAAACACAGCAAGAAGGGTTGTTTAAATTCCCTCATATTGGGAGAAGCTTTTCGTAACAGAGACCAATAGTTTTGAATAATTTTATGAACATTGTGCAGCATGGAGTGGAAAGCATGGGTAAAAGTTGTATGTTTCTCATTGTTTTTATATTTATTGTTCAACATTGATTAAAAGGGTTTTCTGAGATTTTTATACTGATGACCTGTTCTCTGGATAGGTCATCAGTATCTGATTGGTGGGGGCCGGGCATCAGTATTAAAATCTTGGAAAACCCCTTTAAGGCTAGTTTCACACTAGCTTCCAGAGACCCAGCAGGCTGTTCAAGCAGGCATTCCTGGACGCCACCTTAATACCCGCAACCTGGTAAATATGCAGAGAATCAGCCGGAACTAAAACCACTGCGATCCTCTCAATCTGTATGAATTGCAAGATTGGCAGAGTTCTCTTAGTGGCTTCAGGATGGCAGCTTTGGGAATGTTACAAATTGTTGCTCGGTGAATAAATCTGTGGTGAAAACCCCCGGGTTGTCCTTGATAATTGTGTCTAAAAAGTTTATATTTTTTCTGATTGTGCTGTATGGAAAACTGTAATTCTGACAGTTAAGAGGGACGTGAAACTCTAGTAGGGTGTCTAATGTTCCCCCCATATGCAAAATATGTCATCAGTGTATTTTCACCATACAAAAGCATGTTGGTGACAAAGAGTGCTCTACTAAACGCAGCAGTCCTCAAACCAAGCCACTGAGGTGTTTCCATAAGGGGGGCACACATGGACCTCATGGTAGTACCTGAAGGAAGAAGTACAAATGATAGCAGATGAAGACAAAGATTAGTGGCACAAGGGTCAAATTCAGCATTATGTAGTAGACTAGGTACTACTTCAAAGCCTTTACTGTGCTTTATGGAGGTGTAAAGGCTGGTTATGTCTCCTGTAACTAGTATAGCTTCTTCAGAAATCCATTGTATGTCATGTATGAGATGTAGAAAAAGAGGTTATGCCTCATTCCAGGGCCGTCTTTAATATTGATTGGACTCTGGGCAAGAATTTACTTAGGCCCCCTGGATCCCGCCTTCCCACACCCTAGCATGCAATCACACCCTCCACCACAACACACACACACACAAAAAATACACACAACTCGTAGAGTAGTAAACTTTAATAATGATGAGTGGCCACTAGAGGTGTTCCTTGGCAGTAATGTAAATACTGCCTTTTTTTCTGAAAAGGCAGTGTTTACATTAAAAAGCTTGCAGACACATGCTATAGACACCAGAACTACTATGTTTAGCTGTTGTGGTTCTGGTGACTATAGTGTCCCTTAATATAGAGAAGAAAAAAAAGAATCAGCACAAAAGTATCAAAAAAATGGGCGTATCATTATTCTAAAAATTAAAAAAGCACAACTTCTGTCACAAATATATAGTATTTTGCAGTTTACTTTTTTATTTTTTTTACATAGGCCTAACTAACTGGGACAAAGTCCTCAAAAATAAAAATACAGCCACAAAAATTTAATATTTTTAAAAGCATCCTAATATCTAATTGTGAGAGGTACATACCTTATGGGAATAAAAGGTAAAGGAATGAGAAGAAACCAATGTGGATAAATAGAACTGTAAAGAAAGCAATAAATGACAAAAAGAAAGCATTTAATCACTAAAACAGGAGGGTAGTAAGGAAGCACTGAAAAACTATAAGGAAAAAATTTTTTATATGTAAAAAACAAATAAAAGCGGCCAAACTAGAGACCGAGAGATTAATTGCCAAAGAGAGCAAAACTAACCCTAAAATGTTCTTCAATTATATAAATGGTAAAAATTATAAATCTGAGTGTGTCGGCCCTTTACAGAGTAATGAGGGGGGAGTCGCAGAGAGCGACGAGGAGAGAGCAAAGCTATTAAATATTTTTTTCTCCACTGTATTCACTGAAGAAAATAAACTGTCAGATGAAATGCAGAATGTAAAAGTAAATTCCCCATTAAAAATGCCCTGTCTGACCCAGGAAGAAGTACAGCGACAACTTAAAGGGTTTCTACCACCACATTTTGACCTAATTAGCTGTCAGACACTATCGATCTGCTACTGTCTGCTCTACCTAACCATGCTATTGTAATTCCTTTCTCTGCAGCGGTTACCCTAAAAAACGTAGTTTTATTGGTATGCAAATGAGCCTCTAGGTGCTATGGGGGCGTCTTTTCAGCACCTAGAGGCTCGGTCCACTCACCATTTCTGCCGCCCAGCGCGCTCCAGCCCGCCCCTCTCCTCTAGATTGACAGCCTACTCGCGCCTGCGCCGTGTGCTTCTGTATTCGGCGCAGTGACTGTCTCCCTGCGCCGGCATCTTCACTGCGCCTGTGCCGATTACGGCGCAGGAAGCAGTCCAACAGTCACTGCGCCTGCGCCGAAGTAGTATACTGTCCTCTTCAGTGTTAATTACTTTGCACAGTTTAGTGTCATCTGCGAAAATTGATACTTTACTCTGCAAGCCTTCTACAAGATCATTAATAAATAAATTGCAGGGCTCCAGATGGCGACCAAAATGGTCGCCAATGCGACTTAAAATTTACAAATGGCGACAAGACTTTTTAGACCCGCCGCCGCAGCTCTGAATACAGCGGCGGGGCACAGGAGATGATAGTTCTCTGCCCCGCCGCCGATGTTCTTCTCAGCAGCGCAGTGGAGGAGTCTCTCCCTCCCCCTGTGCTGCTGCCACCGCCGCTGCCAATAAGAAGAGAGATGGGAGGAGGAGGGGAGGGGCTGTGGCCACTGCGCCACCAATGAAGATAACTGACCTGTTAATATAAATACAGGAGTCGGGTGCCGGAATCAAATAGCCGGCACCCTGACAGGGAGCTGCAATCAGCGGCAGTTAACCCCTCAGATACCGCACCTGAAGAGTTAACTGCCGCTGATCGCAGCTCCCTGTCATAGAGGTCGGGTCCCGGCTATTTGATTCTGGCACCCGCCTTCTGTATTTGTATTAACAGGTCAGTTATCTTCATTGGTGGCGCAGTGCGTCCCCCCCCCCCTCCCCAGTATAATAAACATTGGTGGCGCAGTGCGCCCCCTCCAACATCCCAGTATAATAAACATTGGTGGTGCAGTGCGCCCCCCCCCCAACACCCCAGTATAATAAACATTGGTGGCGCAGTGCCAATGAGGGTTAAAAAAAATAAATAAAAATTAACTCACCTCCTCCAATTGATTGCACAGCTGCCGGTCTCCTGTTCTTTTTTCAGGACCTGTGGTGATGTCACTGAGCTCATCACATGGTCCATTACCATGGTGATGGATCATGTGATGTACCATCTGATGAACACAGTGATGTCACCACATGTCCTTTGACAGGTCCTGAAGAAAGAACAGGAGATCGGCAGCTACTCGATCAATTGGAGGAGGTGAGTTATATGCATTCTGTATTAAAGAATGCTATACAGAATCACCATGGTAAAAGATCATGTGACGTACCATGTGATGACCGGAGTGATGTCATCACAGGTCCTTGAACTATAATTAATGCTCACCACAGGTCCTATTCAGTAAAGGAGAGAGAAGCAGATGCCGGGCTACGCGATCAAGTGGATTAAGGTGAGTTAAATTATTTTTAATTTTTTTTAACCCCTCCAGCGCTGTTTTACTATGCATTCTGTATTCAGAACGCTATTATTTTCCCTTATAACCATGTTATAAGGGAAAATAATACAGTGAATAGACTGTCACCTAGCAACCATGCGTGAAAATCGCACCGCATCCGCACTTGCTTGCTGATGCTTGCGATTTTCACGCAACCCCATTCACTTCTATGGGGCCTGCGTTGCGTGAAAAACGCAGAATATAGAGCATGCTGCGATTTTCACGCAACGCATAAGTGATGCGTGAAAATCAGCGCTCATGTGAACAGCCCCATAGAAATGAATGGGTCGGTATTCAGTGCGGGTGCAATGCGTTCAACTCACGCATCGCATCCGCGTGGAATACTCGCCCGTGTGAAAGGGGCCTGTAACGGACCGTTTCAGCAGACAAGGGGTTAAAATCCGTTTAGGCGATGTGCCCCTTTCTGAGAGACAGGCACAGCTACTGCAGAACACCAATGTCCCGAACTGGATACAAAGTAGCACTCCAAACTGGAACCTCACGAATAGCTGCTAGCAGACGAACAGGAATCAGCTTACACTCCTGGCAATCAGTCTCTAACAGCATACAGCGGATCCCCCCAATAACGAGACAAGGCTCCGTGTTGAGGGTCAAGCAGTGGTCTGAGCCCAGCCTGGTTTTTATTACAGTTGTTTGCAATTACAGGTCCGCCCACAGGGAGGTATAAAACAACCAAGCCCATCTGGTGTACACGCCCCTAGGGGACCAGAATGAAGACTTGTGACATAGGACAGATATGCAGCACTGTAGGATACACAGAGACAATACATCCCCACAATGCATCATGGTTTCCTCCTCTCTGCCCTGGAGACACCCGAGGCGTAATCCAATTATCTCTCAAGACAAAGAGAAATCACCAATACACATGTGCAGACAACAGGACAGACATCACCCTTTAAACACACAATGGCACAATAGAAACACACCCAGCATTTTCCTCCCAAGCTGACAAGTTACACTTATTATAAATTGTTACAACTTTGTGAGTTTACATTGGCCATACATATAACTTACATCAATTTAAACAGTATAACTTGGGGACAAACCTATCCAAAATTCACTTGAATCGGTTCAGGGGTTTAAAAGTTAGTATGGGCCATAATCCTGAGGCAAGAGGCTGATAAACAGGCCTCTCCAAAACCCAGTGGCGAGGTTGGTTTCGCCACAGGGCCTAAGGCCCCTTTCACACGAGCGAGTTTTTCGCGCGGGTGCAATGCGTGACGTGAACGCATTGCGCCCGCACTGAATCCGGACCCATTAATTTTAATGGGTCTGTGTACATGAGCGTTGTTTTTCACGCATCAGTTCTGCATTGCGTGAAAATCGCAGCATGTTCTATATTCTGCGTTTCTAACGCAGCCCTGGCCCCATAGAAGTGAATGGGGCTGCGTGAAAAACACATTGCATCCGCAAGCAAGTGCGGGTGCGATGCGTTTTTCACTGATGGTTGCTAAGAGATGTGATGAGCGTGAAAAACGCATCAAAACGCATTGCACCCGCGCAGAAAAAACTGAACAACTGAACGCAATCGCAGACAAAACTAACTGAACTTGCTTGCAAAATAGTGCGAGTTTCACTGAACGCATCCCGACCTAATCCGTCACACTCGTGTGAAAGGGGCCTAAGGCTACTTTCACACTTGCGGCAGTGTGATCCGGCAAGCAGTTCCATCGTCGGAACTGCCTGCCGGATCCGCCGATCTGCATGTGACTAAAAGCATTTGTGAGACGCACCCGGATGCGGATCCATCTCACAAATGCATTGCAAGGACGGATCCGTCTCTCCGCTTGTCATGCGGACAGACGGATCCGTCTTGTATCTTTTTACACATTTTAGGACTGCAAGGATGGATCCGGTATTCCGGTATTTTGAATGCCAGATCTGGCACTAATACATTCCTATGGGGAAAAAGTCTTCCGTTTTTTTACGGTTTTATCTTTTGCCTGATTAGTCAAAATGACTGAACTGAAGACATCCTGATGCATCCTGAACGGATTACTCTCCATTCAGAATGCATGGGGATATAACTGATCAGTTATTTTCCGGTATAGAGCCCCTGTGACGGAACTCAGTGCCGGAAATGAAAAATGCTAGTGTGAAAGTACCCTAAAATATTACGTTTAAATCCCCCCTTTCCCAATTTTACATATAAAATATATAAACAATAAATAAATAAGCATATTACATAACGCTGCGTCCGAAAAGTCCAACTATTAAATTATTAAAAAATATCTCCTATGCGGTGAACGCCGTAACAGACATAAATAAATAAAAACCATGCGATTTGTCATTTTTTAGTCACCTTGTCACCCCAAAAAATAGGATAGCACTGTTCTATTATGGGCCGAACGTTTCATAAAATGCGAAATGCACGCGGCTTTTCTTTGGTGTTGTTTTTTTTTGCATGGTATTGAGTATCGCAATACTTTTTTATGGTGACGAAAGCGAATCAATATTTTTGTATTGAAACAACCCTACGCGGATCTGATCGGCGTAGCGTTGTCATGATACCAAAATTTTGATTCGGTTTCGATTTGGCGACTAAAAATTTAATTTGGCTCCTAAATTTTTCAGTTCAGGAGCCAATGGCTACTAGGTATTTTTTTTAGTCTGGAGCATTGTATTGAAGAGAATAGGGCCCAATACTGACCCCTGAGGTACTCCACTAGTGACAGTGACCCAATCTGAGTGTGTACCATTAATAACCACCCTCTGTTCTCTATCACTGAGCCAGTTACTTACCCACATACAGACATTTTCTCCCAGTCCGAGCATTCTCATTTTATATACTAACCTTTTTTGTGGTACAGTGTCAAATGCTTTGGAGAAGTCCAGATATACGACATCCATTAATTTGCCGCTGTCAAGTCTGATATTTAACCCTTTCATGACCAAAGGTCATTGATGCCCCAGTGTCCAGGTCAAAATTTACAAATCTGACATGCGTCACTTTATGTGGTAATAGCTTTGGAACACTTTTATTTATCCAAGCCATTCTGAGATTTTTTTCTCGTGAGACATTGTACTTCATGACAGTCATAAATTTGAGTCAATATATTTCACCTTTATTTATGAAAAAATCCCAAATTTACCAAAACCTTTGAAAAATTCACAATTTTCAAAATTTCAATTTCTCTGCTTCTAAAACAGAAAGTGATACCTCATAAAATATTTATTACTTAACATTCCCCATATGTATACTTTATGTTGGAATCATTTTGGAAAGGTCATTTTATTTTTTTACGACGTTACAAGGCTTAGAAGTTGCTTAGAAGTTTAAGGACCCACTTTTTAAGGACCAGTTCAGGTCTAAAGTCACTTTGTGGGGCTTACATAGTGGATACCCCCCATAAATGACCCCATTGTAGAGACTACACCCCTCAAGTTACTCAAAACTGATTTTACTAACTTTGTTAACCCTTTAGGTGTTCCACAAGAATTAAAGGAAAATGGAGATGAAATTTCAAAATGTAACTTTTTTGGCAGCTTTCCATTTTATTAAATTTTTTTCTTTAACACATTGAGGGTTAACAGCAAAACAAAACTCAATATTTATTACCCTGATTCTGCGGTTTACAGAAACACCCCACATGTGGTCGTAAACTGATGTAAGGGCACACGGCAGGGCGCAGAAGGAAAGGAGAGCCATATGGTTTTTGGAAGGCAGATTTTGCTGGACTGGTTTTTAGATGCCATGTCCCATTTAAAGCCCCCCTGATGCACCCTTACAGTAGAAACACCCAAAAAGTGACCCCATTTTGGAAACTACAGGATAAGGTGCCAGTTTTATTGGTACTATTTTGGGGTACATATGATTTTTAATTGCTCTATATTCCATTTTTTGTGAGGCAAGGTAACAAAAAAATTGCTGTTTTGGCACCGTTTTGTTATTTTTTATATTTTACAAGATTCATCTGACAGGGTAGATCATGTGCTATTTTTATAGAGCAGGTTGTTACGGACGCAATGATATCAAATATGTCTACTTTGTTTGTTTTTTTCAGTTTTACATAATAAAGTATTTTTGAAAAAGAAATTACGTTTTTGTGTGTCCATTTTCTGAATGCCATATATTTTTTATTTTTCTGCCGATCATCTTTCGCAGGGGCTCGTTTTTTGCAGAAAGAGTTGATGTTTTTATTGGTACCATTTTGGGGTACATATGATTTTTTGATCATTCATTATTACACTTTATGGGGCAAGGTGACCAAAAAATTTGCTGTTTTGGAACAGTTTTTATTTATTTATTTATTTTTACAGCGTTCATCTGAGGGGTTAGATCATGTGACATTTTTATAGAGCAGATTGTTACGGACGTGGCAATACCTAATATGTATACTTTTTCTTATTTATTTAAGTTTTACACAATAATAGCATTTCTGAAACCCAAAAAATTATGTTTTACTGTCTCCATAGTCTGAGAGCCATAGCTTTAATATTTTTTTGGCGATTGTATCATTTTTTGCAGGATGAGGTGACGGTTTGATTGGTACTATTTTGGGGTGTATACGCCTTTTTGATCGCTTGGTGTTGCACTTTTTGTGATGTAAGGTGACAAAAATGGCGGGGTTGATCATGTGATATATTTATAGAGACGGTCGTTACGGACGCGGTGATACCTAATATGTGTGGTTTCGTGTTTTTTTTGCATTTTTTATAAGAAAAAGGCAATTTTTTTTTTTAATTTACATTTTTATTTATTTATTTATTTTTACTTTTATTATTTTCACCTTTTTTTTATCAAGTCCCTCTTGGATCTTGAAGATCCAGTGGGGCTGATGGCTGTACTATACTTTGCAATGCTCTTGCTTTGCAAAGTATAATACTACTAGATTTCCTGTAGGTGGCAACACCGGACGCCTTTGCAAAGCATCTGGTTGCCATGGGCAGCGCGGCAGCCCCGATGGTTGAGAGAGGGAGCCCACTCCCTCTATTAACCCCATGGATGCTGCTACCGCGGCATCTAAGAGGTTAGAGCAGAGTGTTAGCATAGAGCTGACACTCTCTGATGATGGCGGCGGCTCAGGAATGGAGCTGCCGCCATCAATCATAGCAGGGGGACCGCATCGGGGGCAGGGGGCACAAATGGGGCATGGCTGGAAACTGTGGGTACGGCCAGCATGGAGGGGGAACAGATGGGGGCATGATAAATGTATTGGACGGGAGGGGGCAGGGCACGATACATGGATGGGGGGGGCAGGGCACGATACATGGATGGGGGGGCGAACGAACCGCATCAGGGGCAGGCAGAGGCAGGGCTCACGGTGGTGGTGGGGGGTTGGAGGCGCACAGGAAGGGGGCACCAGGACACATTACCTGATTTCAGGCTCTGATCTGCAGAGCGCAGATCAGAGCCTGAAACTGACATTTTAGCACTGCCACGATCCGATTGGTTAGTCTGCACAGACTAACCAATCGGATTGATTGCCGGCAAGGGACCACTCTAATTGGTCCCTTGCAGGCATTACTGGACTGTATGCTGTACGTGACAGCAGCAGGGCAGGGGCAGAAGCTTTAATCCAAGCGCTTTGCAGCGCTTGGATTAAAGAGCTGGCTTGACGTTTATACAAGTGCTAGCTGCACGGGGTATGTGCAAATAGCACGTATATAAACGGATTGCAGTCGTGAAGGGGTTAAGGACTCTTTACTGACAGGGAATGTTCCACAGGATTGGCGCATAGCAAATGTGGTGCCGATATTCAAAAAGGGTCCAAAAACAAAGCCCGGAAACTATAAGCCGATAAGTTTAAGATCTGTCGTGGATAAACTGTTTGAAGGTTTTCTAAGAGATGCTATCTTGGAGTACCTCAATGAAAATAAGCAAATAACGCCATATCAGCATGGCTTCATGAGGGATTGGCCATGTCAAACTAATTTAATCAGTTTCCATGAGGAGGTAAGTTCTAGACTTGAAAGCGGCGAATCAATTAATGTCTTATATCTGGACTTCTCCAAAGCATTTGACACTGTACCACATAAAAGGTTAGTATATAAAATGAGAATGCTCGGACTGGGAGAAAACATCTGTATGTGGGTAAGTAACTGGCTGAGTGATAGAAAACAGAGGGTGGTTATCAATGGTACACACTCAGATTGGGTCACTGTCACTAGTGGAGTACCTCAGGGGTCAGTACTGGGCCCTATCCTCTTCAAAATATTTATTAATGATCTTGTAGAAGGCTTGCACAGTAAAATATCAATTATTGGGGGGCATCTATGGGGCCACACAGATGACACTAAACTGTGTAAAGTAATTGACACGGAAGAGGACAGTATACTGCTACAGATGGATCTGGATAGATTGGAGGCTTGGGCAGAGAAGTGGCAGATGAGGTTCAACACTGACAAATGTAAGGTTATGCACATAGGTAGGAATAATGCAAGTCACCCGTACATACTAAATGGTAAAACGCTGGGTAACACTGACATGGAAATAGACCTAGGAATTTTGGCGAACAGCAAACGAAGCTGTAAAAACCAGTGTCAAAAAGCTGCTGCCAAGGCCAATAAGATAATGGGTTGCATCAAAAGGGGCATAGATGCCCGTGATGAGAACATAGTCCTACCACTTTACAAATCATTAGTCAGACCACACATGGAGTACTGTGTACAGTTCTGGGCTCCTGTAAACAAGGCAGACATAGCAGAGCTGGAGAGGGTTCAGAGGAGGGCAACTAAAGTAATAACTGGAATGGGGCAACTACAGTATCCTGAAAGATTATTAAAATTAGGGTTATTCACTTTAGAAAAAAGACAACTGAGGGGAGATCTAATAGCTATGTATAAATATATCAGGAGTCAGTACAGAGATCTCTTCCATCATCTATTTATCCCCAGGACTGTAACTGTGACGAGGGGACATCCTCTGCGTCTGAAGGAAACAAGGTTTGTACACAAACATAGAAGAGGATTCTTTACGGTAAGAGCAGTGAGACTATGGAACTCTCTGCCTGAGGAGGTGGTGATGGTGAGTACAATAAAGGAATTCAAGAGGGGCCTGGATGTATTTCTGGAGCGTAATAATATTACAGGATATAGCTACTAGAGAGGGGTCGTTGATCCCGGGAGTTATCTGATTACCTGAATGGAGTCGGGAAGGAATTTTTTTCCCCTTAAATGGAAAATTGGCTTCTATCTCACTTTTTTTTCTTCCTTCCTCTGGATCAACTTGCTGGATAACAGGCCAAACTGGACGGACAAATGTCTTTTTTTGGCCGTATGTACTATGTTACAATGTGCAGTTAGTACTGTACTACTAACCCCTCCATTCACCCCTACATACAGGGTAATACAGCGCCACATTTCTCTTACATCCAGTGACGTCTCTTTGATGTAGATGTTCTCTTTCCTCATCTTCTCCTTTCAGACCAGACCACCAACAAAATCTTAGTTTACTACTTTTCCATCATCCTCCCATCTTCTGGACAAATCATCCTACCACCCCCAATACTGTGCCGCTGTACTCCCCAATACTATTTTGCAGAAACAGATAAACCCCCTGATAACAGTAGTACCATGCAGAAAGTGCCCTTCAATAATTATTGGCACATAGTGCCCTAAAATAACTGTGTCCAGCAAATAGTGCCCCTGATATTAATAGTGTAAACATAACGTCCCCCAAAAATAATTGTGGTAAGCTGACACTGTGCCAAGGTGCCCCCACAGTAATAATTATGCAGGCCTCTTCCGGCCAGTGTCTCGCACTGTACGGCTCAGGCGGCGCCTGCAGCCTATAAAAGGAACGGGGAAGGGAGACGCCTCTCCCTCCCCCGCTGCAGCACTTCCATCTGTATCGCTGTCCTGAGGACTATGAAAAATGGAAGCGCTCATCTCCCTGTGCCCTGCTGCCGCCCGCCACTTGTCACCAGGGCCTCGCCGCCTGGGGCCATCGCCTCATTTTGCCTAAGGGTGCATTAACACGATCGTGTTTTGCGGTCCGCAAATTGCAGATCCACAAAACACAAATACCGGCCGCGTGCGTTCTGCATTTTGCGGACCGCACATGGCTGGCGCTATATAGAGAATGCCTAAGAATAGGACATGCTCCATATTTTTTGGAAAATGAATGGGTCTGCACCGCTTCGCAAAATTGCGTAACAGATGCGGATCCATTTATACGGTCGTGTGAATGCACCCTAATTGGCGGTGTGGCCCTGCTAGCGCCCCCTGGAATTTTGCACCCGGGGCAACGCCCCCCCCCCCCCCCCCCCCACGCTATGCCACTGGCCAGCGGGGCTCAAAAGGCAGCTGCAGGAGCAACTGGGCCCGGCGCAGCTGCCCCTTTTACCCCACGTTAAAGACGGCACTGCCTCATTCACTAATCAGTATTCGGTCAGTGATTTCCATCGATTGTGACCCAAAACCAGGTGCGGCTCTAAACACAGAACTGATGCAGATCTTTCCCTTATACCTTATGTATGTGGAGGCCTGAGGCCCCTTTCAGACGGGCAGTGGCGTCGCCAGGGGGGGGCCAGAGGGGGCCACGGCCCCCCCTACATCATGCTGTGCCCCCCAAATAAAATTCCCCCCCCCTAAGTGAGCCGCCGCCGTCGCCGGGCACAGGGAGATGAGCGCTTCCATTGCGCTCATCTCCATTGTAATCTGCCTGACATGCCTGTGCCAGCGGAGGTGCAGGGGAGGGAGAGGCGTGTACCTTCCCCTTCCTCTGATAGGCTGCCGGCCTAGTGCCTGCAGCCTATCAGAGGCCGGCGCAGGCGGAGCTATGACGTCATCGCGCCGCCTGAGCCTTACAGCGCGGGACACAGGAAGAGTCTGCATCGCATCGCTGACACTGAGGTAAGTATAAGTGTTTTTTTTTTGTTTTTTTTTTACAATAGTGTTACTGGCACATTGGGGGGGGCTTATTACAATGGGGGGGCTTATTACAATAAGGGGGCGACTTAATACTGGCACATGATGGGGGGGACTTAAAACTGGCACATGATGATGGGGGGGACTTAATACTGGCACATGATGGGGGGGACTTAATACTGGCACATGATGATGGGGGGGACTTAATACTGCCACATGATGGGGGGGACTTAATACTGCCACATGATGGGGGGGACTTAATACTGGCACATGATGATGGGGGGGACTTAATACTGCCACATGGGGGGGGCTTAATACTGGCACATGATGGGGGGGCTTAATACTGGCACATGATGGGGGGGCTTAATACTGGCACATGATGGGGGGGCTTAATACTGGCACGTAATCGGGGGGCTTATTACTGGCACGTGATGGGGGCTTATTACTGGCACATTGGGGGGCTTATTACTGGCACGTGATGGGGGGCTTATTACTGGCACATTGGGGGGCTTATTACTGGCACGTGATGGGGCTTATTACTGGCACGTGATGGGGGGCTTATTACTGGCACGTAATGGGGGGGCTTATTACTAGCACGTAATGGGGGGCTTATTACTGGCACGTGATGGGGGCTTATTACTGGCACATTGGGGGGCTTATTACTGGCACGTGATGGGGGGCTTATTACTGGCACATTGGGGGGCTTATTACTGGCACGTGATGGGGCTTATTACTGGCACGTGATGGGGGGCTTATTACTGGCACGTAATGGGGGGCTTATTACTAGCACGTAATGGGGGGCTTATTACTGGCACGTGATGGGGGGCTTATTACTGGCACATTGGGGGGCTTATTACTGGCACGTGATGGGGGGCTTATTACTGGCACGTGATGGGGGCTTATTACTAGCACGTAATGAGGGGGGCTTATTACTGGCACGTGATGGGGGCTCTTGCTACTGGCACGTGATGGGGGCTTATTACTGGCACATTGGGGGGCTCTTGTTACTGGCAGTGGCACGTTATTGAGGGCACTTATTGCTGGCACATTATTGGTGGGCACTACTACTGAGGCCACAAAGAAGGGGTGTTTTATATGGAGGGCTCTGTACAGTAGCATTTTATACTGGGACACATTATGGTGGGTACTATGGAGAAGGGGAGACAGAAGTACTATGATGTCATCTACGGG
Source organism: Bufo bufo (assembly GCF_905171765.1). Lineage (NCBI taxonomy): Eukaryota > Metazoa > Chordata > Amphibia > Anura > Bufonidae > Bufo > Bufo bufo. The sequence goes on from NC_053396.1 coordinate 97,413,959, forward strand.
GGGCACTAAGAAGGGGTATTTTATACTTGCAAATTATGGGGGATACTGAGGGCATCTACTGGGGCACGATATATGTGGCATTTTATACTGGTACATTATGGGGGGCACTAGCAGGAAGGGGGGAGAGGAGCACTATGGAGGCATTTACTGGGGCACTATATAGGGGTATTTTATACTGGCACATTATGGGGGACATTAGCTCAACTGGGGGCATAAGGGGGTATGTTTTGCACATTATAAGGAGAATTATTTCTACTGGGGGGGCATTATGGTGGGCTTTATTACTCCCCCATGGTATGACCCCCTAGTAGCAGCACCAGCCTCTCCCTGCTCTGCTATCCCTCTGCCCCTTCTCCAAATCCTTATTATGAAATCTTTCTCATTAGGATAAAACACAACATCAGTTCCGCCGAGCCCCCGGCCAAGTGTTGAAGTGGCGTCCGAGATCCCCAAGGGCCAAGCCAAGTAACTGTAAGTGTTCATGTGAAATATGTTTATTTTATATATGTACACTCCTGTGAGAGGCGGGGAGGGAGATCGGTGGATGACACTGTTATGGAGGGGGAAATGGGGATGACACTGTCATGGGGTGGATCTGTGGATAACACATATAGCATAAGATGCTATATACGGTATGTGGCATCCACAGATCCCCCCCATAGCAGTGTCATCCACAGACAGCTGGACTTTAATTCCCTGTTGCGGTTTTAGGTATTGGGTAAAGTATTGCAGCATTTCTAAGCGTACTTGTGTAAATGTATCGTTGTTATAGCTGCCCCCCCTACTTTTGTCCTGGCCCCCAGTGTGCCCCCCCAAAATTTGAAAGCTAGAGACGCCACTGCAGACGGGCGGATTTACTCCGGATGTATTGCGGGAAACCCGCGCGAGTGCGCACGTAATTTCAGTGAGTTTTGACTGAAATTGCGTTGTTTAGTTTTTTCCGCGCGAGTGCAATGCATTTTGCACGCGTGTGATAAAAAAAACTTAATGTGGTACCCAGACCCGAACTTCTTCACTGAAATTCAGGTTTGGGTTCAGTGTTGTGTAGATGTTAATATTTTCCTTTATAACATGGTTATAAGGGAAATAATAGCATTCTTAATACAGAATGATTACTAAAATGTTAGAATGATGGGCGAGCACACTTCATTTGTATCATGTATATAAAATTTTATTAAATCCGATATAAGTAAACACGTGTATATACATAAAATCTAGTCATTCAATAAAATACCATAAAACCTGAATGTGCTTGATATAATACACTTCAGTTCAGTGGCGTAGGGATCGCCATAGCAACCATAGCAGTGGCTATGGCGCCCTACGCCACTGGGGGGCCCGTCCGACCGCATTCAGTTTTTTTTTTTTTTTTAATAACACACACAGACACTACACACAGGCAGCCAGGAGGTGGCGTAACTACCAGGGAAGCAGCTGCTTTGGGGCCCGACAGTTTATTTTCAAGTTAGTTAAATATCGATGTCTTACTGTTCAGGGCCCCTTCACAGCAGCGGTCTTAATGTTCAGGCCCCCTCGCTAATGTGATCTAATCTTACTGTATTCTAAAGTCTCCTGATGTGTCTGGGATTCGAACCCACAACTTCCAATGTATCAGAGGCAAAGCATCTAACCACAAGACCATAACAGCTGGCTTGCTGCTGACTGAAAAATTTTCTGAAATACAAGCACTGACTCCATATATGGACATACAGGGCGGGACACAGGAAGAGGCTGCATCGCATCGCTGACATGAAGTAGGTAAGTAGAAGTGTTTATTTTATTTTTTTTAATACCCGACTGTTACTGCCATGGGGGGAGCGGGGGGCACTTGATACTGGCACATAGGGGGAGGGGGGTTGGCACCTAATACTGACAAATGGGGGGGGGGGGAGAGAGGCATCTGATACTGTGGATGGCACTGTTTAGGGGAGGGGGATCTGTGGATGGCACTGTTTAGGGGAGGGGGATCTATGGATGGCACTGTTTAGGGGAGAGGGGATCTGTTGATGGCACTATTTAGGGGAGAGGGATCTGTGGATGGCACTATTTAGGGGAGGTGGATCTGTTGATGGCACTATTTAGGGGAGAGGGATCTGTGGATGGCACTATTTAGGGGAGGGGGATCTGTGGATGGCACTATTTAGGGGAGGGGGATCTGTGGATGGCACTATTTAGGGGAGGGGGATCTGTGGACGGCACTGTTTAGGGGAGGGGATCTGTGGATGGCACTATTTAGGGAGGGGATCTGTGGATGGCACTATTTAGGGGAGAGGGATCTGTGGATGGCACTATTTAGGGGAGGGGGATCTGTGGATGGCACTATTTAGGGGAGGGGGATCTGTGGATGGCACAGGGGGGGGGGCCATAATTTTTTTTTGCTATGGGGCCCATGCATTTCTAGCTACGCCCCTGCTTCAGTTGATACCACAGATTGATAATAATATTTAGAGATCCTTGCATTTGAAAGAAATCTATCTTATTGGAGGGCTATCCCTATGGTCAGGTGTTCCAACTCCAGACCCTTATAAGGGTACATGAACTATAATATGTATTATGCATTTATAATTAGATTATCCGCTACTATTATTTATATTTTTTACCATGATATAGTCTGATTTTAACATTTTAAACATTCATTTATGACTACAGTGTTATGAAACAAAGGAATTTATTATATACACAAATGGAACTACAAAATTGGATAACTTCCATATACAATCTATATTATAAATTTTGTCTGCATAGATATGATTATACTGATGAAATGAACAAAAGGAAAGAAAAAACGCATGACCCCTAAAAAAACGCATGCTTATATTCTAGAGGAAGAAATTCAGTGATTTATACTGTGAAGTTTTAAATTGAATAACTTTTAAGCGCAGCCGATATTATATATTCTGCCAACACAGATATACTTATATTGATGGAAGGAACAAAGTGATACAAAAAACGCAACAGCATCAAAAAAGACGCATAAAAATCGCATGCACAAAAAAACGCATGCCTGCATTTTAGAGGAAGTAATCCAGTGATCCACATCTTGGTGCTATTTGGGATATAAAAGGTGGAGGCCATCAGGTGATGCGACACCACTGATGAAGGGAAGGAGAGTTCCCGAAACGTGTATGGTCCGGATCGCACACCTGTAACTAAAGCACCTCCACGTCTACAAGCATGGCCATGCTGTAAAAGGATTGAAGGACTTTTTCAATAACTAGAAACATACCGGAGATTCACTGTGCCCTCTCTGCTGTATCAGACGAAATCCTGTTTGGAAATCTCGTGAGATTTCGGGTAAGTCAGCTGCAGCTGAACGAAGTCAGACGCCGGCAGTGTCCCGCGCCGCCCGACTCACATTGGAAACAGACCGTCCACAACGAGGGAGGTAAGAAACCTTTATACACAAGCTACAATATTCACAGTGATCACGAGACTTTGGAATACTATCCAGCATAACCGGTGCAGAAAACCGGCACCCAAGGTTTTGGGATTATACAAGAATTGAATGTATGCAGTCGACCAGAGACTGAAATAGGATATCCACGCAATCCATTTATATTGAAATTACAATACCAGTATATACTGTGTGTGCAACATCTGTGAAACGCAACTGTGATTAGAGGTCGCCTGATAGGAAAACCTAAGCAACCTCATCAAATAAGCGGACTTCCAATATATGATATTAATTGGTATATAGTACTCTGGTCTAAATATTAATAACTGGACTCTATTATACAGAAAATTATCACAATTATTATCAATCTGTGGTATCAACTGAAGTGTATTATATCAAGCACATTCAGGTTTTATGGTATTTTATTGTATTTTATTGAATGACTAGATTTTATGTATATACACGTGTTTACTTATATTGGATTTAATTAAATTTTATATACATGATACAAATGAAGTGTGCTCGCCCATCATTCTAGCTTTATCCATTTATTTCCCTGAGGGTGGGTGTCCCTCTAATTTGGGCTAGCAGCACCTGTTCCACATTTCCGTCCAGAGTGAGCCACCGTTCCATTGTTAAAATGTTGCTTGAGGGCTTTGAGGCCCTGCAAAAGGACCTTTGATGACGTTATCGCGCTCACCACGTGGTGAGCGCAGTGACGTCAGCACAGGTCCTGCTGAATGAAGATAGAAGGATTCTGTATTAAGAATGCTATTATTTTCCTTTATATCCATGTTATAAGGGAAAATAATACAGTAATTTGACTTTATTTAATTTACTAACATCATCTCCTAGCAACCATGCGTGAAAATCGCATTGCATCCGCACTCGCTTGCGGATGCTTGCGATTTTCACGCAGCCCCATTTATTTCTATGGGGCCTGCGTTGCGTGAAAAATCCAGATAATAGAATATGCAGCAATTTTCACGCAGCGCACAAGTGATGTGTGAAAATCACTGCTCATCTGCACAGCCCCATTGAAGTGAATGGGTCCAGGTTCAGTGCGGGTGCAATGCGTTCACCTCACGCATTGCACTCGCGCGGAATTCTCGCCCGTGTGAAAGGGGCCTTAATCCTGGTTTTGGCTCACAATCACTGATGGAAATCATTGACAAAAACACTGATGTGTGAATGATGCTTTTGGGTGGTTTTCATTTTCCACTAATGGAGTCAGGATTCTTTGAAGAAATTTGGAAAGCAGAGTTAGAATGAAGTCAGTAGAGATGGCGATAGGTCTGTCCGGAGGTTTGTGAACTCGTTTCTGTACTTTTGGTAACAGAAAACTGAAATAATCTGATTCTGTTTACCCTCCTAACAGTCACATTCAAACTGGAGAAACCATCCCAAAATGTCACTTTTTTTATTGTAGATTTTTAATATGTGTCGGCAGTAAATCTTGTTGGCGCACAACTCAGGGGACACAATTGCATTTTAACCCCTTAGTGACATAATTAATTTTAGCCTTAAAGGGGTTATCCAAGACTATTAAATGCCCCTCATATGCTCGGGCCCCTGGCAATGAATATACTTACCTAGCTTCCTGCGCCACTCCTGGTCCCCGCACCGCCGCTGCTTCTTGGTGTCGGGGGGGGAGCAGCCAATGGCAGGTGGGGATGGGGACGAGCATCCCTAGCGTCACCCACAATGCTCGGGAAGCTCCTAACACCCCCCCCCCCCCCGACGCTTTCATCCGCTCATGGGGAGAAGCAGCAGCGCTGGTGTGGGGACCAGGAGCGGCGCAGGGAGTAGGCAGCCAGGTAAGTATATTCATTGTGAGGGGCCCGAGCGAATGGGGGGCATTTAATACTCTTGGATAACCCCTTTAAGGACCAATAATATTTTCCCCCTTTGTGTATTTAATAACTTTTCTTATTTTATATTCGGAGGAAAGATTAAAAAAGCAGCAACTTTAACATTATTTTGTGGAATTTATTTATGGTCTTCACTGGGTTGTAAAAATGACAATTTTATTATGTGGGTCAGTACAGTGATGATAATGCTATATTTCTATATATTTTTTACTATTTTTCCTTTCCTCCTGCAGCCTGTCAGTTCCGCAACTGCTCCCCCTCCTCCTCCAGACTGAAATATCTCTGGTTTGGTACCAGCTTGAGATATGGGCTTTATATTTGAAATCGGGAAGCAGTGAATACACCTGGATTTTATACACCTGACCTGGACCTCGTGTTCCCTCTTCCTCTAGATCCAGAAGGGTCTGAAAATCGGAAAAATCCTTCTCATGTAGCCCAAGTTTTTCACAGGTTTGTTTGTTGGAATGCCTGAAAAACTTGTGCCACCTAAGTTTTCTACAAAATAGATTAAGATCTTTGATCCACGTGAAAAGGCAAAAATTAGTAGTCGGTACAAAGGACAAACCCTTCTTTAAAACATTTATTTCAGTCTGACTAAGTTGTCTATCGGTCAGATTTATGATCTGTAAGTCGTCGGGGCCGATTTGGTCTCGCCTGACTTGCCCCAATCCCGTAGTTGGTAAGTCATCTGATTTTTTTCGAAAAAAGATGCGGTGTGTGCAGAGACACTGTTCAAAGAGGAGGAGGATGGCGAGGTAGAGGAATAATTTTATCCCTGTGAATAACCTCTTCGTCTCCCTCCTCCTCTTGGCCATCGCCTCCCCTGTCGTTGAGGTGCAACGGCTCCTCTTGCAGACCCTCTAATCAATGTTATATGATAAGTTTCTGTATCAGAGAGTTCAATATCAGACGAGGAGATTTCCGAACCTGACTGAGGTAAATCTTTACCCTCTAAGTTATAGGACTTTCTGTGTTTGCGTTCCTTCAACAATTGTTGAAATTTTTCAACAGACGTTTGTAGAGCTGTTTCTCTTTTATTAAAGTCGGGTTCGTCCTTGAATTTTAAAGCTGCCTCTATTAGCTCTTGTAATTTAGTTGATGTATCAAAGATCTGTTTCTCCTCCTCAAGGAGGATTTTTATCAAATTCAGTGAACTTTGTGTGAGTGTCTCCTCCCACTTGATGGTCAGGGAAGGGGAAACTACACATGGTGCAGGTTGAATTTGTATACGAAGTCCCTTAGAAACTGTTTTAATTTTCCAAATAGCTCTCAAGGGACTTAATCTCCCACCAGGATTTGATGTTGTCCTTATATCCTGTGTATAGGTCTCTAAAGGCCAATTTGCATGTAGTTGATGTGGTCAGCCCCGGGATGTCTTTATCTAAAAAAATGTCGCTGGCCTCCTTGATTAGTGCCTCAGTGAATACCGTCCCTGTTAAGAAACCAGCTGTCACGAACTATGGATCCGATCGCTCCGGATCCCACAGCTCTGACGTAGTGGTCTGTGACGGAGTCTGCGCACACACAGAGACCTCACGTGACCGGGGTATTACCATTCGGCTAACACCCCCCCCCACTACACTTCGGTAACTGCCACCACGTGGGTTCCCGGTCCACGAGCCGACTATCCGGGTCATTCACTATCACACAGATCAGTGGATGAACCGGATATCACTTACTGACCAACCGCAGTCAATCACCCCCAGCTACAATTCCTAAATGCAATTTAACTAACTACCTGGTAACGTCTCTTCAAAGGCAAGGTACGTTGTTCAGCAGCTTAGAATATGGAAGACTTGGCCACTTAGATTTTATAATCTTTAATAAGAGGTAAAAAGCAGTGCATACAAGTCTAATGAAAATGACTATAAATCTACAGAATAATAATAACAATATAAATAATCACGACAGTTCAAATGAAAGGGAAAAAGATGAAAGAATACTTAGTTTCTCTGGAGGGTTTCAGATGGTCGCTCATATGTCCTTTTTGAATCCTTGCAAACCCCGTTCAGTATGTATCAGGGGAGACCCTCAAAGTTCTTCTGATACAGGGATATGCCGTCAATGTCCAATTAAGTGTCTGGTGATGTTCCATGGGTCTCTCTCCTCTGTCCTTGTGCACAGATTTTTATGAACTCTGCCATGGGCAGGAGACTTACTCCTGTCAGCCAATGGCAGCAGAGTGACTGTGAAGCCTAGGGATTGGCCTCCAAGGGTTTTATGACCCCCATCAAAGTTCAGTTCCTACAATGAGGATTATACTTAAGCCTGTATCTCCCTGATACATCGGCATATTTTTATACAGAATACATATTTGCGATCCTTATTTATTTACATACAGAATGAGACCACACACGGTAATGCTGGGACCTGTAGTTCTTCTACCACCCATAGGTGAGCTACAGAATCACATCCTCTGGTCATATTTGATACCCAATTAACCACAATACTCTGTAGAGCCTGGATCTGGTGTCAGAAAGGGCATAAGTTGATTCATAACTGAAATATGAAAGTGGACTGGTTTTATGCCCAGAGCTAATTAAGGGCTATTAGCTCTCCTCAAACCAGACCTAGAAATTAATGACGTCACGCTCCAGCCAGGCTTGACAGCAAGCTGATCTTTATCTTATAGGACAAGATGAGCTGGGCCTGGTATAGCCTTTATGACCTTTTATAGCCGGCCTCACAGAGTAGTGGTAATAAAAGTGTCCATCTATATCATACTTGACCCAGGCTTCAGGAAGATGAGAGTTCACTGTTCTTTTACATAGGCCAGAAGCATACAAAATGGCTACCCAGAGGAATTATGTATGTATGCCGGCACACCAGCCATAATACATGAAAGTAACAACAAGTCCAGCAATATGATGCAATCGATATGATCGAGTTCCTGAAAGCAAAAATATCAATGGTCCAGCAAAAAAAAAGGTAAACCCTTAAAATCATTAACTTTAATTCATCTTTTTTTTTTTTTATTATGGGCATATTTAAAAACAGTGTATGAGCATCCTCAAACAGCTGATCAGAGGGGGTCCCAGTTGGACCCCCACCCGCCGATCAATGACTCCCTACAACCCCTTTAATTAGGTGGTGTTCATCTTCCTGACTTCTTTTTAAAAACACAGTGGACCTCATTGATAAAAACTTAGTTATTAGTGTTGAGCGAACTTGTGGTTTCAAGTTTGGCGTACAAGGTTCGGGTTATCTAAGAATTCTGTTATGGATTCTGCTACCACGGACAATAAGTTATGGTCCATGGTAGCGGAATCCATAACGGAATTTTTAGATAACCCGAACCTTGCACGCCGAACTTGAAACAAGTTCGCTCAACACTATTAGTTACCCATAGCAATGAAAGGTTAGCTCTGATTGGTTGGTATGGGCAACTAAGACAATTTTCTTTTTAGTTTTGTTAAATGAGGCCCCGTATGCTTGGTGTTTTTAGATAACTTTCTCTTTAGGGGAAAACCATCATGAGGAAAACACTAGTAGGCAAGCACACAGGGGCACATTGACTAAAACCGGCCTTTTACGCCAGTCTTCGTTTCCCCCCTTGCGATGCCGTTAGATTCATCACAAGTCCGCAAGAGTTTTGCAATCGGCAAAACCACGGACACTGGCCATGTGCATTACGCATTTTGCAGACTGCACATGGCCGGAACTATGATGGTAGCTGCTGACAAGAATAGGACATGCTCTATCTTTTTTGTGGGGCAGTGGAACGGAACTACGGATGCAGACAGCACACGGTGTGCTGTCCGCATCTTTTGCGGGCCCCATTGAAATGAATGGGTCCGCACCCGTTCCGCAAAATTACAGAATGGATGCGAACGTTTGAATGGACCCCGACTGATGACAAGGCTTGTGTCACATCATAAATTAGGTGCATCTGTGGCAGTCCTTGTCCCTGGCTGGCACAGTTTTTCTTTAACATTTACACTGGTTTCCAGGCGTAAATGTTAGTAAATTTGTGGGGGATGGAGTCCTAGCACGGCCCCCGCCACACCCACGGTGTAAAAATGGCTGTGCAACTAAATATTGCTGCACAGCTAGTTAAAAAAAGGGGACTAAAAAAAGTCACAAGTCCCTTAGGCCTCTTTCACATGGGCGTCGCATGTGAGGGCCGGATAGGATGCGGGTGCGTTGCGGGAAAATGCGTTTTAATGCGTTTTGCACGCTCGTGAGAAAAATCATTTGGTACCCAGACCCGAACTTCTTCACAGAAGTTTGGGTTTGTGTAAATTTTTTTATTTTCCCTTATAACATGGTTATAAGGGAAAATAATTGCATTCTTAATACAGAATGCATAGTAAATTAGGGATGGAGGGGTTAAAAAATATAAATTTTTACTTACCTCATCCACTTGTTCGCGCAACCCGGCTTCTCTTCTTTCTTCTTCTTTGAGGACCTGGGAGAAAAGGACCTTTGGTGACGTCACTGCGCTCATCACATGGTCCATCACCATGTTATAAAGGAAAATAATAAAGATCGGGTCCCCATCCCGATCATCACCTAGCAACCATGCGTGAAAATTGCACCGCATCCGCACTTGCTTGCGATTTTCACACAGCCCTATTCACTTCTATGGGGCCTGTGTTGCGTGAAAAACGCACAATATAGAGCAGGGATGCTCAACCTGCGGCCCTCCAGCTGTTGTAAAACTACAACTCCCACCATGCCCTGCTGTAGGCTGATAGCTGCCCAGGTCCTCAAAGAAGAAGAAAGAAGAGAAGCTGGGCTGCATGAACAAGTGGATGAGGGGAGTTAAAAAAAAAAATGTTAACTCCTCCATCCCTAATTTACTTAGCATTCTGTACTAAGAATGCTATTATTTTCCCTTATAACCATGTTATAAGGGAAAATAATAAAGAGCGGGTTCCCATCCCGATCGTCACCTAGCAACCATGCGTGAAAATTGCACCGCATCCGCACTTGCTTGCGATTTTCACACAGCCCGATTCGGGGCCTGTGTTGCGTGAAAAACGCACAATATAGAGCAGGGATGCTCGACCTGCGGCCCTCCAGCTGTTGTAAAACTACAACTCCCACCATGCCCTGCTGTAGGCTGATAGCTGTCCAGGAATAATGGGAGTTGTAGTTTTGCAACAGCTGGAGGGCCGCAAGTTGATTATGCCTGATATAGAGCATGCTGTGATTTTCACGCAACGCACAAGTGATGCATGAAAGTCACCGCTCATGTGCACAGCCCCATAGAAATAAATGGGTCCGGATTCAGTGCGGGTGCAATGCGTTCACCTCACGCATCGCACCCGCACGGGCTTTAGGGTACTTTCACACTTGCGTTTTTCTTTTCCGGCATAGAGTTCCGTCCTAGGGGCTCTATACTGGAAAAGAACTGATCAGTTTTATCCCCTTCTATTCTGAATGGAGAGTAATCCGTTCAGGACGTCGTCAGTTCAGTCTTTTTGACTGATCAAGCAAAAGATAAAACCGCAGCATGCTACGATTTTATCTCCGGCCAAAAAAACTGAAGACTTGCCTGAATGCCGCATTTTTTTCCACAGGAATGTATTAGTGCCGGAACCAGCATTCAAAATACCGGATCCGTCCTTCGAGTCTGCGCACGCGCAGACCGAAAAAAAGGTGAGAAAAATAAATGCCGGATCCGTTTTTCCGGGTTACACCGTAAACACAGATCCGGCATTTCAATGCATTTTTAAGACTGATCAGTCTTAGGCTACTTTCACACTCGCGTTTGGTGCGGATCCGTCATTGATCTGCACAGACGGATCCGTTCAGATTATACAACCGCATGCATCCGCTCAGAATGGATCCGTTTGTATTAACTGTAACATAGCCAAGATGGATCCGTCATGAACTCCAATGAAAGTCAATAGAGGATGGATCCATTTTCTATTGTGTCAGTGAAAACGGATCCGCCCCCATTGACTTACATTGTGTGTCAGGATCCATTTGGCTCAGTTTCTAGAGATGGGAAGTTCGGATCTTTTTCATGAATCGGTTCATTTGAATCAGTTCACTCAAAAGAACCGATTCATGAATCGGATCTTCGGTTCACTTCCTGAGCCGGCAGAAGCAAGTGAACTGAAGATCAATGCGCATGCTCAGCTCATTGAATCTTCGGTTCACTTGCTGAGTCGGCTCTCAAGTGAACTGAAGGTCAGGAGGGACTGGCTCCTGGCAAACACAGCTCTGCTGCAGTGAATGCAGTGGAGCAGACTGTGATGTAGTGGCTATAGTTATTGCAGGGACTCAGAGAATTGTCTGAGAGTTTATTAGTTAAAAGAATCGTGTCACCGAGTCCCTACCACACTTCCTGCTCTACTACAGCATGTAGCAGAGCTGTGTGTGTACAGGGTGCATGTAGCAGTGTAGCATGATGCTACACTGCTGCATGCACCCTGTACACACACAGCTCCGCTACATGCTAGACTAATGCCCCCCGGACGGACTTGTCAGGAGACAGGGAGCCGCAGAGCAGGAAGCCTGGCGGCAGGGACTCGGTGACACGGACTGTGACTCATTCGATTCTTTTAACTAATAAACTCTCAGACGATTCTCTGAGTCCCTGCGACTCCCCCTGTGCTGTGAGTCAGTGCTGTCTGCCTCTGATTGGTTGGAGGGCAGGGAGGGGCGGGGCTAGCTTCCACTGTCAGCTCCTCTGCCTGCTGCTGCCTCTATGCTAATCTGACTGAGCCGTTTCATTCGGATCGGCTCAGTCAGAGGAATCGACTCTTCCGGATCAGTGAACTGAATCGGTTCAAAAGAACGATTCGTTCATGATCCGGACATCACTATCAGTTTCATCAGACGGACACCAAAACACTGGAAGCAGCATTTTGGTGTCCGTCTCCAAAGCGGAATGGTGACTGATTGGAGCCAAACTGATGCATTCTGAGCAGATCCTTTTCCATTAAGAATACATTAGGGCATAACTGATCCGTTTTGGACCGCTTGTGAGAGCCCTGAACGGATCTCACTAATGGAAAGCCAAAACACCAGTGTGAAAGTAGCCTTACAAATGCAGTTGGCATACGTTTTGCGTTCAGGCGACGGAGCTGCTTGCCGGATCACTCTGCCACAAGTGTGAAAGTAGCCTTAGTAAATGTGCCCCACAGTTTGCGAAAAAAGCACCATGATGGCGAATAGAAAGTGTGCGGTTATTCTTACAGCCCAAAAATATTCGGCAACAAATTGGTTTTGTAAACCCAAACCAGGAAAGAAACCATAATGAAACGGTTTGCAGTTTGCACCCCTCTTCCAAATGCTGATGATTAGTACTGAGGCCTTCCATTTGCCGCCAGCAAGGCATTCATTGTATACTTTGGATATAAACACATTAAGTACACAGCACAAGCCGCCTGTACGACCGGCACAGCGGACGTAACGAGAAAGGCGATGGCCTGAGGCCTCCCTCCCGCGAACCAATCTTTTGTTGGCTGCTGGCCTTTCAACCAGTTGCGCTTGCGCAGAAGCCTCTCTATTCTTCTCTTCCTTCAGCTCTCACACAAACTTGTCGAACAACAGACGTCCTGCTGTTCACGCCCACTGTCGTCACTAGGTTAGAGCGGCGAAAACTGGCCAATCACAGCGCGGCATAGACTTGTATTTTGAGTGGCGGTTGCTGGGACCAATCCTAAAGCTGAAAAAAAAGCTTCGTGTGAGCACGTAGACCAATAGTTAGACGCAAAAGGCCCGAGCCTTGGTTGTGGCCAGTTTCCGTCGGGTAGGCTGGAGGTTCCTTTCGTGCGCGGGAGGTCGTGGGGCTGACTCTGAATATCGTGTGCTGCGTGGTAAACCTCAGGCTGACAAGGTAACGCTTCTCTATGGTACAGCGGCGGCCGGGAGCGGGAGGTGCTGGCCCTGAGCACGCGTTCCGCGCGGTCTAACCGCCTTAGGCTTTGTAGGCCCAGACCGTGCATGCAGCAGGAGGGCCGGCTGACGGGATACTGGGCGCCCATCAGTCCGTGGCTAATTAGAGGGAATAGAATTAGAGCCCCTCTCATTCATGACTAGGGCTGGGCACATGCTCATGGGTGGAAGGTAAGTGAGAATGGCTGGTACTTACCGCTTTACATGTAAAACTGAAAAGATGGCAGCGTCCTCCTGGTCTGTGTGATGAGGTGGCACCATCAGATCTTGTGCGGAACCTGTATGGGATCGTAGGATCATAAAGGAGCTGACTGATCACTGGGGATCCCACTATACTTCCCCCCCACTGTGGTGATGAGGGACAGGTGGCCCCCAGTGATCAGATGCCCCTTTAAGGCTATATTCACACAGGGCATTGCTCCATCCTTCTGCCATGTTTAATGTCAGGTGACCATGGTTTATTCCTACTGGGGTGTCCTATGAAGACCACCTCTGCTAATAGGCCCTATTGGGGCATAGAGGTACCACCCCTTGGCAGGAAGCAGACAATGAAGCCCAGTCATCTGAATATGTGCCATGAAATGGGGCATTGTTCTGTAGGGATATGTGGCAGATCATCTGATGTGTGGGCCAGCTATTCCTCCGAAAACAGAATGGTTTTAAGGATGTCTTTCAGACTCCCAAAAAAGGGTCATCTACCAAAACCATTGTGCTGACATCTGGTCAGTTCAATGGGAAATGTGCCCAACATGAACACCGACCATATCCTCAGACTCCTATGAGCCCAACGTAAGGGTGGGATACATGACATACTGTATTAAAAAAAGAAATGGAGTCATTGTTTATATTTCTCAGTGCAGAAGGGTGATGTATGCGACTGTATTATTATTATTATGGTGCCAATCAGTCCATAGCGCTGTACATATGATAAGGGGTATACTTACATAATACATCTGCATGAACAAGACGCGGTACAGATGGAGAGAGGGCCTACAATCTACAAGGTATGGGAGAAGGACACAGGAGAGGGATAGAACTGTATATAATGATGGTAAATGTCAGGGCTGCACATCTGGAGCTACACCACGAGTGCTGTGAATAGAGCCTTAAAGGTGGATTCACATCTCAAGTATTTGTGGTAGAATGGGAGCCCCCCGACCCATCCCGCTCACAACCACGTCTTACCTTGTGAAGGGGTCGGTGGGAACCGCCGAGCTCACAGCGTTAAACTATTTCTGCAGCCTCCATTCACTTCTGTAGGAGTAGCGGACTTGGCTGTTTCTATAAGACTGGCCACCTCCACAAGCCTGGATGTAGCAGTGTTTGGGACCGGGTCGGGATCCTCACAATTTCAGACCTCGATATGGTACCCGCACCTACATTGGACGTTTCTAACATATTCTGTGGGTATACCCCTTTCACCTCAATGCCTGTATGAACCATTCAATAATATACTAAATACCCCCATGCACATGGCATATAATGGATACGTTTTTTGTTTTTACTTTGCATGTGTTCTTGTTACATTTCAGTCTGGTAATATTGCTGCCCATGGTAGTAATCTTTGAGGTTTCTCCAGGTTGACTTTTTTTATTTATTTCAGTCAAAATGCAGGGAAACAGAGGCTATAGGATGGAGCAGCAGAACCACGCTCATAAGAGGCCACCGCATCATCAGTCCCAGTATCACCAGTATGATCCCGACGCTGAATCCCCTACTAATGGACAGCAGAACACCAGCTCCAGTAAGTACTAGGGCTGACATAGCCAGTGACTGGTCCCTGTGGCTCGCCGGCTAGGTTTATCTTATTGTATTTGTTTCCTAGATGAAGGAATCACTATAGATCTAAAGAATTTCCGGAAACCAACTGAAAAGACTTTCACTCAGCGCAGTCGTCTCTTTGTGGGTAACCTACCCAATGATGTTACAGAAGAGGAAATGCGGAAATTGTTTGAGAAATATGGAAATGCAGGCGAGATCTTCATACACAAGGACAAAGGCTTTGGTTTTATCAGGCTGGTGAGTAATGTTCTGTGGTATTATACATGGGATTTAAAGGGTTAATCCTACCTGCCTTTCATGGTTGGGGTGAGAATAACCACCAGGGATAGGTGGAGTTACGGAAGTGGCCGAGCGGCTGGCGCTCTGCTGTTTCCGTGACTCCCATAGCAGTGAATGGTGGCTACACTATGGAAGTTACGGGAACAGTGGAGTGCAGCCTATTCATATGTTTTCATGACTCTGGAACTTAATGTGTTTTTTCCTATCTCAGCCATGAAATGCCAGGGTGGGAATACCCCTTTAATATATGTCCGGTAAGTTTCACTGCAAGCTGCCTCTCTTCTGCTGCTGTGAGAACTATGAAATGGGCTCCCAGCAGTTCAGTTGCTGGCAGATAGACCTGCAGTTTTCCAAAGGTCCCGACCACTTCTCCAAGGCCTTGCTCACATTTCTGTCACCGTAACGACATTTGTGACAGAAGATATCATTGAAGGATCTTTTTCATCCGTGTTTGCCCTCCGTGTTTTCCATATTCCGAGTACACTGCTCGGCTGAAAAAATGGTTTCCAGAACATCTAGCAATGATCTGTGAAAACCACTGAAGGAACACAGATGCCGTTCATGTTCTGAAAAAAACCACCAAGGCTACTTTCACACCTCTGTTGTGGAATTCCAGCACACTGATCCGGCAGACAAGTGGGGAATCGGCCAGACACGAACCGCAGCATGCAGCAATTTGTGTCTGGCCTACCCTCCGCTTGTCTGCTGGAACGGCGTACAGATCTCCGTCTGACCTAATATACTTAAAGGGAACCTGTCACCTGGATTTTGGGAGTAGAGGTGAGGACATGGGCTGCTAGATCGCCACTGGCACATCTGCAATGCCCAGTCCCCATAGCTCTGTGTGCTTTTATTGTGTCAAAAAACCAATTTGATCCATATGCAAATGAACCTGAGATGAGTCCAGCGTGAAGGAGCCCAGCACTGCCCTGCATCCTCAATCTCCTCCTTGCTCCCCCGACGTCACAATAGAGCGCCGTAATCTCGCGATGGGTGAGCTAGCGCCTGCGCATTGTCGGCATAGTGTTCCTTCCCTGTGCTGGCATCAGCCTCAGGGAACGAACTACACATGCGCTAGCTGGCGCATCGCAAGATTATGGCACTCTAGCTGTGTGACATTAGGGAGCAAGCAGAAGATTCTGAGGATGCGGGGCTGGGTTCCTTCACAGTGGACTCAACTCAGGTTCATTTGCATATGGCTCAAATCGGTTTTTGACACAATAAAAGCACACAGAGCTATGGGGACTGGATATTGTGGATGTGCTAGCAGCCCATGTCCTCAGCTCTATTCCCAAAATTCAGGTGGCGGGTTCCCTTTAATGGGGGCCAGCGGACATTCCATACGCATCCGGCAGTGCCGGATCTGGTGAGTTCCTGAATGCTGTTCTCTGCCGGAATTCACAACGGAGGTGTGAACTTAGCCTTAATACGCTACCCTTAAGACCCTTTGACTTCAATGGACATGTTTGGTGCACATCAGGGAGCAAAGTGGAAAAATGATGTGTGAACACGCTAAAGTCAATGGATCCGTGAGCTGTCTATGGAGGACACGAACAGCACATGTCCCTGATTCACTTAAAGGGGTTATCCCATCTTAGACAATGGGGGCATATCGCTAGGATATGCCCCCATTGTCTGATAGGTGCGGGTCCCACCGCTGGAACCCGCACCTACAAGGAGAACAGAGCGCAGAAAGTGGAGGGTGCACTGCGCATGTGCAGCCACCCTCCATTCATTTCTATGGAGCCGCCGAAATTAGCAGAGCGCTGGCTCGGCTATTTCCGTCGGCCCCATAGAAATGAATGGGAGCAGTGGCTACGCATGCGCGGTGCGCTCCCATTCACTTGAATGGGAGAGGCGGGGAGCTGCGCCTGGTGGTGGACGGACTCTGGGAAACCCGGGGTCCTCCAGCCACGACTCTCCCCGGCTCCGTTCTCGTTGTAGGTACGGGTCCCAGAGGTGGGACCCGCACCTATCAGACAATGGGGGCATATCCTAGGTTATGGGACCCGCACCTATCAGACAATGGGGGCATATCCTAGCGATATAACCCCTTTAAGTGTGAACAAGGCTTAATGCTGGATTTACTTTGGATATATAATGGAGACCACAGTGCTGGTTTTCTTAATTGCCCACCAGACGTCTGTCTGACTTGTGAAACATTTTCCTAAAATTGTAGTGTCACTTTACTGAAGTACTTTTCTGAACAAAGGATTTTTTTCCCCCCGCTTGGTCCATTTGTAGTCTGATTTGTTCTGTCATACCATGTAACCTGCATTCAGACTGAATCCTACAGCTTTTTATGTAAGGACTGGTAGTCTCAAGACTAACATTGAGCATCTCCAAGGAATGCACGGCGAGTCTGACTTCTGGTTGACACATAAGACGCTGTAGGATTTGGAGAGTTCTACTATTTGTCTATTTTAGGACTTGTTTGACTGCTTGGTGTTCCTTGAGCCACTGCATTTATGTTAAAATCCACACGGGTGTTACCACAGCTCTCTCATTTTGTAGGAAACACGGACTCTGGCAGAGATAGCGAAGGTAGAGCTCGATAATCTTCCTCTCCGTGGTAAACAGCTGCGTGTCCGCTTTGCCTGCCATAGTGCGGCATTGTCTGTGCGGAACCTTCCTCAGTTTGTGTCTAATGAGCTTTTGGAAGAAGCCTTCTCAATGTTTGGCCAAGTGGAGAGAGCTGTAGTTATTGTGGATGATCGTGGAAGACCAACAGGCAAAGGAATTGTTGAGTTTGCAGCTAAACCTGCAGCCCGGAAGGCTCTTGACCGCTGCGCTGATGGGTCTTATCTTCTTACTGCGTAAGTAGTGAAAACAACTTATTTTTTTATTTATTTTTTCCTGACAGCAAGACATTTACAGTCTTTTTTTGATTTATAAGAAATATTTTTCATCAGACCTCATATCAGCCCACTCAGAGCCTTATAAAACCTCAGGTTAGCCCGTCAGTACCCCCAATCGGACCTCAGGTTAGCCCGTCAGTACCCCCAATCGGACCTCAGGTTAGCCCGTCAGTACCCCCAATCTTACTAAAATAAAAAATCATCTTACCTGTCCTGCTCCGCGGCTCCTCTTCAGCTGTTGCGCTCCCATCTTCCCGGCATGCGTGCAATGTCAAGTCATAGTGCGCGCACTACGTCCTGACGCTGTACGGGGTCAGGACAGTGCAGCGCCGGCCAGAAAGATGGGAGCGCGACAGCTGAAGAGGAGCTGTGGCGCAGACCAGGGAGGGGGTAAATATTACCTGCGCTTGTGGCGCTTCGCTCCCTGCTCCTAATACATACTAGTGAGCGCTTCCATAATGGAAGCGCTCACTAGTATTTGTTTTATAAGACGCACTGACATTTTCCCCCACTTTTTGGGGGGGGGGGGGGTGTGAGTGTGTCTTATAAAGTGAAAAATACGGTAACTAAACACTAGTCTGTCCAAGCATGTTGTCCCCAATGGTGCCTTGTCTTGATTTTGTTTCAGGTGTATGTGTGTTTATTCAGCATGTCTACTGTATGCGGAGCAGTTTTTTCAAGTCAAGGAGGCACTTGCAGCCTCTGAGTTAGGGCTCATGCTGGCCGGGTCCGTATTGCGGTCTGCGATATACAGGCCCCGGCTGTGTTTGCACTGCATCGCGGATGTTGACCCCATTCACTTGAATGGGTCCGCAATCCAGAA
The DNA here is from genome assembly GCF_905171765.1 of Bufo bufo. Lineage (NCBI taxonomy): Eukaryota > Metazoa > Chordata > Amphibia > Anura > Bufonidae > Bufo > Bufo bufo. The sequence goes on from NC_053396.1 coordinate 97,432,820, forward strand.
GTTCCAGTGCGCAGCGGAATCACCACAGAGTGCTTCCGTTGGGTTTCTCTCCTTGCCTCAGCACCACAAAAATAAATGGAACATGTTCTCTTTTTTTGTGCTGCAGACAGATAACGGACCCATTCAAGTTGAATATATTCTATTAAATATAAAATATCTTGCTGTCCAGTTCCATTCAATATGACTACAAGCTGTGACTGGCTGTACATTTTCTGTAGCCTTCAGGCAAATGCTGGTTTGTCAGCTATTCCTTCCCCCTCCCCCAAATACACACATACGCTTAGTACATGTGTTCTGAATGGGGAGGAGAAGTAAACCGCCTCTACCAGTGGTTTATCTCCTGTGAGAGAAAAGGATTGACGTATTAAAATCCAACTCCCCAATCGTTTTTTCTGCCGTCAGAGTTGGAACACCATCATTGACACTTGATTGGTGATCAGAAACCCTTGGCACTCCAGCTGTTGTGAAACTACAACTCCCAGCATGCTCCCTTCACTTCTGTGGAAGTTCAGAGAGGTTGCTGACCTCTGCACTAGATGCTTGGCTATCGTAAGCCACACAGCAAGTGGCTGATGTCCTAAGAATTTGTCCTGCTTACAGCTGCTAGGATTCTGTTGATTGGTCCTAAGTTTTAGATATGACAGTTCCTCTCTGACAGCCTCCTCCAATGTAGGGTTTTCTTCCCATCTGCTTTAGAACTTAAGCTGTATTTCCAGTACTGCTACCACTGACCGTGATATAAGGGAGGCTCTACCCGCACTGATGTGTGCCAGGATATTGATTGCCTTCTAAGTGACAGATGGCTGCAGACAATAAGGGGTCGCTATTCAGTGTCTCACTCCATTCACTAATTCATTGTGATTTCTAAAGCTATTATTTTCTCATCCTTATGTGCAGCTTCCCCCGTCCTATAACTGTGGAACCTATGGATCAACTTGATAACGATGAAGGATTACTTGAGAAACTTATTCCTAAGAATCAAGCCTTCCACAAGTATGTACTTTGGTTTCTTGCTGCTAAGCACTATTTCGAGGGGTTTTCTGGGATTTTGATACTGATTGTTGGGGTCCGACATCTGGGATGCCAGCCTATGATCAGCTGTTTGAGAAGGCACCTGCATTACTGTGAGCTGTGGGGCCTTCTCTGTGCTTATCAAGCACAGCACCGTACCTTGTATTGCTTCAATGGTGCTAAGCTGCGATACCAAGCACCTATCCTGATAGGTAATCAGTATCAAAATCCCAGAAAACCCCTTTAAGTTTACTAGATCCTCCTTATTTTGTGCTGCAAAAGATTGTTTCAACTTGTGTGTTGATACCTTCTGTCCATGATAGGTGTGTTGTGTTTTTTTTTTTTTTTTTTTTTTCTTTTCCTCCCCTAGTTGGTCAGTTCACAGAAATAATATCCTGCGCTACCAATTTTAAGCATCATTTACTTTCTTAGTTGTAATATAGGATGTTGGGTTATTGAAGTCCAAGTTCTGCTGGTTCATAATACATTGTAATGAGTCTCATGACCTATGGACGCCTGCCATTATAGTATATATGGAAAACAATGGGTGAGCAGTCTAGATGATATGCAGAGTGCAAGACAAATGACCTACAGACTAAGGCCTCATGCACCCGACCATTCAGTTTTTTTGCCGATCTGCAAAACACAGAAGCCGCCCGTGTGCCTTCCACAATTTGTGGAACGGGCGGCTTATTGTAGAAATGCCTATTCTTGTCTGCAAAACGGACAAGAATAGGACGTGTTATATCTTTTTTTGCGGGGTAACGTACCGGAGCAACGAATGCAGACAGCACACAGAGTGCTGTCCGCATTTTTGCAGCCCCATTGAAGTGAATGGGTCCGCATCTAAGCCGCAAAAACTGCGGCTTGGATGCGGACCAGAACGGTCGTGTGCATGAGGCCTAAGTCTGATTTGACACCAGCGTATTCAGTCCTTGACAGCAGTATTTCCTGGGCTGAATGCTGCTCCTGTAATGATTTATAATGCTGTGTGTCGCTCGTGAGCTCCGTTTGAAGGGGCTCACGAGCGGCCCTGAACGCAGCCGTCCGGCCCTAATGCATTCTCAGTGGAGGCGGATCCACTGAGAATGCATCCGCCTGCCAGCGCTCAGCCTCCGCTCCGCTCAGTGAGCGGACACCTGAACGCTGCTTGCAGCGTTCTGGTGTCCGCCTGGCCGTGCGGAGGCGAGCGGATCCGTCCAGACTTATAATGTAAGTCAATGGGGACGGATCCGCTTGAAGATGACACCATATGGCTCAATCTTCAAGCGGATCCGTTCCCCATTGACTTTCAATGTAAAGTCTGAACGGATCCGCTCAGGCTACTTTCAGACTTAGAAAATTTTCTAAGTTATAATGCAGACAGATCCGTTCTGAACGGATGCAAACGTCTGCATTATAGGAGCGGATCCGTCTGATGAAACATCAGACGGATCCGCTCCGAACGCTAGTGTGAAAGTAGCCTAATCTCTACTGATGGCATTATGTGAGTAGAATTCTTAACAGCCGAGGTCGGGCCTAAACACACAGCATTATAAATCTTTTATAATGCCTTGAAGTCGTATCAGAGGAGCAGCGTTCAGCCCCAGATATATTGACACACATCGCGTATTTCAGCTTAAAGACATGTACAGAACGTCCAGTATATGTAATCACAAAGGTCACGCATCCAGTATTTGGAGAGATGAGTTTTGATACAAAAACCCAGTTAAAATCCTGTATACAGAAACAACCAATGGCGCAGTGCTAATTAATAAGCGAGCCCCATAAGCCAGTAATGGACCTTTCCGCTGGATCAGGGGTTGTCCTCTCCAAGCATTGGTGGCATATCGCTAGGATATGCTATCAATTTCTCATAGGTGTGGGTCCCACATCTCTAGAACAGAGCCCGCAAAGTGAAGGAGAGCGAACTGTGCTTACACCACCGCCCTCCATTCATTTCTGTGGGACTGCCAAAAACAGCTGAGCCTTGGCAAGCTTACCCAGTATGCATTAGTTTTACTATATTATCTGTTGCACTATTTAATTGCCAGTTTTGCGGTTCCATAATATATTGTAATAAGAATCTCTTGACATATGGATATCTGCCTATTTCTGTTGCTTATATTAAAGAGGACCTTTTCATGCGATTTTTATTAAGGGATATATATACCTGTACCTGCAGTTTTTTTTTTTTTTTTTTTTTCCTCTCTGGCTGCGACGCTCCGATTGGATCACGGCACAGCCAGGGAGAAGGGGACGTAGATTGAGAAACCCTGGCGTCTCCTCCTCTCAGTATTAGAGCATAGGAGGCATATTTTAAAAAATCAAGCAGGTTGGCCGCATCAGCGGGTGGTACCCCGCAAGTACAGGTATATATCTCCCTTAATAAAATTGCATGAAAGGTCCTCTTTAAAGGGTTTGTCACCCCACAAAACTCTTTTTTTTTTTGGGATAGTTATATTCCTTATAGCGCGATATAGGAGAATATAATAGTCTCACTTCCTTTCATGCGGCCGATTCTTTAGAAAACGAAGTTTTATAATATGTAAATGCGGTCTCTACCAGCAAGTAGGGCGTCTACTTGCTGGTAGCCGCAGCAGAAATCCGCCCCCTCGCCGTGTTGATTGACAGGGCCAGCCGTGATCTCCTCCGGCCGGCCGGCCCTGTCAGTATTTCAAAAATCGCGCGCCTCTGGTCATTCGGCGCAGGCGCTCTGAGATGAGGAGGCTCGTCTCCTCAGTGCGCCTGCGCCGATGACATCACCGAAAGAGAAGACTTCATCGGCGCAGGCGCACTGAGGGAGTTCTGAGGAGACGAGCCTCCTCATCTCAGAGCGCCTGCGCCGAATGACCAGAGGCGCGCGATTTTTGAAATACTGACAGGGCCGGCCGGCCGGAGGAGATCACGGCTGGCCCTGTCAATCAACACGGCGAGGGGGCGGATTTCTGCTGCGGCTACCAGCAAGTAGACGCCCTACTTGCTGGTAGAGACCGCATTTACATATTATAAAACTTAGTTTTCTAAAGAATCGGCCGCATGAAAGTAAGTAAGACTATTATATTCTCCTATATCGCGCTATAAGGAATATAACTATCCAAAAAAAAAATGAGTTTTGTGGGGTGACAGAAACCCTTTAAGTTGGCACCAGTATTGGTGGAGGAAGCTCCTGTCACGTCTTCCATTATTGTATATACAGTTATAACTAAATGTATTCAGTGTTTCTGTTCCGAGAAATGCTCCTGTCAAGCTCTTGTGTTCAGCTGCACAAATGGCTGATTTTGGGTTGTCCATCTCAAGAAATGTGTTTAAATGTTTAAGTAGCAGAATATACAACTTGCTGAAACTCTTCAGTTAACCAAGGTGGCCCACCCTCTCCGTTCCTGTCCTGCAGCTTCACGTACAACTTGTACTGGACAGCCAGGTATCCCTTTCTGTGGGACCTGTTCTGTGTGTGAAAGCGGCTGATGAGGGTTTTGGCACAGATACTGAAACCAGTCTATGCATTGGTTATGACAAGGGGGCTCGCATTGCATTTAGAGACTACCTGCCCATTTCACATGCAAGACTGATGTACTGACATAGGAAGACCTATCCGGTTTAAAGCACAAAGCTGAAGTAAAGCTGTGGGACATGGGCCAGAAGATGACAGTGGGGAACTGGGGCACCTTGAGTGAGTAAGGCCTCCTGCACACGAACGTGTGTGCCCCGTGGTCGTGCTGCGGGCCGCAATGCACGAACACCGTCTGTGGGGCAGCCGCAGCTGATCGCGGACCCATTCACTTTAATGTGTCCGCAATCTGGCCGTTCTGCAAAAAGATTGACATGTTCTATCTTTTTGCAGAACGGAAGTATGGGACGAAACCCCACGGAAGCACTCTGTAGTGCTCCCAAAGGGTTACGTTCCGCATCTCTGGATTTGGCGACCCGTTGAAGTAAATGGGTCCGCATCCGTGTAGCGAAATGCACACTGAACGGTGCCCGTGTATTGCGGGTCCGCTATACGGCAACGGGAAGCACACATTCGTGTGCAGGAGACCTAAGTTGTATATTTTGATATTTGAAACGCTTAATGTTGTGTCCAGCTAATGGGGATGTATCTTCAGTTTTCTCTGATTGGTCTGTGTTGCTGTTGTAGGGAGAGAGAGCAACCTCCTCGCTTTGCTCAGCCTGGAAGTTTTGAGTATGAATATGCAATGCGCTGGAAAGCTCTCATTGAAATGGAAAAACAGCAGCAGGAGCAGGTAGACCGAAACATTAAAGAAGCTCAGGAGAAGATGGAGCTGGAGATGGAGGCAGCAAGACATGAGCACCAGGTTATGCTTATGCGGCAAGGTAATTGTCTTGGAAGATGATGGATAGTATAGAGAGAAAATTTGACAGTGACTACATATATTATATATCTAATGTGGGCATATGATAAAATTGGCCTGGCAACCCGGGACAAAAAGCAATGCTCTAAACCAGGCATCCTCAAACTGCGGCCCTCCAGCTGTTGCAAAACTACAACTCCCAGCATGCCTACAGGTATCAGCCTACAGCAGGGCATTGTGGGAGTTGTAGTTTTACAACAGCTCTAGGGCTGCAGTTTGAGGATGCCTGCTCTAAACTTTCAGTGGAAACTCCTCACTATGTTTATGCCCATGCTACTCAGTGTGTTATTTCCACAACATTCATGCCCCTGCTATCTTGGCAGATTTAATGAGACGCCAGGAGGAATTGCGTCGATTGGAAGAAATGCATAATCAAGATGTACAGAAGAGGAAGCAGCTTGAACTGAGGTAAAGTTTCTCTGTGCATGTTGCACTTTTTTAGGGCTCATGCACACATCCGTAGCAGTTATTGCAGTCACTAAACACTGATACCCGCCATGTGTTTAGCATTTTACAGCATGTCCGATCCTTGTCCGTAAAGCAGACAATAGGATTTGTTCTATATTTATGCGAATGCCACAGAATGGACAGCACATAGTGTGCTGTCCACATCTTTTGTGGCCCTAATGAAGTAAATGGGTCTGCATCTGACTCGCAGAAAATCTGCAGATTGGATGCATAGCAAAAGTTGTGTGCATGAGCCCTTACTGGCGTACAGATGAAATGTAGCATCATCCATGTGCAAACCATTAAATGTTTCCTTACCAGGCACGAGGAAGAACGCAGGAGACGTGAAGAAGAAACTCGTCGCCAGCAAGAGGAAATGCTCAGGCGTCAAGAAGGCTTCAAAAATGCTTACCCCGATTCAGTAAGTCATATGATGAGTCCTGTAATAGAAGTGTATTTGTCCATGATACATGGCTTTCACGCATGCTTTGCAGAGAATGTTATATGTTAAAGTATATTCCCACTGGATTTTCCGCACAGATTTTGATATTTACCATCAAATCTTTGGGAGAACCGCATGTGTTCCACCTCCCATTGTTTTTCAATGAGCTGTGTCATAATTCATACAGGGCAGATGTAAAGTCTTTGGAGCGGGTGGAGAATGTTGCAGTTTCCACAGCAAATGCACAGTGGATTTTTCTGATATGTTTCCACCATCTGAGCATGCTCTTGGTAGTTACGATAACATGATATGAGGCTATAGAACTACCTTTATGCTTTCTATGAAATTCCTGAATTAAGGCAGCAGTAGAAGCATATTTACAAAGTGACACTGAGATTGTGTAACCTAGGCCTGTTTCTTTATTTAGAGGGAAGCTGACATGAGGATGGCACAGATGACTATGCCTGGTAAGTGCAGATTTTTTTGGAGCCGGAGTTCTGTTTTGCAGATAAAGAGGGCTTTTGTCCAGGAAGCATGTTACCAAGGAGCTGAGCAGATCGATATATAGATTTGTCGGAAAAGATATATATTGGTTATTGAATCTTTCCCCATAAAACTATACATCTCCTTAGCTCATTCTGCTCTCTAACATGTTGTCTGCAGATTGCATTTCATGGCGAGGGCTCACTCTCTATGGTCTTATCTAGGGTCCATGG